>NC_083571.1:17859782-18222282 GCF_027579695.1 Neoarius graeffei
TGGTAGATAAATAAAGTCTGATAAAAGTGATTTGTCATTATTAATCATCCTTTGGGTTTACAATGCAATGTAATTTCTCAGAGAGTAGTAAGAGCTCTGGATTTACTTATTACTATGTTTAAAAGTATAATTATATCCATGTGAATAACAGTTTGGAGCTATTTTCTTCAGTAAACATGCACCTAACCAAGGTCATGAGATTGATATTTAGCTCAGATGATTGTTGCTGCATCTTATTTTTCACTTACACTTCTTTATGTAGAAGACCTTATGGTTGACCCAAGGCTCACTTAAGCCCAAACTGCTGAAATCTTGTGACTTGGCTTGTACTGTGTGCATTGCTGTAAAGTGTGCAGCTAGCTTAAAATGTCTGGCACTTAATCCTGTCTGTAAGGGTAATACTCAGGTCTCTGTGTTGCCATGTTTTTGCATGTTTATAACCTTGACAGAACTGGCTTCTAGTATTCTGACCCCTGAAGCAGACGAATGTGGTAAGATGATGTTAAACAATGAATGACAACAGAAAAACACAGCTTGCACTGTAATGTTAAAGGAACAGTCCACCGTATTTCCATAATGAAATATGCTCTTACCTGAATTGAGACGAGCTGCTCCGTACCTGTCCGAGCTTTGCGCGACCTCCCAGTTAGTCAGACGCAGTCCGACGCGCTGTCACTCCTGTTAACAATGTAGCTAGGCTCAGTATGGCCAACGGTATTTTTTGGGGCTGTAGTTAGATGTGACCAAACTCTTCCACGTTTTCCTTGTTTACATAGGTTTATATGACCAGTGATATGAAACAAGTTCAGTTAAAAAAATTGAAACGTAGCGATTTTCAATGCTATGGAAAGTCCGCACTATAATGACAGGCGTACTAACACCTTCTGCGCGCTTCGACAGCGCATTGATACGGAGCTCAGATATCAATGCGCTGCCGAAGCGCGCAGAAGGTGTTAGTACGCCTGTCATTATAGTGCGGACTTTCCATAGCATAGAAAATCGCTACGTTTCAATTTTTTTAACTGAACTTGTTTCATATCACTGGTCATATAAACCTATGTAAACAAGGAAAACGCGGAAGAGTTTGGTCACATCTAACTACAGCCCCAAAAAATACCATTGGCCATACTGAGCCTAGCTACATTGCTAACAGGAGTGACAGCGCGTCGGACTGCGTCTGACTAACTGGGAGGTCGCGCAAAGCTCGGACAGGTACGGAGCAGCTCGTCTCAATTCAGGTAAGAGCATATTTCATTATGGAAATACGGTGGACTGTTCCTTTAAGGTTGACAATGATATGCATGCATATGCATGTGTGTGTGTGTGTGTGTGTGTGTGTGAGAGAGAGAGAGAGAGAGAGAGAGATTTTGCAGTGTTCTTTTGTCATTTCACACACCCATAAGTAAAAGTATCCACTTTCGGGGTAGTCAGAAGGATGCGAGTTCAAATCCCAGGACTCACAATGATTGCAATGTTGGTGATTTATGCTTTTAAATATGATTTAAAATGATATTTGATGTAATAATGACATTTGCTGAATGACAAATCCAAAATAGTATACCTCTGATACAAACAGTAACTGTAACCTGTTTCTCAAGAACAGTCATCATATAACCATGTCTAACACTCACAACATTTAAACAATTCACACTTCAAATGCATATAAAAAGTTGAAGGTTAAACGTTAAGTTCAGGCTTGGGGGCAGGGTTTAGCAGTTGTACCTTTTTATTACAACTCCATTGATGTGAAATTGCATGAAATTCAGCCACATTACGAATAACAAATTACATACTTATTACTGATAATACCACGAGTTGGTGGAGTAACGTGTGTCCACCTCTTGACTGGGAGATCGCGAGTTCTACTCATGGTTGGGTCATACCAAAGGCCATCATAAAAATGGTACCTACTGCTGTCTGGCAACGCACGCTGCAATACAGATGCAAGTGGGGAGTCAAACTCTCGTGGTTACCAGAGGACTAGTCCCCACTGTAACCCTAGCTGTATAGGCAAGAGGCTGAGGGCTATCGAAACGGAGATTGGTGCCGCACCCATGTGCCTCAAAGAGCTGGTTAGTACTGGGACAGAAGACTGCCTGGGAAGACCAGATCCTGGCGTGAGAGGGACTTTGGCTTTTGATTACTGATTATGCTAGATGATTTAACATACAACTGACAGTTTTGACTGAAATATGTCTCTACTGTGTACATTGTTTGGCAGAGCGCTAAGGGGCAGGGCCAGTGCAGGGCAGGTGGTTTCCCAGAGCTTAGATGGGTGGAGTCAGGTGTATTGAGGACTTTCATGTTCTCATTGCAACTGCGAATTTGTTCATGCGGCCACATTGCCAGGCAAGTTTTGTGTTTGCCAGCACAAGTGTATACGAGTGATTGTAAGCCCAATTCGGTAAACATCTACAGATAAACTTGTAGAAGTTACATCTAAAAGAACAATACCAGAGACCTGTAGTGCTTTTAAATGTAATAACAGACGTGGAGATAAGCCTTGTTTAACTTTTCACTGCTTCCCAGTGAGCCCAGAAAAACGAGAAAAATGGCGAGCTGCAGTTAAACTGGAAGACTGGACGATAAAAACATTCTTGTGTGTGTAGAGAACATTTTATATAAGGTTAATGTGAAAGCTCTATGTAACGTTAAAATGTATATCTGGATGTGGGCTTTGGACGCGACATATTTAGACCTAATGCTTGGATAGACTAGTAGCATGTTTATTATGTACTGATAATGTAGGCTCAGCTAAACACCATAAAATATGCTAGATCTAGGCCCTGGCTTGTTTATTACTATTAGAAAGCCACGTTTGAGCTCATCTTTGTCATAATAAGGTGTTTTTCTTTATCAGGAATTTCCCATAACATTCCGGCATGAAACCTGCCTCGAAATATTGCTAGGCATCTGTACTTTTGTAAGCCTTTAGCATCTCTGGTGTATTTAGAAGTCCCAAATACTAAATAATTCAGGATGTCGTAGTGTCCCAAATCCGGTAGCTGGTTTGTCGTATGCTTTTCAAGTGGAATAAAAACATTTCTGGGTAAATTAAGAAGAAGCCGCCATTATTTTTGTCACATGTACACTCAAGCACAGCGAAATTCCTCCTCTGCATTTAACCCATCTGAAGCAGGAAACATGAGAACACACGCAATGGGCACAATGCGTAAATACATTTGTGGGTAAATTATATGGATTTGTGATGCCTACATGTTTCAGCTTTTGGATTTAATGCAATCTGCTAGAATAATCTAAATTTTAATAATTTCAGAGAGATTCAGTGACTGCACTCATCTTGATTTTCATTATTAACTGTCATGGCTGTTTCTGTGTTTACCTGGCAATAATACCCGCTGCGTGATAAACAAAAATCTGTGATGTCAGTGAAAGACTTCTATAGCTCAAAACAGCTGAGAAGAGGTGTATTGCTACAGAAGGTGGAGTAATAATGGTGCACTTTTACACCACCATCATTGAGTCCATCTTCACTTCCTCCATCACCATCTGGTACACTAGGGCAGACTGCAGTGCATCATTCACTCTGCTGAGAGGATGATTGACTGCAACCTTCCATCTCTTCAGGACCTGTATGAGTCCAGGACCCTAAGGAGAGCAGAAAGGATTGTGGCCGACCCCTCTCACCCTGGGCACAAACCTTTCGAATCACTCCCCTCTGGTAGGAGGCTGCAGTCCATTAGAACCAAAACCTCATGCCATAAGGCCAGCTTTTTTCCCCCCACTGCAGCTGGCCTCATCAATAATGTCAGAGACCCCCACTGACTCTAACCTCACACGTCCAATCTGTGACATTTAATGCACTTTGTCTCTGAACTGCCGTTTTGCACATTTCAAGATCATGTCATACATCTTCATTCTATGAACCTTTTATTGCACATTCCAGCTCACGCTGTACAGCTTCGTTATTGACTTTGCATATTCTCTTCCTCTCACTCATTCTTATCATGTCTCTTCTCTGCCTTCATCGCCCCATGGGGACCCGGGGTAGAATAGGTCCCTAGCATCCCCTTGCTGATCGTAAGAGGCGACAAATGGGGCGACTTGTTTGCCGCAAGTTGCTACCCGTGTCAGTGGAGGACGATTGCCTGGTACTTGAGGAATGTGGCTGGCTGCGGCTCCCACAAGTCCAACACAGTGCTTTGGCTCCTACTTCACTTAGACGGGAGGTTGGAAGGGCCCGATCCAATCAATCGGCTTGTCAAAGTCTTTTATTTTTCCTTAAAGACTTTGGCTGAGGGTCAGTCGAGTGATATGAACATTTTTGTTTAAATTGCTCGAGTATACCATCCCTGTATCCTTGATGCATATCTGGAGGAGAACCACAGCTCTGTGCATCCCCTAGTTGGGCTCCGAGGTGGGTGAGGAGCAGAGATGATGAATTTTTATCCACAAATATGGCTACTAATCAACCCAATAAGAGAAGATTCATGGATCAAGACTTGGATGATGGCTCTGAAATGGCATTGATATACCCCCCTAAAATAAATAACTGGCCCAAATTTATAGTTCTGGAATCTGCAACACCAGACATGCCCCTCGCTAAGTTGTCCCCTTTTGCGATTCAGAAAGGAATCTCAGGAATAGCAGGGGCTGTTAAAGATGTTAAGAAACTGCAATCTGGTCAGATTTTAGTTGAATGTTCAAGAAAGTCTCACGCAGACAATTTATTACACTGTAATAGTTTAGCAGGAGTACCTATGCGGACCTTCCCTCACCCCCATCTGAATAGCTGCAAAGGAGTAATCCGCACTAGAGACCTCCATGATATGGAAGAAGCTGACATAGCTACTGAATTGAAAGAGCAAGGCGTGACTCATGTAAGGAGAATTACCTTGAAAAAGGATGATAAAATCATAAAAACTGGTACCTACATCTTGACCTTCAATCTACATGACCATCCTGAAAGAATCCTAATCAGATACTTAAGTGTGCAGGTGGATAAATACATCCCTAACCCTTTGAGATGCTTCAAGTGCCAAAAATTTGGCCATGGCTCTGCTAGTTGCAAAAATAAATCAGTTTGCTGTACCTGTGGAGAAGATGGGCATGAACTAATCTGTACAAGACCACAAAAATGCTGCAACTGCCAATCCAGCCTCATCAAAGGACTGCCCTGTATGGATTAAAGAGAAAGAACTTCAAAGGATTAGGGTCACTAAGAAAATAAGCTATCCACAGGCAAGGAAACGGGTGGAAGGATTTTCCTTATACAAGTTCCAGCAATCTTTTGCTTCTATTGCGAAACCCCCTATGAAGTCAACTGATTGTCAAACAGACTTTACCTGGCTGAACAAAGATAAGCCGCAATTGATTAGTGGAAACAAAACATCTTCAACTTCCAATAAAAACAAAAACATGAATTCCCAGTCTTCTTCCAGTCAAACGTCTGTCATGATTGAACCTTCCCAACCATCAAAAGAGAAAAAGAAATCAACAAATACTACTTCTCAGTCTAAATCAATTCAAGAACATAGGAATGGAAACTATAAGGATGTGGAAATGAAGGAACCCTCAACCCCTCGTAGCCGAAGCTCCTCCCCCAAAAGTAGGAGCAAGGGCCCTGTTCCTGTTCTACCCACATGACAATAGCTAGCCATATTATTCAATGGAACTGTCGTGGTTTTAAAGCAAACTTCTCTGAACTGCAGCGATTAGCTGCTCTTTTCACTCCTCTAGTCTTCTGTCTTCAAGAAACTCACCTATCGCCAAATAATATTATGTCCTTAAAAAATTATTAGTGCTGTCAAGCGATTAAAATATTTAATCGCGATTAATGTCGCGACTGTCATAGTTAACTCGCGATTAATTGCAATTTAATCGCACATTTTTGTCACATGAAAAACCATTGTAATTCTCTTATCAGCATAAAAAAGTGAATGGGCTTGCTTTGTACCAATGGGTTTTTTTTTTTTATTGCAGAGCATAACACGTCTTGTCGCAGCCACTGCAAAGTCGGGCTGGAGCCGCCGATGGGAAAACGAAACCTAAGCCAAGCACCGTGGCTCTGCGTCCCGAGGCGCGGGGCTAGCGCGCCCTGCCCGCGCTGGTTCTTTGGGGGGAGGGCAGAGGACTCTGGCTGTGCGGGGAGTGGCATTACAGTCTAGCTGCTATCGTTTTTCTAAGCAAAGTCTCTGTTCCAAGTTCCTGGCAGTTTCAAAAGCTTATGAAAAACCTACATCATGTCACAGAGCGTTAATCTCGCGATAAAAAATTATCGCCGTTAAAATTGAGTCAAGTTAACGCGATAATAACGCGACATTTTTGACAGCACTAAAAATTATACAATGTTTAATGCCTATGGCCCAAATGTTCATCGTCCTTCAGGTGGGACAGCTGTCCTGGTACGGAACGACATAATTCACAGCCACCTTGTAATTACTACTCATCTACAAGTGGTGGCAGTCCATATAACACGTCATAAAGTAGTTACTTTGTGCTCCGTCTATATTCCTCCTGATGTCACTGTAACTTTGCACGACCTGGATGACTTAACTGACCAACTGGCTACCCCATACCTCCTCTTAGGGGACTTTAATGCACATAACCCTGCATGGGGTGGGAATCATTCAAATGCTAAAGGCAAGACTCTGGAAGATTTTATCTCTAAAAATGACTTATGCCTGTGGAATGATGGATCTTCTACCTATTTACATCCAGGCACTTACTCAGCAATTGATTTATCAATGTGATCCTGACATCTTGCTTGACTTCTCTTGGCGACCCTTGGATGACCTTTGTGGGAGCGATCATTTCCCCTTGATCATGACATCTACTGAAGCGGATATACAGTTAAGACCTCCTAGATGGCAACTTAAAAAAGCTAACTGGAATGTCTTCCAACACCTTTGTGACGCCCAACTTGGTCACGTACCCCAAAATATTGAAAATCCTGTTGAGCACTTCACTGAAACATTGATAGCAATTGCGGAGGAAACTGTCCCTAAGACCTCAGGAAAGCCCCACCGTAAGTCCAACCCATGGTTTAATGACAACTGCAAAAAGGCCATTGACTCCTGGAAGAAAGCAGAGAGAATTTTTAACAAACATCCAACAACAGAAAATCTCACCAGATTGAAAATCTGCCGAGCTCAAGCACGTAGGACTATCAATGAGTCTAAAGCACAAAGCTGGAGACAATGTTTCCAGTCTTACATCCGATGCATCCTCTAAAAAGGTGTGGAGTTTTATTAAAAAGATGAAGGCAAAAGGTGGAACCTCACAAGTTCAGCACTTGAAATGTCAAGAAGGTCTTCTGACAACAAAGCAGGACATTGATGGTAAACTTGCTGAAACGTTTGAAAAGAACTCCTCTGTGGAAAATTGTCGACCTGAATTTCAAGCTCTGCGCAGGAAAGAGGAGGGAAAGGACTTCAATTTCCTGTCAGATAATTCAGAACCGTACAATCAGCCTTTCTCAATGGATGAACTTCTCTGCTCCATAAGGAACTCCCATGATACTGCAGTGGGCCCTGATGCAATTCACTATCAGTTCTTAAAAAACCCGCCATCCAGTGCATTAGCCCATCTCCTGACAATATTTAATGCGATCTGGGAATCAGGAAATGTTCCACCATATTGGCAGAAAGCATTTATTATCCCCATTCCCAAACCAGGCAAAGATCACACTGACCCCACAAACTACCGTCCAATAGCCTTAACTAGTTGTTTATGTAAAACCATGGAAAGGATGGTGAATAATAGACTAGTTTGGATGCTTGAAACAGCAGGACATCTGACTGAATATCAATGTGGCTTCAGGAAGGGGAAGAGTACAGTGGACCACCTTATTCGACTGGAGTCCTTTATACGTGATGGATTCATCAGGAAAAAACATGTGGTAGCAGTTTTTTTTTTTTTTGACCTTGAAAAAGCCTATGATACAATGTGGAAATATGGTATTCTAAAGGATCTGTACTGCATGGGATTCAGAGGCCATCTGCCCATTTTTATCTCAAACTTTTTGTCCAACAGACATTTCCAGGTGCAACTGGGTACTACTTTTTCAACTCCACATTTTCAAGAGCTAGGAGTCCCTCAAGGCAGCATTCTCTGTCACTCTATTCAGTGTCAAAATCAATAGTATCGTACAAGCAATCAGCCCACATTTGTTTTGCAGCCTTTATGTCGATGACCGGGCGGCACGGTGGTGTAGTGGTTAGCGCTGTCGCCTCACAGCAAGAAGGTCCGGGTTCGAGCCCCGTGGCCGGTGAGGGCCTTTCTGTGTGGAGTTTGCATGTTCTCCCCGTGTCCACGTGGGTTTCCTCCGGGTGCTCCGGTTTCCCCCGGGTGCTCCGGTTTCCCCCACAGTCCAAAGACATGCAGGTTAGGTTAACTGGTGACTCTAAATTGACCGTAGGTGTGAATGTGAGTGTGAATGGTTGTCTGTGTCTATGTGTCAGCCCTGTGATGACCTGGCGACTTGTCCAGGGTGTACCCCGCCTTTCGCCCGTAGTCAGCTGGGATAGGCTCCAGCTTGCCTGCGACCCTGTAGAAGGATAAAGCGGCTAGAGATAATGAGATGAGATGAGATGTCGATGACCTCTGTATCTGCTACAGAGGAAAATATATGAGTACAATTGAGAGACAACTCCAATTATGCATAAACAAGATCAGTACGTGGTCAATTCAAAATGGCTTCAAGTTTTCTAAATCTAAAACTGTCTGTACTCATTTTTGTTAACTTGGATCATTACATCATGATCTTCTGCTCTACATGGATGGTGCACCAATCCAAGTGGTGAAAGAAGTTAAATTTCTTGGACTTACTTTGATGATAAATTATCCTTCATTCCACACATGAAATGTCTCAAGAAGAGATGTTTTAAAACTTTGGATATTTTAAAAGTTCTATTAAAGACAAAGTGGGGAGCAGAGTGGATTGTGCTGCTGCGTCTTTACAGAGCACTAGTGAGGTCCCGTTTGGACTATGGGAGCATTGTCTACGGATCATCAAGGAAATCATACATCCAGACACTGGACACTGTGCATCATCAAGGCTTAAGACTGGTCTTGGGAGCCTTCAGAACCTCACCAGTTCAGAGCCTGTATGTGGAGGCAAGAGAACCCCCCTCCCTTCAGTTAAGGCGCTTAAAACTTGCTCTACAGTATGCAATCAAACTCAAAGCAAACAAAAATAATCCTGCTTACTGTGCTGTCTTTCACCCCCAGTTTTTGCAATTTTATGAAGCTAAACCTAGGTTTATCAGACCTTTTGGAATACGCATACAACCCTTCCTGGAGGACTTGAACATTGATCTGGACAGTCTGCAATCTTCATATGTCTGTTCCACTCCCCCTTGGACCTTGAGACAACCTGTAATTATGCAGGACCTAAGTCATAGAAAGAAATCTAGCACACATCCAAGCGAGTACCAGAGTTGTTTCCTTGATGTAAGATAACGCTTCCCTTTGCACATCCCAATCTATAGACCCTTTTCACTCATGTGACCTTTGTAAACGCGACCGCCATTTTGGACATGAAGAAATAACGGTTTATGGCACAGACCCTTTCGGTTCTCACTCATCTAGCTGCTACAATGACTGCTTAGACTGCAACAATAATACCTAACACACATTTAAGTATCCGTCGTAAAGACGTGAAACTCGTCGAGTGACGAGTGTGTTCATTGATAAGCTAACACAATCTAAAAGTAGACATACCATCACACTGCCCTGGCGCTGTGTACAGTTTACCTTCTATGGTTTGTGCACTCACTATTTGCCATTACTTTCTCCAACCCAGTGTTCGAACTATGCCGATATTTTCGGGGGGTCCCTTTTTTTCCCTTGGGGGGGTGCTTGCGCTTGTCTCAGAGCGTGGCTCTCCAAACATATGAGAAGCCTATCTTACGCACATATCACGCGGACTCCACACCTCCACACACGCATCGCATCTGAAGTCATAACTCATCAGGGGAAATCGTGTCCGCATTGGCATGTTCAAAAAACGACCTCGCGTCAACAATGATACCACACACAAGGAAAAAAAAAAGTCAGGCGACTCAACACATCTGATCCACAGCAGCACCAAAGCATCACTGGAAATCATGTCAACAACCAATCTTCCATTTCAACACGCGTCAACAAACAAATGGCACCACAAACATGAACGAATCGGTCAGGCTACCGATTCCAAACCCACAGCAGACTAATAATTAAATGCATCTTACCTTAAAGCAGAATCGACCACAAAGGAAGTTTGTGTCCCCAACCTGGCAGCAGCAGTCGTTGTCATATCGGTTTATTTTATCTTTGATGTAAACACAACACTTCGGATATGCAAATGCTTCCCGTTACACACGATTGCTATGTCAATAAACATCATTTTGCCAATATTTTAGAGACCATCCATCTTCTCCGTCGGTCAGCATCTGTCGGGATCCGATAAAATGATAAATCTTGCCTTGTGTGTTGATGGTTACTACATCCAGGTGCACAACAATATAATGGCATGATGGAAGTCTTGCTGAAAGTAAAAACTTTCTTTGATGGCTATATTCCTTTCGATGCTTCGCCGTCGTTCCTTGTTGTTGGCTGTGGTAGACTACTGGTAGTTCATGTCCAAAATGGCGGCCGTGTTTGTCGTGACGTCACGTGGGAAGGGTCTATACTGATGGCTCAAAAACGGATACTTGTGTGTCGTCAGCAATGGTAGTGGCTTCTAACCAGCGTGGAATACGCATCCCAAACCTGTGCTCTATTTTTACAGCCGAAGCCCAAGCCTTGCTCTTGAGCCTTGAATACATAGAAGAGTCCAATCAACAAAAATCTTTAATTTGCACAGACTCTAGGTCATGCCTTCAGGCATTGGAATTTTTAAAGACTGATCACCCCCTGATTACCAAAATACTTGAAAAAGTGGATCACCTAACTAAACTTAACATGGACATTATTTTTTGCTGGGTCCCTGGTAGGGCTGTGTGATATATCGAATATACTCGATATATCGCGAAAATTCTGTGTGCGATACATAAAATTATTATATCGTAATTATCGAGTATTTTATGGTCATCTTCCGACTTGCGTTTGTTTCGTGTTTGTTTAAAACCTTTTTCCGGTGGTTTTCTCTCTGTCCCTCAGGCAGTAACGTGAGAGGCTGCCTAAGGGTAAAGAAAACAATAACGTCACGCACTCGCCAACCAATCCCGGGCGACATCTCGGTGCTGAAAGGAACTTCCGGGAAGATTTTCTAGTTTCGGTTGTGTTGCCAGATTGAGCGGTTTTAAGTGGATTTTGGCGGGTTTTGAACATATTTTGAGCTGGAAAACGTTAGCAGTATCTGGCAACACTGCCGGCGGGAAGATTTCCTGGTTTACAGTGCTGACTCAGTTCGTGCAATCGCTGGTGTTGCATAGGCTACCGTGTAAGCTCTGTCAATTTCAGCAACAAATTACTTCCTAAAAGAACTAGTAAGGGGTCAGTCAACTGGCATTTTTTTGGATATCGCGAGGAGGACGTGGAACAGCAAATGCCAGTTTGTAAAGTGTGCAAAAAAAAAAACCTGTCGTCATCATGAAAGGCAGCAGCACTACAAATATGTTCCATCACCTGAAACTCACCCGGTACAGTATGAAGAGTCTCTTAAACTCCAAACTACTTGCCCACGAGCTAAAACCCCTACAAGCTAAACAAACGACCATAGTGGCCTCGTTCTCCAAAGCCCCCCATATGAGAAAACGAGTCAGAGATGGAGGGCCATAACGGATGCAATCACTAATGTCATTGCCAAAGACATGATCCCAGTTAGTATAGTGGAAAAACAAGGCTTCCAAAAATTACTAAACACACTCGATCCCAAATAGGAGTTGCCTGGTCGCAGACATTTTACAGAGAAGGCAATACCGGAATTATACACATCTGAGAGGCAGACCCAGAAAACATTCAGTTCAAAAGTGTGCAAAGAGAAAAATTGGTTTTGCAGATCTCTCTATTGTGAATGTTCCAGTGGTTCTCAGTAGTCAGGTTAATAGCTTGGAGATCTATTTTTTTAAATAATTTAATGAAAGAGCACTTTTCTTATTTAGGCTAAATGTCTTTCTCAGTGTTGAGCTTGCACTTTATTGATTTGAGCTCTGAGCAGGTCTGTATTGTATTGTCCCTTTGTTGCAATTTTCAAGATTGTTTTTGCAGTTTGTGCCACAGCCCTAGTCCCTGGTCACATGGGCCTGAGTGGTAATGAAAAGGCAGACAGTGCTGCTAAAGGAGCCCTAAATGAAGACATTTCTCAATGCCAAATCCCTGTCTCTGACATTAAACCTGTGCTTTGTTCTTACATAAGTGATATATGGCAAGCCGAATGGGATGAATGTGCTGGAAATAAGCTGCATGACATATGTAATACAGTGAAACAAGTGATAGCCCAGTCATTTTCATGCAGACATGATCAAGTTGTGTACACAAGGTGTAGAATTGGACATTCTAGACTCACCCATGGTTTTTTATTAACTGGAGGTGAACCTCCCCTTTGTGATCTTTGTGGTAGTCTCTTATCAATTAAGCATATTTTATCTTGCTCTGCCCTTAGAGTAAAAAGACAAATTTTTTAATAAAGATACTATATTTGATATTTTAATAAGGTCCCACCTTTAAAGGTTTTAAACTTTTTTAAAGTGTATTGATGTGAACAAACTTAATGTATTTATTTATTTGATTGTTGGTTTTGAATATCTCGTCTCGTCTCGTCTTCTTCCGCTTTATCCGGGACCGGGTCGCGGAGGCAGCAGTCTAAGCATGGAAGCCTAAACTTCCCTCTCCCCAGACACCTCGGTCAGCTCCTCGGGAAGAACACCGAGGCGTTCCCAGGCCAGCCGAGAGACATAGTCCCTCCAGCGTGTCCTGGGTCTTCCCCAAGGCCTCCTCCCGGGGGGACATGCCTGGAACACCTCCCCAGGGAGGCGTCCAGGAGGCATCTGAAAAAGATGCCCGAGCCACCTCAGCTGGTTCCTCTCGATGTGGAGGAGCAGCGGCTCTACTCCGAGCTCCTCCCGAGTGACTGTGCTTCTCACCCTATCTCTAAGGGAGCGCCCAGCCACCCTGCGAAGGAAACTCATTTCGGCTGCTTGTATCCGCGATTTTGTTCTTTCGGTCATTACCCAAAGCTCATGACCATAGGTAAGAGTCGGAACGTAGATCGACCAGTAAATCGATCTGAACTGTAAGTCTGTGGCTCAGTGACTCTAGGACGGCCCAAAGGTGTTCTATGTGCCGCGGCCACTCACTGCTCTATATGATGATGTTATCGAAGTAGGCTGACGTATAGGTAGTGTGGGGGTGGAGGATCTTGTCCATGGGCTGCTGGAATGTAGCTGGAGCCCCAAGTAACCCAAAAGGAAGCGTGACAAACTGGTGTAATCCAAACGGTGTGGAAAAAGCCATTTTGTCTCGGGGTAGAAGAGTCATGGGGATCTGCCAATATCCCTTCGTCAAATCCAGTGTCAAATAAAAGCGAGCAGCGCCTAACTGATCGAGCAACTCATCAATGCGGGGCATTGGGTATGCGTCGAATTTAGACACCGTGTTGACTTTTCTATAGTCCACACAGAATCGGCCCAACCCGTTGGCCTTGGGTACCAGGACCACCAGGCTAGTCCAGTCACTGTGTGACTCCTTGATTATGCCCATGTCAAGCATGGCCTTGACACATGTCCCAAACCACCTTTTATTTATTTATTTATTTATTTATTTTTTGTATTCGGGTAAGGGCGGCTACACACCACCACCACCACCACCCGGGGTGTTTCAATGTGGTGTTCTATGAAGTGGGTGCGGCCGGGAAGAGGTGAGAATACATTGGAAAATTCCTCCTGCAACCTTGCCACCTCTGTGAGTTGGGCTGGTGAGAGGTGGTCTCCACAAGGGACCAGAGCGTTTCGGGTTGTGGCTTTGGTTGTTTTTACCTCCGGCCCCAGCTCCGCCTTCTCTGGAACTACAGACGCCAATGCCACAGGGACCCCCTCATTCCAACGTTTTTAATAGGTTGAGGTGGTATATTTGTAGAGCCCCGCCCCTGTCTGTTCACCTCACCTCATAGTCAACGTCCCTGACTCGCTATGTGACCTCAAAGGGTCCTTGCCACTTGGCAACTAATTTGGAACTCGATGTGGGCAATAACGCAAGTACTTTGTCTCCCGGAGTGAACTCTCTAAGGCACGTGCCCCTGTCATACAGCCAGGCTTGATGTTCTTGTGCCTGCTGCAAATTCTCCTGGGTTAAGTGTGTGAGGGTGTGGAGCTTTGCACGCAGGTCGAGAACGTATTGAATTTCATTCTTACTAGGTCCCTCCCAATTTTCCTGCAGCACATCCAAGACGCTGTGCGGCTTTCGCCCATATAATAATCCAAATGAGGAAAATCCTGTGGAGGCTTGCGGGACCTCTCGTACTACAACTAACAGGGGCTTGAGCCATTTGTCCCAATTACGTGCGTCTTCACTTACAGACTTTCAAATTAAATTTTTAAGTGTTTGATTAAACCTCTCTACCAAACCATCCATTTATGGGTGATAAATGCTGGTGCGGATAGATTTAATTCCCAACAACTCATACAGTTTGCGCAGAGTGTGTGACATAAACGAAGTGCCTTGGTCTGTCAGGATTTCTTTTGGAATCCTGACCCAAGACATAATACAGAACAGTGCTTCTGCAATACTGTGTTCTGAGATATTGTGGAGAGGCACCGCTTCTGGATATCGCGCTGCATAGTCCACCAGAACTAAAATAAAGCGATATCCACATGTTGACCAATCTAATGGCCCGACGAGATCTATACCAATTCTCTCGAAGGGGGTCTTGATTAGAGGGAGAGGGCGCAAAGACGCTTTTGGAGTGGCTGCGGGATTTACTAATTGCCATTCGCGGCATGCCACACACCACTGACGAATGTCCCTGCAAATCCCCGGCCAATAGAACCGGGCCATTATTCGGGCTAGTGTTTTATCCTGCCCTAAACATCCGGCCATGGGATTAAAATGAGCCGCATGGAATACAAGTTCCCTACGGCTCTTAGGGATTAACAACTGGGTTATTTGTTCACGGGTTTGAGTGTCCAGCGTCCCTCGATACAGTCCATCTTTAATAATCGGGAAGCCGGGTGCCACATTTGGCTGGAGAGTTTGAACATCAATTACTCTCACTTGGTCAAACGCATGCCGCAGAGTCTCGTCTCGTGACTGCTCTAAAGGGAAATCCTTGAGGGAATGCCCGAGAGCGGGAGGAGGGGCGAGCTGCTCCTCACTCCTCGTATCGCCCTGACACGGTGATGACGTGGACAGCTCTGTGACAGCTTCTCCAGTCAAGGCCACACCAGGATCCCCCCCATGACGTTTTACTGCAGGACCCACTCCCTACTACGTGTTCCATTAAGGTTCGAAACCCCAGCCAATCAGTTCACAAAATCAGCGAGTGGGTGAGACGAGGATTAACAGCCGCCTTTATTCTATGCTTTTGGCCCTGGAATAGAATATGGACAGACACTAGAGGATAATTGTGAACACCCCCATGCACACACAACACCTTCACCACTTGTGCTCTCCCCAATGCCTCACCTTGCACCAGGCTTTGGTGAATTGAGGTCTGATTGCAACCGGAATCCACCAATGCATGCTATGTATCCCCTTGAACACTTACCGGTATGCGATACGTTCCAACTAGGGGTGGCACGGTACACAAAACTCACGGTTCGGTACGTACCTCGGTTCTGACCCTACGGTTCGGTACATTTTTGGTACAGTGCAGGAAAAAAAAAACATAACCAAAAGTCTATCCTCAAAGGCAGCTTTTTATTGTTTAAATCCCCAGCTGAGATAGCACCACATTGAATTGTCATATATTGATATACATGAATAGTCATATATTGATAGGTGCATCAGTGCAACACATGACCTTTTTGGGTACTTTAACATACAATACGCATGAGTGCCTAAACACTTTTTTTACATTCACGTAGCTCAGTGAACATAAGTATGAGCGCGGCACACTATCATCCTCTTTAATCCCTCACGCCCAAGAATTCCATGAATCCGTGGTGAGCGCAATAGAATGCGCAGCTTTTAACCCCTGTTCCACAATTTGTCTCGTTCTGTTGTATAAGGCTGGCACTACTGATTCTTTTACATGGCTGCGGGATGGAGGAGTGTAGCGAGGTTCGAGCACATGTAATAAATATTTGAATCCCGCCTCTTCTACAGTGGAATATGGGCACATAGCGGATGCGATGTAAATTCCAATTGCTTCGGTAATTTTTTTTTTTTTTGCTCTGCATGTATTTGTGTCAAGGGGCTGTTGTAAGACATTTGGGAGACGTAATTGGACACTTTTCTTCCGTCTCGTCCCGGTGATGGGGATGTCTGGGTGGTGTCGCCGGATATGTGTTAACATGTTTGAAGTGTTCCCACTCACGTAATGAACAGATGTCGAACAACGACGGCAGACCGTCTTTGTTTTGTCAACCACTCGCTCTCCATTGCTGTTATAACTCACAGGGAACCCAAAGTTATCCCACACCACTGACTTAAATGATGATGGTGGGTCTTCTAGCTCTTCGCCACTCGCCATTGTTAGCCCTCTCTCACAACAACAACCTAACAGCGGTACCTTCCCACAGAGCAGAGTTTGTATTTGAAGGTGGAGTTTGTCTATGGACCAGTCAGAGCTTGCAGGTGGCAGTGGTTAAATGTGTCCTGAAGGAAACTCTTGCAAAATAACAGATCCGCGTTCAGATCAATATTAAACTTCTGTACCGTGTGTATTCTCCGTGAAAATGCATGCACCGAACTGTGACCCCCGTACCGTGACGGTTCGGTACGAATACATATACCGTGCCAGGCCTAGTTCCAACCCGATTGGGGGCAGTCTCTGGCGCATCAGGGATCCGGATCACAGCTCCCACCTCCATCGCAGAGCCCTGACTCTGGAGATGCTCCAGCTCCCCACTGCACCAACCCACTGGCCCAGGCTTTCCCTCTGCACTGGCATTATGGGCATCGCTCAGCTGAGGGGGAGAAGACACATACACGGAAGACGAAGATGGGAGGACACCACGGTTGCGATGGGCCTGCCGTCAGAACTGCCGCCAGATGGTCCTTTGCCAGTTTGATGGCTCGTTCTGTCAATGCTAGGTGATGACACTGGACCCATTCTGCCGTTCCTTCCAGAAGTCGAGAGATGAACTGTTCCAGTGCCACCAGATTGATGATCCTGTCGGCATCACAGTCTTCCACCCTCAGCCACGGCCGGCAGGCATCCCGGAGTCGCTGGCCGAATGCGAACGGCCGGCTGACCTCCTCCAATGTCAGCATCTGGAAGCGCTGGCGATTGTTGTTCCAGGGAGTGGCTGATACACTGCAGGATGGCTCTCTTTAGGTCGGTGTACATGAGCTGGCTGTTGGCAGGGAGCTGCTGTGCTGAGAGCTGCGCCTCACCAGTCAGGAGCAGGTGTGCTGCGCGAGCAGCCACCCCCACGTTTTGGCCGCTTGCTCAAAGAAAGCAAGGAAGGCTTCTGGATCATCATGTGGGCCCACCTTCATGAGGGTGACATGAAGGAGGGTCCACTGTTGTGGCGGTCGAAGCCCCTGCCGACACGAGCAGATGCTGGAATGCCTGGCGATCTTCCTGCTGGGCCAGCATCAAGGCTTCAAAGCGTTGCTTTTGCTCCTTCCAGAGGGTGGTCAGTGCTTGATGCTGGTTCTGCTGGGTGGTAGCGAGGGCATGGATGAGCTCCTTAAATGGGGAGGACTCCATGTGATGGTTCCCTTCCATACTCCCGGGTTTCGGCACATAAGTCCCTGATGTGGGTGGAGTACAGAAGCACGGCAGGCAGGAGCGGATGTTCTCACATACACTATTTTCCTTATTTTTCTGCTTTTCAGCTTTACTCACTGCTCACACACACACACACACACACACACACACACACACACACACACACACACGTTCTGGTCGGGAGAGCCTCCCTCTCTCTGCTCTCTCCCTCCTTTTTTATCCTCTGTCACTGCAACAACACAGACACACAATGTTAATTAACCACAGACGCATTGACTTTGCCTCTCACCTTCCCTGGCCCCGCCCTCCATTCATAAACTGATGCTAGACCACGCCCCTGCTGCCACAAGCTACTTTTGTCTTTGCCAAATTCTTCTATTTTAACTGTTCAAGCACCAACCACCAAAGCAAATTCCTTGTATGTGAGAACATACACGGAGTGCAGAATTATTAGGCAAGTTGTATTTTTGAGGATTAGTTTTATTATTGAACAACAACTATGTTCTCAATCAAACAAAAAGACTCATAAATATCAAAGCTGAATATGTATGGAAGTTAGAGTGGGGTGTTTTTAGTTTTGGCCATTTTAGGAGAATATGTATGTGTTCAGGTAACTTTCACTGTGCAGAATTATTAGGCAACTTAATAAAAACCAAATGTGTAGCCATTTCACTTATTTATTTTCACCAGGTACACTGATATGACAACTCCAGATTTGCAAATAAACATATCTGACATTCAAACACAAAACAAAAACAAAATCAGTGACCAATATAGCCACCCTTCTTCATGAGGACACTCAAAAGCCTTCCATCCATAGATTCTGTCAATTTCTTTATCTGTTCACGACCAACATTGTGTGCAGCAGCAACCACGGCCTCCCAGACGCTGTTCAGAGAGGTGTACTGTTTTCCCTCTTTGTAGACCTCACGTTTTATAATGGACCACAGGTTCTCTATGGGGTTTAGGTCAGGTGAACAAGGGGGCCATGTCATTATTTTTTTCACCTTTCAGACCTTTACTGGCTAGCCACGCAGTGGAGTATTTGGACGCATGAGATGGAGCGTTATCCTGCATGAAAATCATGTTCTTCTTGAAAGATGCTGACTTTTTCCTATACCACTGCTTGAAGGTTTCTTCCAGGAACTGGCAGTAGGTCTGGGAGTTGAGTTTGAGTCCATCCTCAACTCAAAAAGGTCCAACAAGCTCGTCTTTGATGATACCAGCCCATAGCAGTACTTCACCTCCACCTTGCTGGCGTCCGAGTCGGAGTGGAGCTCTGTGCCCATTACTGATCCAGCCACAGGCCCATTCATCTGGCCCATCAAGAGTCACTCTCATCTCATCAGACCACAGCACCTTAGAAAAATCAGTCTTAAGATATTTCTTGGCCCAGTCTTGACGTTTTATCTTGTGTGCCTTACTCAGTGGTGATCGTTTTTCAGCCTTCCTTACCTTGGCCATGTCCCTCAGTATTGCACACCTTGTACTCTTTGACACTCCAGGAATGTTGCAACTCTGGAATATGGCAGAACTGGATGCTAATGGCTGCTTGTTAGCTTCACGCTTGATTTTCCGCAGATCATGTGCAGTTATTTTGCGCCTTTTTTTTCCCCACACGCTTCTTTCGACCCTGTTGACTATTTGCAATGAAACGCTTGATTGTTCGGTGATCACGTTTCAACATCTTCGCAATTTCAAGAGTGCTGCATCCGTCTGCAAGACATCTCACAATTTTATACTTTTCAAAGTCTGTCAGATCTCTCTTCTGACCCATTTTGCCAGAGGAAAAGAGGTTGCCTAATAATTATGCACACCTGATATAGGGTGTTGATGTCATTAGACCACACCCCCTCTCATTACACAGATGCACAGCACCTGATATACTTAATTGATAGTAGGCTTTCAAGCCTAAACAGCTTGGAGTGGGACAACATGCATTAAAAGGATGTTGTGGTCAAAATACTCACTTGCCTAATAATTCTGCACTCAGTGTACTTGTCAGTAAACTTGATTCCAATTCTGAAATGGATGGCTGCAGAGAGCTTAGATGGCTGGAGCCAGGTGTGCACAGTATATCAAAGGAGCTGAGGTGAAGGGACTACATGTATAGCTATAGAAGGTGTAGCCAACAGAGCGCGTAGAGCCTGGTGGATAGATGCAGAGATTTGATGGGTGGAGCTAAGTGTAGCGGTCCAAATGAGCTGAGAGGGTAAGGGCCACATGCATAGCTACAAAAGGCATGGCTAACTGTGAACTGAGAGGGTGGAGTCTACAGGATAGATGCAGATAGCATTGATGGGTGGAGCCAGGTGTATTATAGCTCAAAAGAGCTGAGGGGGGAGGAAACAGGGGAAGCTCAGATGGGCAGAGTAATGAGGGGATGGATCAGGTTTTAGAGAGCTTCAGGGGTGGGGCCAGTTGTGTATCTTCAGAGGAATTAGGTGGAATGTTAAGGAGGATGGGGTTGAAACAAAACTGTGTACAAATTGCACCTACAAACTGTCAAAATTTTACAAACAAACTGATACCATACAAAGTACAACCTCAGAAAAGTTATGAAACTGACTGTGGATTTGGCAGTCTCTAAATCAGCTGTTAACCCACAAAGCAGAAACACAAATATTCTTTGCGAAACACAGGTTATTTGAATCAGGCAATAAACCTGGCAGGCTACTTGCTCGGCTGGCACGCAGTAAAACTGAGCCAAATTTGATTTCATCTGTAACAGATAAACATGGCTCTAGATACTTCAAATCAGCAGATCTAAATAAAGTTATGAGGTTATTCTATGATTAACTTTATAGCTCAGACTGCACATCCTCTTCAGTAGTCAGATCCAACTTTCTGGATGGAATGGAATTGCCATCTTTGTCTGTTGAACAAAAAGCAGAATTAAGTAGACCGATTTGCAAAGAAGAAGTTCTAGAAACTATCAATGACCTCAAAGGGGGCAAGGCTCCCAGCCCAGATGGTTTTGGTCCTGATTTTTATAAGACTTTTAGTAAAGTGTTAGTTAACCCCCTAACTGATATGTTTTTGGATTCTTTTGACAAGGGCTGTCTCCCCCCTACTTTAAATCTCGCCCATATATCTGTTATTCTGAAGAAGGGCAAGCCAGCTGACCAATGTGTATAGACCTATTAGTTTAATTTCAGTTGATAGTAAGATACTCTCCAGGCTTCTGGCGAGACGTTTGGAGGACTTGCTCCCAGTACTTATAAACCCTGATCAGACTGGTTTTATTCGTGGGTGCTATTCCCTCAGTACGGAGGCTATTGAATATTGTACAGTTTACAACTCAGAAGAAGCAGAAAGCTCTGGCTATCTCCCTTGATGCTGAAAAGGCCTTCGACAGAGTCGAATGGAACTACTTATTTGATATAATGCAGAGATTTGGCTTGGGGGGTGACTTTCTTAAATGGACTAGAACTATATATCACTCTCCTAAAGCTGCGGTCATAACCAATGGCCTTTGGTCTGAGTGTTTCTGGTTCTCAGCTGGCTCGCAAGTTGAACGAGTTGTGAACCAGCACCAGCACTGGCTCCGAACCAGCCCTGGAACTGATTTGGTGGAAAAGGGGTATTAGTCCTTTACTTTTTGCTTTGGCTTTGGAACCACTAGCAGAGCTATACGGTTGCATGGTGATGTGAGAGGAATTGAGCTGGGTACCGGGAGCATAAAATTGCCCTGTACGCTGATGACATTATCTTGTTTGTGACATCCCAAGTCGTCCATCCCAGCTATTATGAGCATATTAAATGAATTCAGCACCATATCTGGATATAAAATTAATTTTGATAAATCAGAAGCCGGCGGCACGGTGGTGTAGTGGTTAGCGCTGTCGCCTCACAGCAAGAAGGTCCTGGGTTCGAGCCCCGGGGCCGGCGAGGGCCTTTCTGTGTGGAGTTTGCATGTTCTCCCCGTGTCCGCGTGGGTTTCCTCCGGGTGCTCCGGTTTCCCCCACAGTCCAAAGACATGCAGGTTAGGTTAACTGGTGACTCTAAATTGACCGTAGGTGTGAGTGTGAATGGTTGTCTGTGTCTATGTGTCAGCCCTGTGATGACCTGGCGACTTGTCCAGGGTGTACCCCGCCTTTCGCCCGTAGTCAGCTGGGATAGGCTCCAGCTTGCCTGCGACCCTGTAGAAGGATAAAGCGGCTAGAGATAATGAGATGAGATGAGATGAAATCAGAAGCCATGCCTCTTGGGCCCTTGAATAACTCTGATGTTTTGGATGATTTCCCTTTTAGATGGTCAGTTTCTGGTTTTACATACTTGGGAGTTAAGATTTCTCCAGGTTTGAGGGAGTTGTGGAAACTTAATTTTGCCCCAGTGTGTGCAGCAGTCAAGAGAGATCTTGAGCGATGGCATAATCTACCATTTGTCATTGTTTGGTCGAATTAGTTTAATCAAAATGAATGCCCTTCCCCATCTATTATACCCCTTGCAGATGCTTCCTATCTATCTAACAAAGAAAGTCAATAGGGACTTGGAAAGGGCAGTCTCAAAGTTTATTTGGCAAGGCAAGAAGCCCAGACAGAGGTTTAAACTGTTACAACTGCCTACAGATACAGTGGGGCAAAAAAGTATTTAGTCAGCCACCAATTTTGCAAGTTCTCCCACTTAAAAAGATGAGAGAGGCCTGTAATTTTCATCATAGGTACACTTCAACTATGAGAGACAGAGTGGGGGGAAAGAATCCAGGAAATCACCTTGTAGGATTTTTAATGAATTAATTGGTAAATTCCTCGGTAAAATAAGTATTTGGTCACCTACAAACAAGCATGATTTCTGAACAAAACAAGATTTCTGGCTCTCACAGACCTGTAACAACTTCTTTAAGAGGCTCCTCTGTCCTCCACTCGTTACCTGTATTAATGGCACCTGTTTGAACTCGTTATCAGTATAAAAGACACCGGTCC
This sequence comes from Neoarius graeffei, assembly GCF_027579695.1. Classification (NCBI taxonomy): domain Eukaryota; kingdom Metazoa; phylum Chordata; class Actinopteri; order Siluriformes; family Ariidae; genus Neoarius; species Neoarius graeffei. The sequence continues at coordinate 17,882,487 of NC_083571.1, forward strand.
ACAACCTCAAACAGTCACATGCCAAACTCCACTATGGCCAAGACCAAAGAGCTGTCAAAGGACACCAGAAACAAAATTGTAGACCTGCACCAGGCTGGGAAGACTGAATCTGCAATAGGTAAGCAGCTTGGTGTGAAGAAATCAACTGTGGGAGCAATTATTAGAAAATGGAAGACATACAAGACTCCCTTGACATAATCTCCCTTGATCTGGGGCTCCACGCAAGATCTCACCCCGTGGGGTCAAAATGATCGCAAGAACGGTGAGCAAAAATCCCAGAACCACATGGGGGGGACCTAGTGAATGACCTGCAGAGAGCTGGGACCAAAGTAACAAACGCTACCATCAGTAACACACTACGCCGCCAGGGACTCAAATCCTGCAGTGCCAGACATGTCCCCCTGCTTAAGCCAGTACATGTCCAGGCCCGTCTGAAGTTTGCTAGAGAGCATTTGGATGATCCAGAAGAGGATTGAGAGAATGTCATATGGTCAGATGAAACTAAAATAGAAATTTTTGGTAAAAACTCAACTTGTCGTGTTTGGAGGAGAAAGAATGCTGAGTTGCATCCAAAGAACACCATACCTACTGTGAAGCATGGGGGTGGAAACATCATGCTTTGGGGCTGTTTTTCTGCAAAGGGACCAGGATGACTGATCCATGTAAAGGAAAGAATGAATGGGGCCATGTATCGTGAGATTTTGAGTGAAAATCTCCTTCCATCAGCAAGGGCATTGAAGATGAAACATGGCTGGGTCTTTCAGCATGACAATGATCCCAAACACACCGCCCGGGCAACAAAAGAGTGGCTTCGTAAGAAGAATTTCAAGGTCCTGGAGTGGCCTAGCCAATCTCCAGATCTGAACCCCATAGAAAATCTTTGGAGGGAGTTGAAAGTCCGTGTTGCCCAGCGACAGCCCCAAAACATCACTGCTCTAGAGGAGATCTGCATGGAGGAATGGGCCAAAATACCAGCAACAATGTGTGAAAACCTTGTGAAGACTTACAGAAAACGTTTGACCTCTGTCATTGCCAACAAAGGGTATATACAGTAGCAAAGTATTGAGATGAACTTTTGTTTTTGACCAAATACTTATTTTCCACCATAATTTGCAAATAAATTCTTTAAAAATCAGACAGTGTGATTTTCTGGATATTTTTTTTTCTCATTTTGTCTCTCATACGTAGTTGAAGTGTACCTATGATGAAAATTACAGGCCTCTCTCATCTTTTTAAGTGGGAGAACTTGCACAATTGGTGACTGACTAAATACTTTTTTGCCTTTCTGTACCTAATTTGATTTTCTACAACTGGGCCTGCCATGCTTGGCATCTTTGGTTATGGCTTCAAACATATATTAGGAACGAGGCATATGTTGACTTTTGGGCGTGTTTCCCGCATTGTCCATGGAGCCTGGTTACCTGTGACATAGTTAACATTAAATCTGAGATAAGACTTAATCTTATCATTTACAGTAGCGTCAGAGTGTGGCGCGATATAGTTACGTTTTTAGGGAGAAAGGATGTTAAATCTTTATTATCTTTCATTACTCATAACCCTGATTTCCCAGCAGGCATTGGGTCCTCTATGTTCTCTGCTTGGCGAGAAAATGGGATTCATGTATTTGCAGACTTGTTCAAAGATAACACCCTAATGTCTTTCCAGCAGATACAAGAATTATATGATGTCCCCAAGACACATTTTTTTGGTTATTTACAAATTGGGCATTTTATAGCTTCCCTAACAAATTTTTCCCCTACTAGACTACCTCCTAACGATCCAGAAAGATTTCTCTTGGAACGCAGAACTATAGAACACTTTGTGTCAGCCTTTTATTCCCGACTGGCGTCAGATGTGTATGAGCTCCCCTATATTGCCCTTAAATGGGAGGGAGACTTGGGAAATGAATACATAGAAGATGACTGGAAAGTAGCTATAGAATTAGTTAGTTCTGTATCTACATGTAACAGATTTAGAGAGACTCAATACAAAATACTTCATAGGCTCCACATCACCCCTGTTATTTTGCACAAAATGGACATCTCTCCTCTTTGCATTAAGTGTCACTCACAAAGACGACATTGCTTCTGGGAATGCAAGCTCATCTCCAGATTCTGGACTCGCATTGCTAAAATAATCACTGAGATACTTGAGGTCGAGATCAAGAAAGACCCGTGTGTTTTCCTTGTAGGTCTCCCCTCTAGAGAACTTCAACTCTCAGCATCAAGATATACTCTTCTTGAAAAGCTCCTTTTAATTGCCCGAAAATGCATTTTGCACAATTAGATTAGAGTCCCCACCAACTATTACTCAGTGGTACAGAGAGATTTTTAACTTCCTCCCACACGAACGATTACAGGCTATTTTTAAGGAAAAGGATGAGCGGTTTCTAATCTGGTCCCCCTTCCTAAACTATTTGCCACAGGATTTGGAGCATCTGCTTAGAAGAGGTGAACTTAGTACCTTTCTGAATAAAAAAAACCCACCTCGGGTTAAGATTATACCTACATAGGTTAGATTGACAGAATAACCTGACTGACTCACAGATGCATTTAGACTGCTGTATGTCTTTTTGTTTCTGTATCTTATGGTTTTGAGCCAATCTTCCCTTTTATTTTCTCATCTCATCTCATTATCTCTTGCCGCTTTATCCTGTTCTACAGGGTCGCAGGCAAGCTGGAGCCTATCCCAGCTGACTACGGGCGAAAGGCGGGGTACACCCTAGACAAGTCGCCAGGTCATCACAGGGCTGACACATAGACACAGACAACCATTCACACTCACACCTACGGTCAATTTAGAGTCACCAGTTAACCTAACCTGCATGTCTTTGGACTGTGGGGGAAACCGGAGCACCCGGAGGAAACCCACGCGGAGACGGGGAGAACATGCAAACTCCTCACAGAAAGGCCCTCGCCGGCCACGGGGCTCGAACCCGGACCTTCTTGCTGTGAGGCAACAGTGCTAACCACTACACCACCGTGCCGCCCCCTTTTATTTTATTTTATTTTTAATTGTTAGTAGTATTGTTTTATTTATGCTTTTATTCAAATCAAATCAAGTTTATTTGTATAGTGCTTTTAACAATAAACATTGTCGCAAAGCAGCTTTACAGAATTTGAACGACTTAAAACATGAGCTAGTTTTATCCCTAATCTATCCCCAATGAGCAAGACGGTGGCAAGGAAAAACTCCCTCAGACGACATGAGGAAGAAACCTCGAGAGGAACCAGACTCAAAAGGGAACCCATCCTCATTTGGGCAACAACAGACAGCCTGACTATAATATTAACAGTTTTAACAGGTATAACCCTCAACTGTCCCCATGGGGCCGTCCTTCACAGGAGCGGTGCGATAAAACTCCGACCAGACACAGGGCACCAGGATGGATCAAGCAGGTCCGAGGGGCAGAAGAGGCCAGCATCCCAATCCCAGGATCAACATGCAACCCAGAGGGACAGATTGGGGGGGGGGAGAGAGAGAGAAAGAAAACACAGGTTGTTAGGTATGCCCTAAAAATGACGAGTATTAAATCTGTGTGGTAGGCTTGCAGAGACGAGAGTCTTTACATCAGGCATAACACACAACAATGGCATGTTAATATGGTAAAAAATATCATGACCTGCTCTGGCTGGATGCTTGATTGGGTGATGGGAGCACACTCCTCAGCAATGATGAGATTCAGATGGGACCCTTAGGGCTGGCCAAGACAATTCAGTTACATTTCACCGGGTCTGGGACATGCAACAGAATGTCTGACGGCCGATTCCCTGCAGGCTACGATAGCCAGTCAAGGTCTCCACCCTCTCCACCAAAAGATTTCCTGTTGACTCCATGTAACTCAGAGGGACAGATTTGGGGTAGGGGGGAGGGAAAGAAAACACAGGTTGTTAGGTATGCCCAATGTCACCTGAATAAGTAGGAGCAGTATACATATTGCACCGAGTACAAGCAGGGACTCCGGCAACTAACTATGACAGCATAACTAAATGGAAAGAGCCAGAAGGTAACACAGGCATGAGGGAGCCCCGGGACATAAAGCAGCCAGCCACTACACCGTCAACAAACTCGAGTGAGCAAGTGAGTGGGGACTGACAGCATCCATACATCCCAGTTTACCAAAACACTCTGTCTGAGGACCCTCCAGATCTACTCCTTTACCTCATAAACACCATTAACAAAAGGCTTGACTAAACAGATATGTTTTCAGCCTAGACTTAAATGCTGAGACTGTGTCTGATTCCCGAACATTACTTGGAAGGCTGTTCCATAACTGTGGGGCTTTGTAAGAAAAGGCTCTGCCCCCGATGTAGCCTTCACTATACGAGGTACCAGCAGATAGCCTGCACCTTTTGATCTAAGTAGGCGTGGCGGGTCATAGAGGAGCAGAAGTTCACTCAGGTACTGTGGTGCGAGATCAATTAGTGCTTTAAAGGTCAATAGTAGTATTTTATAATCAATACAAAATTTGATTGGGAGCCAATGCAGTGTGGATAAGACAGGCGTGATGTGGTCATATTTTCTAGTTCTAGTAAGGACTCTTGCTGCTGCATTTTGAACTAACTGGAGCTTGTTTATGCACTTATTGGAACATCCAGACAGTAAGGCATTACAATAATCCAACCTGGAGGTAACGAAAGCATGGACTAGTTTTTCTGCATGACATTAAATTTCTTATCTTTGCAATATTTCTGAGATGAAAGAAAGCTATCCGGGTAATGTTATCAATGTGAGTTTCGAATGAAAGACTGGGGTCAATAATCACTCCAAGGTCTTTTACTGCTGCACGTGAAGAAACAGAAAGGCCATCCAGAGTTACTGTGTAATCAGAAAACTTACTTCTAGCTGTATGTGGTCCTAGCACAAGTACTTCAGTCTTGTCAGAGTTAAGCAGAAGGAAATTAATAAGCATCCAGTGTCTAATGTCCTTAACACATTCCTCAATTCTATTAAGCTGGTGTCTCTCACCAGGTTTTGCAAAGACATACAACTGTGTGTCATCAGCATAACAGTGGAAACTAATACAATGTTTACGAATAATATCGCCCAGAGGTAACATATATAGAGAAAAAAGCAGTGGACCCAAGACAGAACCTTGTGGAACACCAAACTTGACCTTGGTATGTCTAGAAATATCACCATTTATATCAACATACTGATAATGATCAGTTAGATTATTCTGTTATTCATTTTTTTTCCTGATTTCTTGTATGACTATTACGATAATTACTATTATTGACATTACTACTACTTATTTTTTGTTAATATCTGCGTTGTGTAGCTATCCATGGGCGGGTGGGTAGGATGTGATGTATTTTGTTGTGTTATTGTCCTTTGTTTGAATTCAATAAAGAGAGTTTATTTTAAAAAAAAAACTCACTTCCAAGTCTGAATCCTTTTACTGGGAAAGTTACGCTTTTAAAGTCTGCAAACTCTGATGATGATGATGATTATTATTATTATGCAACAGTGAACATGTTTAACCTGCTGTTTGCTGTTCTGCATGAGGTTTGATACTGTGGTGTGTTGTAGTGTCACTTACAACAGAGTGTCTTCTGTTGGGTTCTTCTGTGTTGTTGAAAATTTGCATGATGTTCGAATCAGATAGGCTCACTTTGTGTTTATGCACATGAAAGGTCTACTTACTTACGTCATACAGATATACTGTAGTTCATGACCTTTTGTTTTCTTTTTTGCTAATCAAATGAAGAAGAAGGTGAGCTCCAAGCAGGTAGGTTTAACAGGTTTGTGTTAGGAGAACAACGTGTTCTGGTGGTGTTCTCATATCAGTAACTGATAGTCACAGTGCTGATAAACACACAGCTGATCATCTCCGGTTCAAATCTCGATGCATGATGCACACGCCCAGTGAAAACAAGCTGAGTTCAATCCTGTCCCATAATCCCCTAGATTACGCCAGATGGAAGAGGATGCAATGCTGTGGTGAAACGCTGGTCTCTGACGTCTGCTTCCTCATGCCACACTGTCAGTGAACTTTAATGGTTGTCTAAAGTGCTGCAATAGAGTGTATGTTTATTACTTAGCTTATGGTCGTTTTATTTAGGTTGAATGACTCGCTGGGTAGAATTTTGGCTATAGAAGTTACTGGAACGCACTGGAATGATTTGTTTACTCCTCAATCCAACCATTCATTCATACCCATGTACATGAAGCCACACCTCCCTGAATCAACAGTGTTCATTTATGTTAGTTGCACAGTAGTATTGTGCAACTCTAGAGTCCCCGAGTATAGTTTAGGAATAGCGTACTACTAGCTAGTACTACTCACAGAATTTGTCCAGCAGAATCAGAATTTGACGATATTCATCAATTAACCATGGTTTTATTTTTCTTTTTTTAAATTTGCACTAGTAGCACTGGTGTAAATTGTTACTCAAACTCATGATTTTTCTTCTTCTTCTTATATTTTTATTGCAGTATGGGTTTAAGTTTTCCTCTGCGTGAACTAATTACTGTATATATTCAGTGATAACTATCCAGTCACTGCTGCAGATGATGGCAGTGGGCATTCATTATTATTATTATTATTATTATTATTATTATTATTATCCTAACCTTTTTTAGGATGCTATTTCTCCATCAGTTTTCAACCAATCATCACCAAAGTTCACATGAAGAATACCTCTGGTCTAAATTACCTTGCTATGACTTTTGGTATTGATCCAAAGCACTGATCCAGAATGATCCATGAAAAACATGATTTTTTTCAATCACTTAACTGTCAATTTTCATGATTTTTTAAAATGTTTTTTTTATTTTTATTTTTTTATTTTGTTCAGGGCAGCAGGGTGCAACTCTTCCTCATTAAGCATCATTCTCTATCTCTTACCATTCCAGATCTATAGGGTACAGTGACCAGATGTCCTGGTTTGTAACAGCTAGCGCAAATTACTGTACCTTTTAGTCACAGTTCAGTCTCTGTCTAGTTGTTTTTTTTGTTTTTTTTTTAAATTTTTTGACATCAGGGTGACCTATTTGGTAAACATTGCACACTCTTACCTCTATTCCACCAACAGAGAACCAAATTATGAACCGTTCCAAGCATTTCTACAGAAAATAAATGGGTTCGGAACTTGAAAATTTAGTTCCCAGCTGGAACCAAAATATAGCTGGATTTTCCAGCATGAACCATATCTGCATTAAAAAAAAAGGTCAGGGGTTATCAATGAGTTCCATCATCTTGTTATGACCATTTACTCCTGTTGTGAATTTTGCAACGCCCTTTGTTCATGATGCATCCTTGATTACAATGGTTCTGCTCAAAACTGGTGAAAATGTGGGCTGGTTTGCTACCAAAGGTCAAAGAATTCTGAATGGAACCAGTTTGAGAACCCATCCCCTGTTGGTCAAAAAGGGATATTGAGCTTTGAATGCTCTCGTTCAGCTTTTTCTTATTAGTGTATGTATAAATCTCCTATTTAAAATGGCACAGCATTGGATCTCTTCTTCTTTTCTCTCTCTCTCATTAAACGAAAGACCTCCAAGTAGATTTTGCAGCCACCCCCCACTCTGTGACACTGCTTGAGGTTTAAATCACCATCCAGCTGCCATGACCTTAAAATACCTGCTGTGTTTCCGGTTAAATGGACTCCGTTCAACCAGAAACCAAGATAGAGGCCTCTTTACTATAGAGTTGTTGGTATGAAGCTTGTTCTAAATAAGTGGCCCAACATAACAACATGAAAATTTCCAGCGAAGTAAAGCTGGACTGGAATTTTTTATTGCATGAAAAAGTTCAGACAGTCTACAGTAGGTGTTAAATCATAATGAAGATGATATTGATGGAAAAAAAGAGGCTTTAAATCATGTGTGAGGAGATAATTACCCTCAACAGAGGACTGTTCATGACCTCATGGTTGATAACTGTCGTTGGTCACTTTCTTTAGTTTGGAAATCCATGAGAAACATTGCTACATACCAGCAAAACACTTACATGAAATACATTTCTGTATAATAATACCTCGTGATCATCAGGACTGACAGTTTCAGTTTAAGGAACATACTTCTGACTGACTTCTGCATTTTTGTGGTTTTGCTGTCTCAGGACTCCTGGGACAAGAGCCAGTCCAGGAAGTGAATGAGGACATGGAGTCAGAGGTGGACCTGAATAATACTATAACAGAAGAAGAGAGAGAGGAAATGCACAATGAGCTGACCAAGGTATTTTTCTCATGATTTCATCAGAAGTAGTGTCATGCTGTGGAAATCCATTGCCGAGTTAATGATGAACGCTACACACTGTTGTGAATCCAAAGCCAAAAGAAGTAAAGATGTTCTTTGTAAATTTTTGTAAAGGTTTGATGCAGTGTTGATATTCTTCCTGATTTTGCTTTACACAGGTGCCCATCCTCCTTACGATAGGCGAATAGGAACTGCTTTAAATAAGAGTTGGGGAAGAGAGTAATTTATGGGGGTAACATGTGCATCAGGACCCTGGCAGATAATTTCAGAACAGACTGTATTTAGGATTTTATAAGAGAAAATGGAGCAGGAACTGCAATAGTTCTGACATAAGGTTGTGAAAGCAAGCAGCAGAATTTCCAACTTGTTCAACCGCAGTAGTGGTCTTGCAGAGTAGAAGAAAAACCTTGTTCATTTGTCCCCTCTCTCTCTCTCTCTCTCTCTCTCTCTCATTTTCTTGTTTTCTCTTTCATTTTCTCTCTTTCGTTCACACATTTTCTCTCGCTTGTTCTCTCCCTTTTGTTCTCTCTTGTTCTGTTGTTCTGTCTCTCTCTCTCTCTCTCTCTCTCTCTCTCTCATTCTGTTGTTCTCTTTTTCTTGTTCTCTCTCTTGTTCTGTCGTTCTCTTTTTCTCTCTCTCATTCTGTCTTGTTCTCTCTCCCTCTCTCGTCCTCCCTCTCTATCTCTTTTGTTCGTTCTCTCTCTCTCTCTCTCTCTCGATCAGATGTGAACACAATCACAATCAGCTAAAGACCAAAACACTGGTCAGTAGCCTGAGAGCCTGGGACAGGCAGATTTAATGTCCTGGCTGTTAGTTGTTGTTTTTTTTTTTTCATACAGAAGTTGCACCATGGACACATAGATTAAACAACCAGAACAGAACAAACCCTAATCCTTATTGACTTTCTTTCATAAAACAAATGTTTTCATTTGGTGTGTATGTTTAAACATAATACTCATTACAGTGGTGCGACACACCTCAGTTCCGTAACTGTAGCTCAAGCTTCCTAATCCCACACCCTGCTGCACTACACACATCAGCCAATGGGATTAATTACCATGCATGAATGATAGACAGTCTGTTCAGGATCAGGAACACAACATACAGCAAAAACAATGAAACACAACTTTCGTTTTCTCATAAACCCTCACTCTCCTTTATTTCATCCAGCAACTTTATGTTGAAACAGATATTAAATATCCTGAATAAACAAAATATGAGGAGAGAACACAAGCTTTTGCCTGAAACATTGATCAAAGTCTTTTTCAAGGTCTTAAAGCACGACATTAGAAACTTTTTATTAAAACAAAGGATCATATTTATAAACTGATTCATTTCCCTTAGTCTGTTAGCACTTTACTAACAAACTAGCTGGCCATATTTTATTACAATAAGTACATTACGATGTTTTCGCTTGATCAAATATGAGACAATCAAAACATGGAAATGGGCAGCAGAATGAAACTTTTACTTGCGTAACGGTATGTTAAATTTGCATCCCCATGCATCTCAGTGAACCCGAAATCAATTCAACCACAATTCAAGTCTGATTCAAATGCAGTTACCATACAGAAAATAGCCACTAAATCAAAGACCTTTTATAAGTACATTTCCAGCTGTGACCCCTCCCACACTCTCCTGTTTTGTTTTTCTCATCCGCTTCTGCAACTGATCCTTGAAGGATACGTTGCAATGCAGAAACCTGTTTTTTTTTTTGTCAGTTGGAGGAAGAAATTGTCACATTGAAACAAGTGCTGGCCTCCAAAGAGAAGCATCACGCTGAGTTGAAGCACAGGCTGGGCATGACGACGTTAAGTGAGCTGAAACAGAACCTAAGCAGGAGCTGGAACGATGTTCAGTCAAGCACAGTGTAAGTAAACTCCTGCTTCTTGGGTCACATCTTCACTGTCACGTATTCCCCCAACAGCAGGTGTCATGGTTCCCAATGCTACTTTTGTTTCACATTCTCAGTGTGCTTTTGTTTACTATGCTGTGTTTTTGTTGATGTTTTAGTGCTGTCTCTGCCCCTGTCCTATCATTAGCTTGTTACCTGACTGTGTTAGTCCTAGATTAGCTTGTGTGTTTACACTGTGTTGTGTCATTGTTTGTTGTTAAGTCCAAGTCCTTTTTTCTGTTTATGAAAGTATTTCCTGGTTTTGACCCTCGTTCCTGCATGATTCTGATTTATAGAATATTTAATTCCGGTCTACGATTAGTTGAGCAACATTCCAAGAGTGCCGATATTCTAATATGTTATAATACGGACTGCTATTACATGAAAACCATTGTAACACAGTCAGCTCATGGCTCTCAAAATTTATATCTTTATGCAGCTGCATTTGAGAACTCAACAGTCTCGGACTCAGAAAAATGACAAAGTCCCAACTTTTGGTTATGCTAGGGGCCAGCGCGACTTGGAGGCCCATGGGGGGGGGGGGGGGGGGGGGGTGTTAATCTGAGCTGGGGGGGGTAGACGGCTTAAGAGTGGGTGCCCATGCATGGCTGATGTGCCGGGTAAGGGGTCCAGGTAGTGTTCCCCAGTTCCGGGGCGTTTGTGTTCTGGGCTGAATAAGTGCGGGCCCCCGGGTGAATAACTGAGGGCCCTGGGGTGGTACCAGGACATGCTTGGTCTCTTTTTGCAGCGGTCTCAAAAGTAGCCGGTCACCGGCGGCAAATCGCCAGCTATGGCTTGTTATGCCGCCGGCTATTGTCAGTCAAGTCACAAAATTTAATATTAAATATTTCTGACAGCAAAAAAAGTTGTGAACGTAAATTACATCCACTATGTCATGTACGTCCGTTGCCGCGTCAACTGTGTTTACATCCTCGACACGAGTGCAGCCATTACTGCCACCTGTGTTGCCAGATTGTGTTTACATCCTCGACACGAGTACAGCCATTACTGCCGCCTGAGTTGCCAGATTGCGCGTTTTCCCGCCCAATTTGGGCGGTTTTAAGTGCATTTTGGCGGGTTTTGAACATATTTTGGGCTGTAACACATCAGCAGTATCTGGCAACATATTTTTTTACTTAATACAAGAAATTAATGGATGCCAACGTTTTTGCTAAAATGGTATTTTATTTTCCATTGTTTAGGCAGCTTCAGCATCATACTGTGAGATTCTGTTCAAATTGTTTTTTTTTCTTCTATGAAGCCTGAGCCATTTATTTTATTAGTTTATAATTATTGTTTAATTTAGTCTTCAGGAGAGGCTGCCTGCACACAGTACTAGTATTAATAGTTTTTTTTCTTACATGAAAGCTGAGGCATTTATATTATATTTTAAGGTAACTTCATGTTGTGCTGTGAGGTTCTCTGCACTTTAACTTTTGAACCAACAGGTGCATTTGGATAAGTAAAGCCTATTTTTCTGCATTTTTGTAGTCCTGGTAATCTTTTATATTGGTAAAGTTGTTTATAGGACCATTTCTCAGTGTCTGTTTTCTTAATCAATAATTTTTCAGTAATAACTTAATATTTAACATATCACTCAATTTTAAACAACCCCCGCGCCTCCCCCATAGTCTCCAAAATTTCTGTGGGAAACACTAGCGTGCGTAACAAAGCTAATCAAGCTTAAGCTAGACGACCCGCCTCAAATACCTGTCCCGGGTAAATGTTATCCCAATTTTAGATGGCCTGTTCCAAACCATCCCGCCCCATGAAAAATTCGTACTTGCATATCTCTCTCTCTCTCTCTCTCTCTCTCTCTCTCTCTCTCTATCTATCTATCTATCCCTGCACACTTTGCGTGCATTATGTCTGCCGCTGGCAGACATTTTACCATTTTGCACCCTACTGTAAATTATTTGTACCCTGCTATTCTCCCAAACTTTGAAGCCCCTGTCTTTGGAAAGTTTTTGTGTAGACGGAGGCGGCTCTGCAATCTGGTGGCCATGGGCCGCTCGGCTGGCGAGCAACGGAACATGAGCCCCATGGTTCCAGGGCAAATAATGGGCTAAGGCGAGGTCGTACTGGCCTGGTGGAGGGCTCGTTGGAACAGTCTCGGCGAGACGGAGGTAGCTGTGAAATCTGGTGGCTGTGGGCCACTTGGTTGGCGAGTAACGGAGCATGATCCCCACGGTTTCTGGGGTGAATAACGGGCCGATGGCCAGGGGAGGGCTTGTTGGAAAGTTCTCGGCAAGACAGAGGTGCCGAACTGTGGGACTTTGTCATTTTTCCACCTAAGTTACTTGAAAATGCATTAAGATGGTTTGAATGAAACGATACTTTTGCAGCGAACGTCACGTATCTACGAAACTTGCTTCATTTCGTCGGACTACAGGCCCACACAAGATTTCAACAAATGAAAGTTAGACTTTAAAAAAAAAAAAGGACTAAAATGTGCTGTTATGCACTATGCTTGAACTGTGCTTGTTGCACGATAATCATTGTTATATTCTTTGAACACTTCTCGTTTACTTGTTAACATGCAGTTAATTATTACAGGATTGTCCCTGTTCTTGACTGCTATTGTCATTTTTATAATGACTTGTAATTAACTCGGCAGTGCTACTACTTTGGATAGAATTATGCTGACAGTTGTTCAGAGCAGGTCAAAACTTGTATTTTTATACCTTGCAATGCAAACGCAGGATGTCACTGTAGAAAAAACAAGTTATGGGAAATATAAATTTATTTTATATATGCATATACATAAATAAAATAACATACATGAGCATGCATTGCTCTAATCCAGGACAAGTACGTGTAATCAGTCTTTGAAGTGCGCGCTGCTCAGAGCGTGGAAGCACATAAGTGAGAGTTCGAAGCATGCAGGCGTGAACGTGGCAGCAAAATATTTTGACACGTTATATACATTGACAATCAACAATTTAAAAAACTAGATAGAGACTCAGTAAAGTCACAGTAATTTGCACTAGCTGTCACAAACTGGGACATCTGGTCACCATACCCTATAGATCCGGAACGGTAAGAGATAGATGATGACGCTTAGTGAGGAAAAGTTGCACCCTGCCGCCCTGAACAAAAAATATCTGTGATATTTCGCCACTGGGGGCGCTATTTTTGGGCAAAAATTCCAATCTTTCCTCAAATTTGGTCAAACTTCACGGCCACCCTCTTACTACCTCCCATGTCATGTATACCACCTTTTGGGAATTTTCGTCCATGGGGGGCGCTGTTTTTGGCCGACGCAATTGCTCCAAAACGGGCTTTTGGTAAATAATTCCATAATGCTTTTCCTTCACACCACTACCTTGTGCTAGTGCGTTGCTGTTGTAGACACTTATTTCTCCAACTCATAATCGCTCATGTTCAGCATAGCGCCACCTACTGACATGGGAAAAACCAAAAATTTTATTCTTCAAAAATCTATATCTCATCTTCTATTTACTCAATTGTCATCAAACTTCATACGCAAACTCTTCATAGCTCACCTGACATGTACGCCAAATTTTGTGCACTTTCGCCCCTGGGGGTGCTGGTTATGGCAGAAATGATATTGCAGCTTCTGATTTGTCAAACTTGGCAAGCAAACTCTTTACAAGACCCTTATTGGGGCGCTATTATTATTAGGGCCCGAGCACCGTTCAGTGCGAGACCCTATCGTTGCCATGTGTCCAATTCTGTGCTTTGTCGCCATTGCGGGAGTAATGTCTCTTGCCGAAGAAGCTGTGGAAGGTATTTCGCGGGGACGCATGCCCCCGCCCCCCTTGGCCGCTGGCGCGAGGGCCCGTCGAGGCCGCTTGCGGCTTTAATAATAATTTATTGTTGTTGTTGTTATTATTATTATTATTATTATTATTATTATAATAAAAGTAGAAAGATCCTGAGTGGGCGTAACAATTTGCGCTAGCGCAAATTAAAGAGTTATCAGCATGGTAAAAACGATCGTAGTTCTTGCAGTTTCTTCATCAGATATCTTCAGGGGACTGGTTTATCTAATAAATAAAGCTCATAGGGGGCGTCGTGGCTCAGGTGGATAAGGCGCCGTACCATAAATCCGGGGACCCAGGTTCGATTCCGACCCGAGGTCATTTCCTGATCCCTCCCCGTCTCTCTCTCCCGCTCATTTCCTGTCTCTACACTGTCCTATCCAATAAAGGTGAAAAAAGCCCCCCAAAAAAATCTTTAAAAAAAAAAAAGCTCATAGAATGTCTTCTACTCGAGCCATGCCAGATTTTCCATGATATCCGTTACAACACGGATTCACTCATAACACAGTCGGATTCTTTGGATCTCAACTACTGTGTTATAACAGTGCTCCACTGTATAACCAAACTGGGATGTTTCACTGTTTTGTATCACACTGCTTGTGTCTGGTCGCCACATAAAATTCCACTTGCTAGTTCGAAACAGTTACTACAGTAGAGTTAGCACTAGGGCTGCACGATTCTGGAAAAAATGTGAATCACGATTTTTTTTGCTTAGAATTGAGATCACAATTCTTTGGCACGATTTTTTATACAAAATGTTTATCGCACTGTTTATAACATCTGCATTGCTGAGGTTATTTTTTACTTGTCTTTTATTTATTTATCTTTTTATTTATCCTGTTTTATTAATTTTATAGGCCTAGTTATTCTGCTTAATTTATTTTTGTCTACATCCATGTATTTTCTTCATCTGTTATCCTGATTTTTGTGGATTTGTTAGATTGTACCTGTTTTATATACTTCAATTAAAAAAAAAAAGTTAGGCTACGATGCATGGCTGAATGCAACATGAGAAGAGAAAATGGAGAATAGATTGCGTCATTCTTATTTACTAGTTTATGAGTTCAGTTTCTGCACTACATTACACACATTCATATTAGTCTTACAGTTACATTGACTTTTTTTGTTCAAATAATACTTAATGAGATTAATGTTTATTGTTAATGATTTAGGCCAATGCTCGATTTTGGTTGTTTAAAATACCTAAGGGGTACTGGGTAAACTAGGTCTATGGTGCAAAATATTTATAAACATCTGATAAAAACCCGCCGAACTAACGTCAAACCCGCCCAATTTTTGTCAACCAGCCCAAGCCATTTTTTGCCCACAAAGTAGAATTGAAAACCCCCCAATTGGGCGGGAAACCGCCCAATCTGGCAACACTGGTTTCCACACACTCAACTGCAGGCGGGCTTCCTCCACTGACTGAATCACGTTGTAAAGACGCTTTACCATAGGTCGAGGGAGGAGTCAGCGGCAGTGCTGCCTTTAGGGGTGCTTGAAAAAATCCGGGAAGAAATGGGAGCGTTTGTTTGTGATGCCGCTTGTGAAATAAAATGCTTAAGAATCGTTGTGTTTCGAAATGAGATCACGTGTATGTGTGAATCGAGATCGCGATTTTTTTTTTTTAACGATTTATCGTGCGGCCCTAGTTAGCGCTATCATCAGTGAACATGACAAATGATAGTCATGAATATAACTTTTGACTTGTCCAATGAAGTGAAAAGGAAGAAGCAAAGCCAGTTTTAACAGAAACACCTTTCAAGGAAATGTACAAATCAATATGAGCTAGCTAGCCAAGGAGCTGTTAAAGTGCTGATGACACGAACATGACTCTATGCAATTTCTTAAATAAACTATACAACATGGCAAACATGTTAGATTTCTGTTATAATTACGTGAAAAGAAGCTGTTGTTACGCGAATATCCAACTTTTAATTGCACAGCGCAAGAAAACTGGGTCCGTGGCTCGCGGCCATGTTGTGACGTCAGCGGAAGAACACGCTGCGGTTCACTGGCTGTTCTACTCAATGGAAATGGCGCATGAAAACGCCGGTGAACTCTCTAGTGCTAGCTCTTCAACAACCAAATACTGGTACTTTAAGCAGTGATCATGATGGCATGATTTTATCTGATTTTAAATAAATGAGATTGATAATAATGTGAATGTTCACAACTAGTACATACAAACTCTGCAGCTTCTGATTCAGCAGCTGCGTCATACTCCGCAAAAACATCAGCAAGAACCTACAATATAAATGGAAATGCAATACACTAAGCTGAAATGACTTTTGGAAAGTATAATTTCTAAATTTTTTCTACATATTCTTGAAGTCGGTCATCGGGGTACTTGCTACCATTCCCTAACAACGCATGGCAAAGGGTAAAGTGTAGTGTTGCTACGAGTACTTGCTAAAGCCTCCGGTGGAAGATCCTCGATGTGCTGATAAGACATACAGTTCTATATAACACAAAAGTGTCACGATAATCACAAAACAGATGCAAATTGTTAAAATACCTAATTTTTAAGCAATCGTGTTGATCTCTTCCGAATAGAATCTATGATAGCCTACCCTCTTTACCCTTTGCCTCTCGTTGCTAAGCGGCAGTTACATGAAAGCCGCAAGCTTTCACAAGCAAATACATGACTGATATCACGCCGACTTTATGATTACATTTATGATTATCATGAATGTGTACTCTATGAGCGCTCTGGAGCGAGTCACTTCCAAGATGGCCGCGCAGACCGCATGGTTACTATTTTTAGCATCATGTCGGAGCACTCTATAGCTCTACGTACCTTTATCTTATGTCATTTCTCAACACATGTTCTGACAGGAGGACTGTCTTTGGAGGAGTCGCCTTGTCCCAGGCGACTGCTGGATCTGGCATAGCTACTAGTAGACCCCCTCCGGAATACTGTAGGCACTGCTGATGGTAGCAACACACGTTTGTGCTGAACTGCACACCCAAGAGATTCCTTTAAGCTGGGAAGGGTGTCAAAACAATCCAAATCGAAGTGTTCAGAGCACAGGACGGATGTTGGTGAGGGCTCCCACTTGTCACGAGTGCGCCTGACTTGCTTCACCCACTTCGCATGCAGCTCGGGATCTCTGGGAAACTTGAATAAACTTACCCCATCCTTGTGGGTTTTGGAGCAAAAGCCGGCAACACAACGCGAAGGCATAATAAATAATGTGTGTATGTGTGTGTGTATATATATATATATATATATATATATATATATATATATAAAATGTGTATAATAATGTCTAATAAAAATACTAATAATGATAAACTGAACACCTGCCACATCAACAACAAACTGGTAAGTTAGGAGGAAGGTTCTTTCGCTGACGTCATATAGCTCCTCCTCCTCTTTCGTCTCCTGGGTGCTGCAGCCCCGTCAAATTTGCCCAAATAGCCGCATTTTTTATCATAACTTGTAAAATAGGCGCCTAAATAGGCGCCTTCGTGAATTAATATATGGATCATCGGGAATTACTTTTTATGTTATAAAACATCGCCAAAGATGTCAAAAACGTGTCATCAGCACTTTGTGAGTATAGCTCCTTCAGGATCTATTTCTGCTAGTGGAGTAAGAATAAATAAAACAATTGGCCAAAATTTTATTGTGTCCAAAATGTCATTCAATATTTCATTTGAACACTGAATCACAGCTGTGATGATATTCAGTATAACCGCACACTTGCTCATGCAGTATTGCTTGATTATGGATTATCCTTGTTTGACATTGCCCGTCTGTGTTTTGTGTCTCTGCTACAACAAATTTTGATTATGATTCTTGGACTATTAATCAAGGCGCAACTGAGTTTACACATTTGGCATGAATGCTAACATGGCCCATCACCAAAACGATACGATCCTGACTGTAAAGCATGGTGGTGGGAGCATCATGTTGTGGGGAGATGCTTCTCATCTTGGTAATTAATGTTTTACTGAGTTTATATATTTAAATCCTGGCTCTCACCGTATGGTACATTCAGCAGAATCCTTCCTTTTCACTGATTTTCATTACACCTCTAATCTTTAAATGGGCAAATATTTCCATTGAACTCACTTTAGGCCACACCAATTCGATTAGTTGGTTCTCGGAATCACCGCTTGAAGAAAATGCAAAATGAAAAAAAAATCAAAATCGACTGCAGGTTGAGGTCACGTGACGTCGAAAACCAATCAAATCGCCCCTTTCACTTTAGATAAAGACTTGTGGAAGAAACATGCCTGTGGAGGGGAATCCTGCAAAGCCTGTGTTTGTGATTGTTAGGATACAGTGCCTTGAAAAAGTATTCATACCCCTTGAACTTTTTCACATTTTTCCACCTTACAACCACGAACTTAAAAGTTTTTTATTGAGATTTTATGTGATAGACCAACACAGAGTAGCACATAATTGTGAAGTGAAACGAAAATGATAGTCTTCAAAATTTTAAACAAATAAAAATCTGAAAAATGTGATGTGCATTAGTATTCGGCCCCCCTGCGTCAATACTTTGTAGAGCCACCTTTTGCTGCAATTACAGCTGCAAGTCTTTTGTGGCATGTCTCTACCAGCTTTGCACATCTAGACACTGACATTTTTGCCCATTCTTCTTTGCAAAATAGCTCAAGCTCAGCCAGATTGGATGGAGAGCGTCTGTGACCATCAATTTTCAAGTCTTGCCACAGATGCTCAATGGGATTTAGGTCTGGACTTTGACTGGGCCATTCTAACACATGAATATTCTTTGATCTAAACCAGGGCTTTTCAAAGTGTGGGGCGCGCCTCCCCTAGGGGGCGCCAGAGTTCTTCGGGGGGGCACAACGTGAGAAAAAATAAACCAGAATAAGTTACTATTGCGGACATTTAGCGAACTTCAGCTAGCCTTTGCCAGAGACAAAATGGACCAATTTTTAGTACCTAAAGCTACAGTGAGTGAGGAGACAGAGTCTGGGCCAAGCAAAAAACCAGACTCTCCAGGATTTCGCGATGTTGCGATTTGCAACGTCAACACAAATTCAGCCAATCCCCGCGAATTCAGGGCGGTGTTGCAATTATATCCAATCACCGCAACCTTCCCGCAAATTTGACCAATCGTTGGCGTCGTCTTGAGGTGACATCGACAAACTACCTTCCACCTTACTTCCGTGTATAGATAGTTTTCACATGACGTCACAGATTCGGGGATTCCCTAGTGGCGGCCATCTTGCGGGTCAAGCTTACCATACGGGTCACTGAGCACACATTGTAAAGCATGAGTACAAAGTCTTCAAAAGAACCCAAGCAGGCTATTTAAAGCTAGCAATGGTGCACACCTGTTGTATTCACGGCTGTCGTAATAGGTCAGATGATGTCAAGCGGTGCTTTTATGGAATTCCCACTGTACGGGAGCACGAAGGCGAGCAAACAAAGAAACTCAGCATACAAAGGAGAAACCTATGGCTTGCGAGAATCAACCGCAAGGATTATCAGCCTTCCAAACACAGCAAAGAAAATTTTATAAGTGGCAAGTTGTTTAAATAAACAATCAATTGTGTTCAAGTTTGTTTTTGGAAACCAAAACATTGTGTAAACAATCTCTGGAGGATGCCTAACTGGAACTGACATGGTACTGTAATACCACTAATGGATGTAAAATTTGTCATAAATCAACTCGATATTATGCACACACATATATGCAGTGTTGAGAGCTCTAAAATTCCAATGTTTACATACCTTGGCTGTAATTAGGACACGACTGTCACTTGGTTTTATATGGTGGACTTCACGGACCCAGCCACAGACAAAATAATTGTATGACTCCAGCGACTTGTATGCTTTGAGGTCGTCAAGTGTGTAGGCACTTTTACTATTCACGAAATAGTTCACAATATCAGGGTACGATATGGATGGCAGCCCTACATAGTCACTTGAAAATGCATCTTTGTCCACTTCGTAGGGGTCAATTCCCCCAATCAAGGCCAGTTTGGCTGCATACCGTTGTCGTGAGATGACGTCCAATGTATCCATATACTTCCGTTTGCTTGATTTTGCCAACATTGATCTTTATTTTAGAAAACTGACTATATAACTTTATAAATTCGTCCGAGATAACGTAGCTGATAATAGCGATGGCCCGTTTTGTTAGCCCCACAAGATGGCAGCTGGAGGGCGTTCCCCGGAATGCCGTGACGTCAGTGAAAACTATCTGTACGTTCAAGAGAAGCAGCATGCGCGCAGTGTTGCCAGATTGGGCGGTTTCAAGTGCATTTTGGCGGGTTTTGAACATATTTTGGGCTGGAAAACGTCAGCAGTATCTGGCAACACTGCATGTCAGTGTTTATATAGGCTTAAATTCTGTTACTGAAAGTGTGTTATGTTTACAGTGAAGGACTGTGTGCACTTTATTTATTTTTTTTTTACTTAATACAAGAAATTAATGGCTGCCAACATTTTTGCCAAAATGGTATTTTATTTTCCATTGTTTAGGCAGCTTCAGCATCATACTGTGAGATTCTGTTCAAATTGTTTTTTTTTTTTTTTTGTTCTATGAAGCCTGAGCCATTTATTTTATTAGTTTATAATTATTGTTTAATTTCGTCTTCAGGAGAGACTGCCTGCACACAGTACTAGTATTTTTTTTCTTACATGAAAGCTGAGGCATTTATATTATATTTTAAGGTAACTTCATGTTGTGCTGTGAGGTTCTATGCACTTTAACTTTTGAACCAACCGGTGCATTTGGATAAGTAAAGCCTATTTTTCTGCATTTTTGTAGTCCTGGTAATCTTTTATATTGGTAAAGATGTTTATAGGACCATTTCTCAGTGCGTTCATTTCTCAGTGTCTTTTGTTTTTTTTAATCAATAGTTTTTCAGTAATAACATATCACTCAATTTTAATAACAAAAAGAGAAAATTGCAACAATTTCTCGCAACTTTTACTTCTTCTCGCAATGTAATCGCAACAAAAACCTAAAAAAACACCGCAACTTTCATCGCAATTTTTTGGAAACCCCCTCGCAACATCAGACATTTTAGCCCGCAACAATCACAAAAAAGGCTCGCGAAATCCTGGGGGACTGAAAAAAGAAGGAAGTATGACCACGATTATTTAAAGTTTGGATTTTCATGGATTGGATATGAAGATGCTCCACTGCTACTGTGTGTTGTCTGCCAAGAGGTGCTAGCTAAGGATGCTATGAGATGTTTAAAATGTGTAAAAGAAAAGGATGTTTTAAAAAGCACAGATGTTTAAAATGTGTAAAAGAAAAAAATAATGTGTACAACAACCATTTTTTTAAAATATGAATGGAACATTAAGTATAGCAACAACAAAAATTGTAAGGGGGGGTGCTGTTGTTTATTTGCTCTCTGAGGGGGGGCTGACTCTCCCACACTTTGAAAACCCCTGATCTAAACCATTCCATTGTAGCTCTGACTGTATGTTTAGGGTCATTGTCTTGCTGGAAGGTGAATCTCCTTCCCAGTCTCAAGTCTTTTGCAGCCTCCAACAGGTTTTCTTCCAGGATTGCCCTGTATTTAGCTCTTCCCATCAACTCTGGCCAGCTTCCCTGTCCCTGCTGAAGAAAAGCATCCCCATAGCATGATGCTGCCACCACCATGTTTCACAGTGGGGATGGTGTGTGCAGGGTGATGAGCAGTGTTAGTTTTCCGCCACACATAGCGCTTTGCATTTAGGCCAAAAAGTTCAACTTTGGTCTCATCTGACCAAAGCACCTTCTTCCACATGTTTGCTGTGTCCCCTACATGGCTTCTGGCAAACTGCAAATGGGACTTCTTATGCCTGTCTTTCAACAATGGGTTTCTTCTTGCCACTCTTCCAAAAAGGCCAGATTTATGGAGTGTACGACTTATAGTTGTCCTGTGCACAGATTCTCCCACCTGAGCTGTGGATTTCTGCAGCTCCTCCAGAGTGATCATGGGCCTCTTGGCTGCTTCTCTGACCAGTGCTCTCCTTGCTCGCTCTGTCAGTTTAGGTGGATGGCTATGTCTTGGTAGGTTTGCAGTTGTGCCATACTTTTTCCATTTTTGAATGATGGATTGAACAGTGTTTCTTGAGATGTTCAGAGCTTGGGATATTTTTGTATAACCTAACCCTGCTTTAAACTTCTCCAGAACTTTATCCCTGACCTGTCTGGTGAGTTCTTTGGTCTTCATGATGCTGTTTGTTCTTCAGTGTTCTCTAACACAGCGGCCCCCAACCCCCGGGCCGCGGACCGGTACCGGTCCGTGGGTCATTTGGTACCGGGCCACACAGAAAGAATAAATAACCTGCACTATTTCCGTTTCATTCATTATCTGAGTCTGAACGATGTTTGATTTTGAAAAATGACCGGATTCTCTCCGTTACATCCGTCTATAACTCACACTTGACCAGAGCATGTGAGCGGAGTGGAGCGGCGAGAATTTCGGTCCTCGCTCACGGAGGTGGTCGCTCCGCTCGCTCCCCGCTCAATGTCGCACCATGCCGCTTCGCCCGTTACCGCTCAGCGCTCCACCAAGATTGCATCCCGCTCCACTCCACGCTCGCTCAAAAAATATGTGCACGCATGCGCGTAGCGGACGTGGAGCACTTCCCGTATCTCTGCCCTCTGTCCCCCGCGCTTTTTACAGCCATTACAACCACTTAATTAATTTTTAACACGTGGAAACGTGTTTTTCCGAGCCGCCTCTAAACGCATCATGAGCAGGCGGAGCGCAGGTGGCAAACAAACACCAATGTCGTTCATTCTGAGCCACGTTGGGCATGCTTCAGACTCGTGATGTGAGCGGTAACGGGGCGAAACTGGAGCGGGCCATTGCCTCGCTCCATCCTTCCCATCCTTGAAAAAAAAAATCCCGCTCCGCGCTCTTTTCAAAATTCGTCCGCTCCGCTCACACTCTCTGCTCTTGACGCATGTCAAGACACTTATCTCAGCGACCAAGAATGTTGGAGAGAGGACATTACTCATGTTATGTTGCTGACGCGATGTTACGAGGATGCTGCTAATAAAGTTGCATACGAGTACACAGTGGATTCACGTTTATTACTATATTTAGAAAATACCACAGTTTATCCACCACACTTTAAAGGCTGGTCCGTGAAAATATTGTCTGAGATCAAACCGGTCCGTGCCGCAAAAAAGGTTGGGGACCGCTGCTCTAACAAACCACTGAGGCCTTCACAGAACAAGTGTATTTATGGTGAGAGTAAATTACACACAGTAGGACTCTATTAACTAATTAGATGACTTCTGAAGGCAATTGATTGCACTGGATTGTATTTAGAGGTATCAGAGTACAGGGGGCTGAATACTAATGCACACCACATTTTTTTTTTTTCAGATTTTTATTTGTTTAAAATTTTGAAGACCATTTATCTCATGGATGGATCTATACTGACTAGGGCTATAAATGTACAGGAAATGTAGAGGACATGCAGTTTCTGAAAGCAGGTTTGTGGCTGTCTGTTATTAAGATGCGACATGTCCATCTGTTTACAAACAGGACAGCGATTTTCATGCATCTTCTTTAGTCCTAGAGGTGTTGTGCTACTGTCAGTGAAGATTTGCTTTATGGTTGTCAGAGAGCCATCTGTAGCCATAGCTCAGATCAGCCTCACTCAAGCAAGCACACACATTCACAGCAGCAGGCTGTTAGCGGGATGACATCATCAGCGCTGCTAGACCATCTGTACAGACCACTTAGCACACTGTAACACTCCTGTCCTGTCACAGCAGATCCAAAGGATCTGGATCTGGAATTTGATTACAAAGTGTAATTACATACAGCATATTCACTAAGTTAAAGTGGGCATTGACATTAAATAATCCAGTAGACTTGTATACAGTATACATTGAGATTTTATATTTTTGTGTGGTTTTTTTTATATTTTTATATCTATCTATCTATCTATCTATCTATCTATCTATCTATCTATCTATACCGTAAAATACCAAATAATAGCCGAGTTCCAATTAACCGCCGAGTTCCCTTTAACGGCCGGGTGTACGCGTGTGTTGTGACAAATAAAGGCCGGTTCCGAATACTCGCCGGGGTCTAAAAAAAAAAAAGCGTCCGAACGTTCTATCTAGAATCTTGAGGCCCAGCACTTTTCTGGTTTTCTGGTGTTTAAACGATTTTGCATTGCATAGTTTTCTACCGAAACAATATGAATGAATGAATGAATGAATGAATGAATGAAATTATTTCTATAATACTGTTTACAACATTTTGTTACGTGATAATAAACATGCCATTTCAATGTTATAATCTTGGTCTACCGTAATATTTCTTGAGGAATGCAACTCCGTAACTTTTGACAGATGTCTTAGCCACCCCTTTGGGTATACCCAACGAAAGCCAGCGTGTGTGGTGACATTGAGGACTGCGGGTTTCCAAGGTTGGACTGCTGCTTCTGTTAAACGACCTAAATTGCCGAATGCATGCGTCAAAGCACACACTGAGTTTTATTAAAGACCTTATACCATTTCACTTGCCCTTACCCATTCGGATCTGGAAGACGCTTTACAAAAAAGGTGAGAGCGTTCTAACATGCATTTCAGTCTGCTCGCGGCCAATCTAATCCAAGGGGCCTTTTCAACAAGTAATCTGTCGTGCAAGTTGGGCAGAAGCACGCGTCAGGCAGGCAACATGTAGGCCTACAAGTCAGTAACCTATTCAACTAACTTTCATCCGAACTTTAAGTTTTCTACGGGGTCGAGCCACCGTACCAACTCACTCGGGGAATAGGCTCATATCGGCCAAATAGGGAGACGTCTTGGAGAGAAACGTGATGCAAGATGACAGTATGTAGCCACTGCAGGTCACTTATTTTTCAGCATAAGAAAAAACCCTTTGGTTTGACACTTCGCACCCTAATTATGTTGCTTCAACGTCGCGCCCTCCATGCAATTTCAGATTGACAGACATCGCAAAGCGCAAAGGGTGGAGGCTGCATGGGTGAGGGTGATAGCAAGTGACCATAACTTTGCAGAGTAATTAAATCACAGTGCTGCGCACAGACAATGGTGTGGTTTCTTGATTATTTTGTAAAGCATGCGCTTAACTAGTCATTAACAGGAAAAGGTGTGTGATTTATCCTTTATCCACCCCGACTGTGCCATGTGAAGATGCATTCTGCGTCTTCAAAATTCCCCGAAGTCGGCACCGTGCTATCTGTAATCTAACTCTAAACAAACTGTAAGTTATACTGGTTAAAAGTAGGCCTATCTGAGAATGATTTTTTTCCCCGTTTTGAGGTAGATTTTGGGGAAGGTATTTGTGAAGAAGGAATTAATCGCCTGTTCCAAATAGCTGCCTAGTCTCTAATACGCGCCGGGTCTCTTACGTGATTGAGACAAATAATCGCCCGGGCTATTATTTGGTATTTTACGGTATATATATATAGATAGATAGATAGATAGATAGATAGATAGATAGATAGATAGATAGATAGATAGACACACGAGGGGCCCTGACGATTCCCCTCTGGTGTATGTATAATTAATATGTATATGTATATTTTTTGTATAATAATATGTATATTTTTGAGCTTCAGAGAAAGCCCAAAAATTTTTTTGGTGTCTGGGTAAGTTTTGGCTGAAAGTCCCGGCTCTAATAGTAACGGTTCACCACTGACATACACACTCCTTTTCCAGTTTTTCAGTATTCATTGCCATGTTTTTTTCTTGTAAATATGTGTGAAGAATATCTAATGAAGCCCTGTGATGACCTGGCAACTTGTCCAGGGTGTACCTCACCTTTCACCCGTAATCAGCTGGGATAGGCTCCAGCTTGCCTGCGACCCTGTAGAACAGGATAAAGCGACTAGAGATGATATGAGAATGAATATCTAATGATGTTTTGGTAGCCTTTCGGATGTTCAATGCATCTTTCTCTTTCCCGGAGAACAAAGAAATGCTTCTGCGCACGCACAGCAGAAAACTCTCTCATTGGATATTCGCA
This sequence comes from Neoarius graeffei, assembly GCF_027579695.1. NCBI lineage: Eukaryota > Metazoa > Chordata > Actinopteri > Siluriformes > Ariidae > Neoarius > Neoarius graeffei. The sequence goes on from NC_083571.1 coordinate 17,908,317, forward strand.
TCAGCTCTGACGTGTGATGTCATGTCTTGACAACCATGCAGTATCATAAACCGTATTCAGTGCTCATTCTCCATTGGGTAGAGTGACATAATATGTAGGATAAGCGATATGCTAACAATATTGCATGCTATTAAATCAAACGAGTGAAACCCTCTAGAAGGGAATAGAATACATGTTTTTATTCCATCGAAAAAGTGTCCTGTATGTATAATAATTCCCCATATTTCATTCCAGTGACATCACTCCCAGTGTTTTCCCACTGCCGCACATTGTCAAAATGGCGAACTGTTCAAAATTAAAATTCTTTTGATTAACTTGCATATTTTGTTTTGTGGATCTAGCCATATAACATTACACGATAACACGAAGGTATAAAGTTTATCTTCTCATGTTGAAAATATTTTCACTCGTTCAGTTTGCTCATTTGTGAATATGTTCACCACGTAAAACTTATCTTCTCACAACCATGTTTTTATATTTTTCAGGGCACTTTTTCGATGGAATAAGAACATGTATTCTATTCCCTTCGTTCATTTGGGTTTCATTCATTTGGTGTGTGTGTGTGTGTGTGTGTGTGTGTGTGTGTGTGTGTGTGTGTGTGTGTGTGTGTAAAATAAATTTTATCATCTTTACCCCTGCATTACATTTTGTACAAGGCTTGTTAGGTACACAGCATGCCAGGACAGCATTTGTGCTCCCAAAATAAAGTCTGTCCCATTCAAAAGACAGCTCAAGGACATCAATCTTCTAAGGTTACTTATTTTGGACAAATTTCAAGGCTGTATCATGTGTCCTAGATCCTTGAGATCCAGCTAGAATTTCTCTTCAGATAAAATGCTGAACAGTGAGAACAGGTGAAGATCAAAATAGAGTTTTCTTAGCATTATATCAAAAACTTCACTCAGCGGTTAAAGGGAAAGAACACATTTTCAAGAATTATAAGTTTGTAATGATCACTGAGTTCTCATTTTGATTATCAGTAAAATCCACATCGGTCTCTGTCTCGTCACCTAAGGTGAAACTCACTCACAGGATTTAAACCCGAGCTTCATCGTCATCATCTCTTTACTGTTTATGCTAACATTAGGGAAATAATCACTCATTTAATGGAGTCAGTTCTGTTTTGCTCTTGTTATTATCAACTGGCTCCTTTTCACCCACAGTGATCTTTGTAGTCAAACACTGTATATGTTTGGTTTCTTAAAATATTCATGTCAAAGTATATTACTGGCAAAAAAAAAAAAAAAAACCCTCAGTTTTGGTAATTTATTGTCATTTTTGCTATTTGCCAGAATGTAGTAACATAACCTCTTGTATGTCTTTCCCAGAACACAATGCATGCTGAGATGCTTTTCTGCTCACCACAGTTGTAAAGAGTTACTATGAGTTACGATATCCTTCCTGGCAGCTCGAACCAATCTGGCCATTTTCCTCTTACCTCTCTTATCAACAAGACGTTTCCACCCACAGAACTGTCGCTCACTCAACGTTTTTTGTTTTTCGCAACATTCTAGAGACTGTTGTGTGTGAAAGCACCAGGAGATCAGCAGTTTCTGAAATACTCAAACCAGTCCATCTGGCTTAAACCAACACCCATGCCACAGTGAAAGTCACAGATCACAATTTTTCCCATTCTGATGTTTGAAGTGAACATTAACTGAAGCTCTTGATTTTTATCTGCATGATTTTATGCATTGTGCTGCTGTCAAGGGATTGGCTGATTAGATAACTGCATAAAACAGCAGGTGGATGGGTGTTCCCCATCTAATAAAGTGGCTGGTGAGTGTATACAGTACCAGTCAAAAGTTTGGACACACCTACTTATAGATTTTTTTTTTCTGTATTGTAGAACAATACTGAAGACATCAAAATTATTAAATAATGTATGGAATTATGTGGTAAACAAAATAGTGTTAAAAAACCAAAATAGTAAACAATAATACAGTAAATAGCTCAATTTGACAACTAAAGCAATATATTATGTCAAGAACCACTCAACTAAGTAAAGAGACATGACAGTCCATTACTTTAAGACAGGAAGTGACTTTTAATTAATTAAAAAACAAAGCATTGAATTAAAAGGTAAACACTTTTTTAAAAGTTTAGTATAAAGTTTACAAAATCAAATCAGCTGCTTCCAATCACAGCTTGTAATTGTGATTAAAAATATTTAAAAAGATAACGAAACAGGTGATTCCAGTGATATGGGGGAAGCCATGGACTAGTGGTTAGAGAAGCAGGTTTGGGACCAAAAGCTCACCAGTTCGATTCCCTGGACCAACAGGAATGGCTGAAGTGCCTTTGAGCAAGGCACTGAACCCCAGGCTGCTCTGGGTATGTTGCTGCTTTGGATAAGAGTGTCTGCTAAATACCTGTGATGTAATTTCAGAAAAATGTATTGTGACATAATTTATCATGATATCTATATTACATCGTCATATTGTCCAGCTCTGCTGTTGTTGTTAAGAAGCATCTTTTCAAGCACATGATGCCACTCCCTGAGCCAAAATCCCAGGTCAGTGTGTACAGCCTGTACAGTGTGTGTGGCTTCCGTATGACCCTGACTGTTCATTTAATTATAAAGTTACACACAGTGACGCTGGTGACTCGTCTCTCTAATGAAAAGCTTCGTCTCAGGTCACAGGTACCATGGTGAGGAGATGTAGGTGGAGAAGATCAGATAGCACAAAGGGACCGGTTCACTGTCTTAGTATCACACAGTGTTTCATTAAGAGATGTCAAGAGACGTTTGTTGCTAACAAATAAGCAGTGATCTCAAAGTTTAGGGGAATAAAAGGGTACGAGGCAGAGAATAGGAGGGTACAGTTAAAAAGGCTGAATCCCTTCACTATGAACCATAGGCAAGAAAAATGGAAAACTGGGGTTATCTGAGACAGTTTCAAGGCATTTGGGGAGGAATTTCCAATTTATTGTAAACAGCAAAATAAAGCCTGAAGTGATGGTAATCAAGACTAAAAAAAATAGAACTGCCATATAGTAATGAATCAAAAATAAATTTGACAATAGAAAACTTAATATATTTTTGATGTTTACAAAATCAAGTAACAGTTACAATAACTTGATTTTGTAAACATCAGAAATATGTGTTGTATAGTCAAATTTGTTTTTGATTCATTATTCAATTTCTGAACAATCTGAGTATTGATCTAATCCTCAACGTTCTTTAACAGTGCCTGTAGTGATATCAGGTACTGAACTTAATTGAGGTTTTTACATGTTATATCTTCCCCTTTATCCTTCTGTTTTTTTTTAAAGGAACCGCTCTGTTGCCTTTTGCACAAGTCTATTCACTTCAGATGAATTCAAATTAGGTCCAAATTATGTGATTATATCCCCTTTATATTAAGGAGATTCAGAGTTAAAAAGATTTTTCAGATATTTTGAAAAAATATATTAATTAATTTATCACAGTATTTTCATTTAGCATTGCACTATGTAAGTTATAATAAGTGAATCTATATTCATCTGACAATGAGTGATAATTCTTGCAACAGCAAGTGTACAAAAACAAATGCGTATTAACTCATGTATATATTTATAATTTTAACGATGACATTAACTGCATGACAGATGTCAAGTCTTGATATGTGACTCCCCTACAAGGATGCATTGCATTCCGTTGCAAGTCTAAATGTAAACACTGTCAATGCACGAAGCATGCCAAGTGGGTGGGTTTAAACCAAAACAGGCCGTATACAATAATGGGATAGCAATCAATATTTATAATATAATATTTAGATGACCAGCATAGACCCATATCTTTATCAACATGGACCCATACACAGACGTATTCAGGGGTGGATCCAGGAAAATGGGGGTTGTCAACCCAGTAAAACCAGTCAAAACCGAACGAAAGTGATTACCATGCCGTTACCATATGAACAGTCTTTTATGAATGTGTAAGTGGGTGCTCATCGCTCCAACTCCAGTGTCACTGAGTAAGGGGAGAAGTTTTATGTTTCATCTAATTTAGGTAATTTAAAAAATATAATATTATTTGGCAGTGGGCGCATAGGAAAGTGTAAAGCATAAAGTTTCTGTCAATATCAAATCAAGTTTATTTGTATAGCGCTTTTAACAATAAACATTGTCGCAAAGCAGCTTTACAGAATTTGAACGACTTAAAACATGAGCTAATTTTATCCCTAATCTATCCCCAATGAGCAAGCCTGTGGCGACGGTGGCAAGGAAAAACTCCCTCAGACGACATGAGGAAGAAACCTTGAGAGGAAACAGACTCAAAAGGGAACCCATCCTCATTTGGGCAACAACAGACAGCCTGACTATAATATTAACAGTTTTAACAGGTATAACCCTCAACTGTCCTCATGGGGCCGCCCTTCACAGGAGCGGTGCGATAAAACTCCGACCAGACACAGGGCACCAGGATGGATCAAGCAGGTCCGAGGGGCAGAAGAGGCCAGCATCTCAATCCCAGGATCAACATGTAACTCAGAGGGACAGATTGGGGGGGGGGGAGAGAAAGAAAACACAGGTTGTTAGGTATGCCCTAAAAATGACAAGTATTAAATCTGTGTGGTAGGCTCGCAGAGACGAGAGTCTTTACATCAGGCATAACACACAACAATGGCATGTTAATATGGTAAAAAATATCATGACCTGCTCTGGCTGGATGCTTGATTGGGTGATGGGAGCACACTCCTCAGCAATGATGAGATGCAGATGGGACCCTTAGGGCTGGCCAAGACAATTCAGTTACATTTCACCGGGTCTGGGACATGCGACAGAATGTCTGACGGCCAATTCCCTGCAGGCTACGATAGCCAGTCGAGGTCTCCACCCTCTCCACCAAAAGATTTCCTGTTGACTCCATGTAACTCAGAGGGACAGATTTGGGGTGGGGGGGAGGGAAAGAAAACACAGGTTGTTAGGTATGCCCAATGTCACCTGAATAAGTAGGAACAGTATACATATTGCACCGAGTACAAGCAGGGACTCCGGCAACTAACTATGACAGCATAACTAAAAGGAGAGAGCCAGAAGGTAACACAGGCATGAGGGAGCCCCGGGACATAAAGCAGCCAGCCACTACACCGTCAACAAACTCGAGTGAGCAAGCGAGTGGGGACTGACAGCATCCATACATCCCAGTTTACCAAAACACTCTATGTCTGAGGACCCTCCAGATCTACTCCTTTACCTCATAAACACCATTAACAAAAGGCTTGACTAAACAGATATGTTTTCAGCCTAGACTTAAATGCTGAGACTGTGTCTGATTCCCGAACATTACTTGGAAGGCTGTTCCATAACTGTGGGGCTTTGTAAGAAAAGGCTCTGCCCCCTGATGTAGCCTTCACTATACGAGGTACCAGCAGATAGCCTGCACCTTTTGATCTAAGTAGGCGTGGCGGGTCATAGAGGAGCAGAAGTTCACTCAGGTACTGTGGTGCGAGACCATTTAGTGCTTTAAAGGTCAATAGTAGTATTTTGTAATCAATACGAAATTTGATTGGGAGCCAATGCAGTGTGGATAAGACAGGCGTGATGTGGTCATATCTTCTAGTTCTAGTAAGGACTCTTGCTGCTGCATTTTGAACTAACTGGAGCTTGTTTATGCACTTATTGGAACATCCAGACAGTAAGGCATTACAATAATCCAACCTGGAGGTAACGAAAGCATGGACTAGTTTTTCTGCATCATGCAATGACATTAAATTTCTTATCTTTGCAATATTTCTGAGATATGCAATATGTTTATCATACAAATCATACAAGCAATATGTTTATCATGCTTGTATGATTTAAAACACGAAGATATTTATCTAAATCCATGACCTACTCATTCTAAACCTGCCGAGCTTCACTGGAGAAGCTCTCAACCCCAGAGGGTTAAAATATGATAGAAAAAAAACTTTATCAGGGTCCAAAACCTGTAGTAGTCCATTTCTGTTTAACATTAGTGGCAAACCTACCCAGCTGATAACAGCGTCACATGATGTCATGCCAGAATGCACTCCTACTCGCTGGTGAGAGGCGACTTGTCATCGAGAACGTCTGCGATCAGGCAATCACAGGCCGCATTATGACATAATGTATTTTCCCAGTGTAACGTTTGGAAGAAAATTAGAAGTAGATTAGACCCATATCTTTACCAGTTTTCATGGACCATCCAGTCCAATGTTTCTGAAATGCAGATGAGCAAATGCGAAAATTACCGGTCAATGTCTGCTGGTCCAGCCTTATTTCCCACACTGTCGATTATGTTGATGAATCCAACGGGACTTGCCCAGCTTGCTTTTCACTGCATTCGTGTCATGAGTGGGAAAAAAAAAAACTATGAAATTTTGATTAATTTGAATTGGCACATGTGCATTCTGTGCAACGTACTTCCTGGTTTCCGAGTTGTTTGCGACGAGTCTTTTTTCCGTGAGTGTTGGCGTTAATCACTAATCTTTTTATTTTTTCTACAAATAATTTTCCAGTATCCTTTTCATTTTTTATTGTATTTTCGCATTTTTTTTTCGGAAGAATGCCAAGACTGGAAGCTTTCTTTTTTTCTCCTCCTGCTTAAAGACCACAAGCAGAGGCCATCCACATCGGATCTGCTTTAATATCAACAGATATTCGATTAAGGTACGTGAATCTTTTCATCATGGCACACCTTCAGCTTGTTCAGTGTGCTGAGTGCAGGAGTGCAGTCATTCTTCCTCCGTCACTAGTGACAGCTTTATTTGTGAAATTGGCAGATTAGTTAGCTCTCTGACGGAGAAGATTGCAGTTTCAGAAGTGCATATCCAGGCTTTAGAGAAGTCTAGTGAGAACGAGAACAGTGTAGTTTCTGTAGGGGAAAGTCTGGATGCCCTAGGTGGAGTCCCCCAACTCCGGCATTAGAGCCCTTACAGCAGGGTGAATGGGTGACGACTCAGCAGCATAAGCGTAGAGCCAAAGCTACTGCTGAGGCTCGCCCACGAGAGCACCACTCCTCCCCGCTTCACCTGTCAAACACGTTTGCTCTCCTTAGTGATACACCTGCTGAGAAACCTGAAAGAGCTCTGGTTATAGGGGACTCTGTCATACGGCACGCGAAATTAGCTCGGCCTTTAGGGGCAGCAGCAGCTTTAGTCAGGTGTATACCGGGAGCCAAGGTGCCAGACATAGCAGGTAATCTTAGGGTCCTAGGCAAGCACAGGTTCTCAAAGATAGTTATCCATGTAGGAGCTAATGATATATGCCTTTGTCAGTCTGAGGTTACTAAGAGTAACTTTGTAGAGGTGATTAAATTAGCGAATGTTAGGACTAGGACTGTTTTGGCCTCTAGAGGCCGCTGTTATTTCCTTTTCATGTCGTGTTTATTTTGGCCTCTAGAGGCCGCCACTGTTCCTGTGTTTTGTGTTTGTGTTAATTGCCTAATTATCTTCACCTGTGTCCTTAATTAGTTTGTCTATTTATACCCCTGAGTTCAGTCCTCTTGTCACGGAGTCTTTGTGCTGTTATGTTTATCTCCAGTTTCCTTTGTACTGTGTTTTTTGATCTTCTTAGCTTTTGAATTTTTGCACTTTGCTTTTCTTTTGGATTATACTCTTTGGTTTTTTTTTGTCTTTTGTTTTGCCCTGTATATAGTGTATATAGTTTAAATAAACCTTTTGATTCTTTTTCTACTTCCGCCTCACGCCTCTGCATTTGAGTCATCCCCCTGGTGGCCTAGTGGGGGTTTGCTGGATTATCACACCAACGAACCAGGTTCGAATCCCAGCAAAACCCTAACAGAAAGACTCCGTCATGACCGACTCAGCAGAGGCTGCTTCAACTGTCTACCCGGCCAATCTTCAGGGAATTATGGCAGCTTTGACACGCTTCGGAGCGACCATGGACGCTCATGGACGTACGCTCACCAGCCAACGTGAGGCCCTCGCTCGCCACGAGGAACTGCTTCAGCAAATTGGGAAAACCCTGGCACAGCTGACATCTCTGCCTGCATCTCCTGCTCCTGATCCAGTTCCTGCTCCTGATCCAGCTCCCACTCCTGCTCCAGTGCCTCCTGCAATGCTGCCTTCTTCACCTCGCGAACCCAGCCTTCCTGCACCACAGAGGTATGACGGCAAGCACAGTGAGTGCCGAGAGTTCCTTACCCAGTGTCAACTCACCTTTGAGCTTCAGCCTACCACCTACACTACGGATCGCCGCAAGATTGCCTTTGTGATCACCTTATTAGCTGGTAAGGCGCGAGCCTGGGCTACTGCTATCTGGCAAAGACAGGGACCTGAGTGCTTTGATTTCCAGCTGTTTTCTGAAGAGATGCTTCGGGTCTTCGATCAGGCAGACATCAGTACCGACGCAGCCCGAAAGCTCATGTCCATCCGGCAAGGAGGAAGCGTCGCAGATTACGCCATCTCGTTCCGAACACTCGCAGCAGTAAGTGGATGGAACGAGACTGCCCTGGTTTCAGCCTTCCACCATGGTCTGTCTGACCCCATCAAGGATGGTCTGGCCTCTATTGGATGCCCAAGTGACCTCGAAACCCTCATCTCACATGCTATTCGTCTGGACAACAGGATGAGAGAACGCCACCAAGCCTTGAGCCCCCCCAGCCTCCCTACCTCTACCTGGAGACCGTCTACCTCCTTCAGTGACTGTCCAGAACCCATGCAAGTGGGTCGTACTCGCCTCTCCGCATCTGAGAGGGAGCGCAGAAGGAGGGACAAGTGCTGCATCTACTGTGGCAAGCCTGGTCACTTCCGAGCATCATGTCCCGAACTCTTGGGAAAAGGACCGCCCCGTCCAGCCGAGGGAGGGTTGTGACGGGGCCTACCCTCTCTCCCGGACTCCCTGGCCAAGGAATCTACATCCCGGTCTCCATCTCCTGGGGTGAGTCTGTCCACTCTTGTCAAGCTTTGATAGACTCAGGGGTGGCTGGGAACTTTATGGATATTCACTTCGCCCAAAGCATCAATATTCCGACTGCACCTCTTGAAGTCCCACTGTCTGTGTCTGCCCTCGATGGCCAAGCGTTAGGTGATGGAAGAGTCACCCAAGTTACTTCTCCAGTTTTCCTCCAGTCTCAAGGTCACAAGGAAGAAATATCCCTGCACCTGATTCCTTCACCTGAGTTCCCAGTTATTCTAGGCCTTCCTTGGCTTACTCGCCACAACCCTCGCATAGACTGGGTAACAAGCCAGGTTGTGGAATGGGGCCCTGCATGCCATGCCTCTTGTCTGCTCTCTAGCTCTCCTGTGTCTCCTGCCGAGCCCCCTGATCTCACCGAGTTATCTCAAGTTCCCACAGAGTACTGGGATCTCAAGGAGGTATTCAGCAAGAGCAGGGCCGCCGTTCTTCCTCCGCACCGGGCCTACGACTGTGCCATCGACTTGCTCCCTGGGACTACCCCTCCTCGTGGCAGACTGTTTTCACTCTCTCAGCCAGAACGCAAGGCCATGGAGGAATACCTCAAAGATGCCCTGGTCTCTGGGTTTATTCGACCCTCCACTTCACCTGCTGGAGCCGGCTTCTTCTTTGTCGGCAAGAAGGATGGGGGGCTCCGACCATGTATTGATTACAGGGGCCTGAATAAGATCACTGTGCGCAACCGATATCCCCTTCCGCTGATGTCCACAGCTTTCGACCTGCTCCAAGGCGCCACCGTCTTCACCAAGTTGGACCTACGGAACGCATACCACCTCATCCGTATCCGACAGGGAGACGAGTGGAAGACTGCCTTTAACACCCCGTCTGGGCACTACGAATACCAGGTGATGCCCTTCGGACTCACCAACGCACCAGCTGTTTTTCAGGCCCTAATCAACGACGTCTTAAGGGACATGATTAACCTATACGTTTTTGTCTACCTCGACGACATCCTTATCTTTTCCAAGACCGTGCAGGAGCACCGCCACCATGTCCGCCAGGTTCTCCAGAGGCTGCTACAGAACAATCTGTTCGCCAAGGCCCAGAAATGCGAATTTCATGTTCCCGAGGTCTCCTTTCTGGGATTTATTGTACGGACAGGCCAACTCCAAATGGACCCTGCCAAGACCCTGGCCGTCCGGGATTGGCCTACTCCCAAGTCCGTTAAGGAGGTTCAGCGGTTCTTAGGATTCGCTAACTTCTACCGCAAGTTCATCAGGAACTTCAGTTCTGTGGCAGCACCCATGTCAGACCTCACCAAAGGGACAGGTGGATCTTATGGCTGGTCTCCTCAGGCAGAAAAGGCGTTCAAAGACCTCAAGGACCGCTTCTGCACGGCACCCATTCTGGTTCTCCCGGACACCTCCCAACCATTCATCGTGGAGGTGGACGCCTCGGACAGTGGTGTCGGCGCGGTGCTCTCTCAACGTTCGGAAGGAAAGCTGCACCCCTGCGCTTACTTCTCCCACCGCCTGAGTCCTGCTGAGTCCCGGTACGATGTGGGGGATCGAGAACTGCTAGCGGTCAAACTGGCCCTTGAGGAGTGGAGGCACTGGCTGGAGGGAGCACAACATCCATTCCTGGTTTGGACTGACCACAAGAACCTGGAGTACCTCCAGCAAGCCAAGAGACTGAACCCTCGACAGGCTAGGTGGGCCCTGTTTTTCAGTCGATTTGACTTCACCCTCTCATACCGCCCCGGCTCCAAGAACACCAAACCTGACGCACTGTCCAGACTGTTCTCTGCCACTAACAGGGAGAATGAAGTCGGGCCTATTATCCCTGTGTCCCGGATTGTGGCCCCTGTCCGCTGGGGTATTGAGGAGGCTGTCCGACGAGCCCAACGCCAGGACCCCGGTCCTGGGACGGGGCCACCAGGCCTCTTGTACGTCCCACATCAAGCCCGGGCCAAGGTTCTCCAGTGGGGTCACTCTTCCCCTCTCACCGCCCACCCGGGAGCTCGGAGGACCCTGGACTTCCTGAAAAGACGCTTCTGGTGGCCTAACATGGAGCAGGAAGTAAGGTCATTTGTCCTGTCCTGTGAGGTTTGCACCAGAACCAAGAACCCACGACAGCGTCCCCAGGGTCTCCTGCATCCTCTGACCATTCCCCGGCGTCCCTGGTCCCACGTGGCAGTCGACTTTATCATGGGTCTCCCTGAGTCACAAGGTAACACGGTCATTTTGGTCTTAGTTGACAGATTCTCCGAGGCCTGCCGCTTCATACCACTGTGCAAACTCCCCTCTGCTCTTGAAACTGCGAAACTTTTGTTTAATCATGTCTTCCGAGTCTTTGGTCTTCCACAGGACATCGTCTCAGACCGAGGGCCCCAGTTCTCCTCCCGAGTGTGGCACGGGTTCTGCAAGGTCATCGGAGCCACTGCCAGCCTCTCCTCTGGGTTTCACCCACAGTCCAATGGTCAGACGGAGAGGCTCAACCAGGACCTGGAAACCACCCTGCGAGGCCTGGCTATGGATAACCCGACATCGTGGAGCACCTGGCTGCCATGGGCGGAGTACGCCCACAACACCCTGCAGTCATCGGCCACCAAGCTGTCGCCATTCCAGTGCCAATTCGGGTTCCAGCCACCTCTGTTCCCGGACCAGGAGGAGGACGCGGGGGTGCCCTCGGTCAACCAATATGTGAGACGGTGTCGCAAGACCTGGAGCAAGGTCAGGAAGACCCTCATACAGACCTCCAGAACCAACCAGACTCAGGCCAACCGCCATAGAAGACCTGCACACGGTTTCCGCCCTGGGCAGCGTGTTTGGCTGTCCACTAAGGACCTTCCACTGCGGGTGGAGAACCGCAAGCTTGCTCCTCGCTACATTGGCCCCTTCAAGGTGGTGCGCAGGGTGAACCCTGTCTCCTACCGGCTCCAGTTGCCCCGGACTCTGAGGATCAACCCCACTTTCCATGTTTCCCTGTTACGGCCCGTACTGACGTCTACGTATGCCCCTGCCCCTAGGAACCCCCCACCCCCCCGCATCTTCCAGGGGCAGACTGTGTTCACTGTGAATCGCCTGCTTGACTCCCGCCGGGTCCGCGGCGGGTTGCAATATCTGGTGGACTGGGAGGGCTATGGTCCTGAGGAGCGCTGCTGGGTTCCTGCTCGGGATGTCCTTGATAAAGAACTATGTCGGGACTTCCATTCGGCCCATCCGGATCGCCCTGGGAACGTCAGGAGACGCTCCTAGAGGGGGGGGGTCCTGTTAGGACTAGGACTGTTTTGGCCTCTAGAGGCCGCTGTTATTTCCTTTTCATGTCGTGTTTATTTTGGCCTCTAGAGGCCGCCACTGTTCCTGTGTTTTGTGTTTGTGTTAATTGCCTAATTATCTTCACCTGTGTCCTTAATTAGTTTGTCTATTTATACCCCTGAGTTCAGTCCTCTTGTCACGGAGTCTTTGTGCTGTTATGTTTATCTCCAGTTTCCTTTGTACTGTGTTTTTTGATCTTCTTAGCTTTTGAATTTTTGCACTTTGCTTTTCTTTTGGATTATACTCTTTGGTTTTTTTTTGTCTTTTGTTTTGCCCTGTATATAGTGTATATAGTTTAAATAAACCTTTTGATTCTTTTTCTACTTCCGCCTCACGCCTCTGCATTTGAGTCATCCCCCTGGTGGCCTAGTGGGGGTTTGCTGGATTATCACACCAACGAACCAGGTTCGAATCCCAGCAAAACCCTAACAGCGAAGGCAATGTCCGATGCTGTAGTATGCTCTGGCCCCATCCCAATGCAGTGTGGCGATATAGCTTACAGCAGGTTATGGTCACTGAAATGCTGGTTGTCCAGGTGGTGCTCTGAAAACAGTTTTGGGCTAATTTTGAGGGCACTGCTTACCTGTTAGGGCGGGACGGTATCCATCCCACTCAGGAAGGTGCTGCTCTCATTTCTTGCAGCATAGGTCATAGTCTCAGAACAGGTCTAGTTAACTTCTGACAATCCAGAGCCAAGCCCAGGGAGCAGCCGAACGGGCTAAACCGACTGTCTGCTAGCTGCACAAAGTTGTCACTCAGGGTCTACTACATTGAGACTGTGTCTGTTCAAGTTAAACAAAAAAGTAGAAATACTCAGAGTTTGTTCCAGTAACCTAATCAATATAAAATTGGATCATACTGACTGTACAGCTGCTGCCAGCACCTAAAAGGTGGGGCTATTAAATATTAGATCTCTTGCATCTAAAGCGGTTAGTGAACTTATTACTGATCAGGAGTTTAATGTACTTTGTTTAACTGAAACATGGATTAAACCAAATGAATATATAGCATTAAATGAAGCAAGTCCTCCTGGATACAGTTATATACACCAGCCTAACCTAACTGGCAGAGGAGGAGGCGTCGCAGTTATTTATAATGATTATCTAAGTGTAACACACAAACCTGGTTATAAATTTAATACATTTGAAATTCTTCACACTAATATAATGTATGTAGCCTCGAAAAATAAGTCTAACCAGTTAATTCCATTACTGATTATTTACAGGTCCCCGGGGCCATATTCTGAGTTTCTTTCTGAATTTGCAGATTCAGACCTGGTTATTTCCTTAGACAAAGCTTTAGTTGTCGGAGATTTTAATATTCACTTCGATAACCCAGAAGACCCTTTGAAAACAGCATTTATATCCATTTTCGATTCAGTAGGGGTTAATCAGTGTCTTAGGACCGACCCATAATGGTGGTCACACCCTCGATCTAATACTAACATTCGGGTTAAACATAGAAAATATAGTCATACTTCCACAGTCTGAAGTTATCTCAGATCATTATCTCATCTCGTTCAAAATATGTCTGAGTAGTAATATATGCACCTCACCACACTACTGTATTAAACGTACATTCACGTCAACTACTGCACAGAGCTTTATAAATGATCTCCCAGAGTTATCAACTTTGATTGGGTCACTGTCAGCCCCCACAGAACTTGATCAGGCAACTGAATGCTTAGAGTCAACGTTCCGCTATACTTTTAGATAATGTAGCTCCTCTTAAAAGGAAAATGATCAGAGAGAAAAATTAGCACCCTGGTATAACGATGACACTCGCACTTTAAAACAGACCACTCGAAAATTGGAACGTAAATGGTGTCAAACAAAATTGGTAGTGTTCAAATTAGCTTGGAAGGAGAGCTTCCTGAAGTATAGAAAAGCTCTTACTGCTGCTAGATCAACACATCTCTTCTCCCTAATAGAAGATAACAAAAATAATCCTAGATTCCTATTTAATATTGTAGCAAAATTAACCAGGAATAAGTCCACTATAGACACATGCACACCTGCAGTATGTAGTAGCAATGACTTCATGAAATTTTTTTAAATGACAAAATTGAAAATATCCCACAAAAAATCCACACTACTAATTTAAGGTCAGACAATGTAAGTGACCCTGTCATTAACAATATAACTGTATCAGATCAGCAATTAGAATGTTTTACTCCCCTTAGAGAAATTTAATTACTTTCATTAATCTCTGCGGAGTGGCACGGTGGTGTAGTGGTTAGCGCTGTCCCCCACAGTCCAAAGACATGCAGGTTAGGTTAACTGGTGACTCTAAATTGACTGTAGGTGTGAATGTGAATGTTTGTCGGTGTCTATGTGTCAGCCCTGTGATGACCTGGCGACTTGTCCAGGGTGTACCCCACCTTTTGCCCGTAGTCAGCTGGGATAGGCTCCAGCTTGCCTGCGACCCTGTAGAACAGGATAAAGCGGCTAGAGATCATGAGATGAGATGAGATTAATCTCCGCATCAAAAGCCTCAACTTGTGTACTAGATCGCTTACCTACATGTCTATTCAAACAGATAATACCTGAAGTAATTGAACCACTTCTAAAAAAAAATAAATAAAATTTTCTCTTAGGATTGGCTATGTACCCAAATCCTTTAAACTAGCAGTTATCAAACCCCTGATTAAAAAACCTGACCTTGATCCCTGTCAGCTGTCCAATCATAGCCAATATCAAACCTCCCCTTTATCTTCAAGATCCTTGAAAAAGCTGTGGCACAGCAGTTATGCTCATATTTACATAGGAATAACATCCATGAAATGTATCAGTCAGGATTTAGACCTCATCATAACACAGAGACAGCACTGGTTAAAGTAGTAAACGACCTACTGTTGGCGTCTGATCAGGGCTGTGTCTCGTTGCTTGTGTTGCTTGACCTTAGTGCAGCATTTGATACCATTGATCTTTTGGATAGACTAGACTAGAAAATGTTGTGGGAGTTAAGGGAACGGCCCTCTCCTGGCTCAGCTCTTATTTAACTGATCACTATCAGCATGTTGATGTAAATGTTGATTTTTCTAGACACACTGAGGTAAAGTTTGGTGTTCCACAAGGTTCTGTCTTGGGTCCACTGCTTTTTTCTTTATATATGTTACCTCTGGGTGATATTATTCGTAAACATTGTATTAGTTTCCACTGTTATGCTGATGACACACAGTTGTATGTTTCTGCAAAACCAGATGAGAGACACCAGCTTATTAGAATTGAGGACTGTGTGAAGGACATTAGACACTGGATGCTTATTAACTTCCTTCTGCTTAACTCTGACAAGACTGAAGTACTTGTACTAGGACCACATGCAGCTAGAAGTAAGTTTTCTGATTGCACAGTAACTCTGGATGGCCTTTCTGTTTCTTCACGTGCAGCAGTAAAAGACCTCGGCGTGATTATTGACCCCAGGCTTTCCTTCGAAACTCACATTGATAACATTACCCGGATAGCTTTCTTTCATCTCAGAAATATTGCTAAGATAAGAAATTTAATGTCACTACACGACGCAGAAAAACTAGTTCATGCTTTTGTTACCTCCAGGTTGGATTATTGTAATGCCTTATTGTCTCGATGTTCCAATAAGTGCATAAACAAGCTCCAGTTAGTTCAAAATGCAGCAGTAAGAGTCCTTACTAGAACTAGAAAATATGACCACATCACCCCTGTCTTATCCACACTGCATTGGCTCCCAATCAAATTTCGTATTGATGATAAAATACTACTGTTGACCTTTTAAAGCACTGAATGGTCTCGCGCCACAATACCTGAGCGAACTTCTGGTCCTTTATGACCCACCACACCTACTTGGATCAAAAGGTGCAGGCTATCTCCTGGTACCTCGTATAGTGAAGGCTACATCAAGGGGAAGAGCCTTTTCTTACAATGCCCCACAGTTATATAACAGCCTTCCAAGTAGTGTTCGGGAATCAGACACAGTCTCAGCATTTAAGTCTTGGCTGAAAACATATCTGTGTAGTCAAGCCTTTTGTGTTTATGGGGTGTTTATGGGGTAAAGGAGTAGATCTGGAGGGTCCTCAGAGTGTTTTGGTAAACTGGGATGTATGGATGCTGTCAGTCCCCCACTCACTTGCTCACTCGAGTTTGTTGATGGTGTAGTGACTGGCTGCTTTATGTCCTGGGGCTCCCTCATGCCTATGTTACCTTTTGGCTCTCCCCTTTTAGTTATGCTGTCATAGTTGGTTTTGCCAGAGTCCCTGCTTGCACTCAGCCTAAAATGTATACTGTTTCTACTCATTCAGGTGACATTGGGCATACCGAACAACCTGTCCCCCCCCCGTCTGTCCCTCTGACTTACATGTCAATCCTGAGATCTAGATGCTGACCTCTTTTGCTCCTCGGACCTGCCTGATCCATCCTGATGCCTTATGTCTGGTCGGATTCTCATCACATCGCTCCTATGGAGGATGGCCCCATATGGACAGTCAAAAGTCACACTTGGAAGACACTCTGGACACTTACAGTAATGCTTTTATGGCTGACGACTACAGTTGACTTGCTAACTTTAGGACTGCAGTTGTCATTAACAGTTTTGCACTCAAGTTTCCATCAATGAAGAGTTTATAACATCAACGAAGCTGACTTCATGTTAAAACTGTTAATGTTATAGTCATGTTGTCTGTTGTCGCCCAAATGAGAATGGGTTCCCTTTTGAGTCTGGTTCTTCTCAAGGTTTCTTCCTCATGTCATCTAAGGGAGTTTTTTCCTTGCCACCATCGCCACAGGCTTGCTCATTGGGGATAGATTAGGGATAAATTTAGCTCATGTTTAAAGTCATTCAAATTCTGTAAAGCTGCTTTGCGACTGTGTCTATTGTTAAAACGCTATAGAAATAAACTTGCCGTGACTTGACCATCGGACCTACTATTAAATATAAATTTATACCATAAACTCTTCAGCTCAATCCCACATAATGATTTATTTTGTTTATTTTTTAAAAAACCTTATTAATTGCCTAAAAACGGCGGGCATATCTCGGTATCTGCAATGCTAAAACATTTTATTTATTTATTTGGACGGGGGTGCGCCGGGTGCGCACCCCTTTAAATCCGTGCCAGAGTATTTCACTCGGTAATCATGGCTAAAATTAGACTTACCCGTGGTTCGAAGCCTTTTTGAAAACGAGGCATCTAACATGCTGCTCCACTTCTTAGTTGCCATTTCTAGCCATGTGGTAGCACGGCTCAATCACAGCACACCTTGTCAGCCAATCAGATTACATCTTAGTTACAGCACATGGCAGCATAATGGCTGCCTCTATTTCCTACGGACGTGTTGGTATCCAGATAGTATACTATCCAGATAGTATCCATTATTTAGTTAAATAAAACTTAGTTTCACATTGCACGCTGCTCAGTTTTGTACAGATATGTAAATAAAAATATTTTTTGTTCCTCGGTGAAAAATAGATGGCGGCAAACTGCGATTTGCCGCCACTGATCGGCTACTTTTGAGACCCCTGAGTAAGGAAAGCTTATGTCTGAATCATTGCACACACCTCAGACTGTCTTGGGTTGTTCAGTATTTCAATCTGAGTTGCTTATGTGGTTTCTGACAATGACCAACACTGCTATCAACCTGGATACAAAGATATCAAAGATGTAAAATGGAAGAAGACGACCTACTTCCTTGCAACATAATATTTGAGTTGTGGCTGAAAATTTGAAGGTCACTTAATATTAGATGTTGAAACAGATTTGTATAATAATCCAGTTTGTGTAAAACCGTTTTATTCTTCTATTTTATCCAACAAATGTTATAGTTAAGCCAAAAGATGTCATCATACTGTATGCATATGATAGGAATACCACTGAGGCTAAAGTCACACTACAGCTCACGATGCTTTGGTTATTGATGAAAATGAGGCGTTTGGTGGCAGTGCTTCCCTGAAATTCAGTAAGTATTCCCAAACCCATCTGCAAGTATTTGCCGACAAAAACATCACCACCAAATTTCAATGCATGCATTGAAATTTTTCGCAAAGTTTTTGGCCACTCATGAGGTGATGACACACCAAAAAAACAAGTCTTGAAGCTTGGAGAACATTCGTTGTGCATCGCACGATTGGTGGAGATGCTACCAATTTCTCATTGCCCATCTCATCTTTATAGTCCTTTATTAGTCCATGCAAGCATGGGTTGGACTGTCATCTGATGCTTTTCCTCCATTCGACTTGATCTTGTGCAAGGCAATTGGATATTCCTTTGGATCGTATATCTTGATCAACAACTTGATGCCAGGTTTTCCGAGGGTGGCAAGACCCTTGGAACCATTCACCTCCAGGCACTGGACACGTTTCAACCAGTTGCTTTCATCACAGCCCTCTGCAAGGCCAGACTCAAGACTCCTCAGTTCATCACAAGGTTTCGTCTCCTTCCAGGAGGAGCCACACATCCAATGTACCATGGCCATTTCATGATGATGAAGTCTCTGAACATCCACAGCTTTTAATGGCCATGTTTCACAACCATACATCAATGTTGACCAAACACAGATTTGATACAATTTGTCTCTCACTTTCAATGATCCAGCTCGGGAAGTCAGGAAAGGCAGTAACTCGTGGAATTTTTTCTATCCACTGCACACTCTGTTGATCCCAGCAGATTCAAATCCACCACACACATCCAAGACATCACCAGGATAGCGGAAACCATCAACAACCTCCAGATTGCAGTTACCAAGTTGTACCTCTGTCACAGATTGTTCTGAATTCAAATCTCCAGAGCAATGTTTGCAGCAGAAGCCAACAACCTTCGCCAAGTTTACGCAAACCCGTTGCATGCTGTAGTGTGACTGTAGCCTAAACCTGCAACTATTAGCTTTACTTGTTTCCTACATGAAAATTTGGCATACTAAACCATCTCTTTGCTGATCAATGACATTAAAGGGAACTGGAAATTTCTGCAATGTGTATATTAATGCTTCAGACTGTCAGGACCTGCCCATGGATCCAAACTGACATTCCTCACTCTCATAACTACATCTCTTTGCTAATTCTTTCACATTAGGTAATTTATCATTTATAGCAGTGGCTGAATTATAATGCAGGGTTTAAAAGTGTTTTGGATGCAATATGACAAGCTGGTGTAGTGTTGGTGTCATGTTGTTTCTGTAACAGAAGTTTGTACTTCTGTTTGTACATTACAAATGAGAAAATCCAAGCAGGCTGGAAACTTTTATGCCATATGTTGATGGATGAGACCATTCCATGCTAATAGAATAAATGATAAATAGCACATTCTACTCCATGAGTTTATCAACTTGAGACCACAGACCTGCTCTCTTGTGTTCTGTTGGTCCTAAAACCAAGGTTTGTGAATTCACATGTCAGAGTTCACCTAGAGAATGTTGTAAAAAGTAAGTGTTACTAAAACAAATTCACATCATTCAGGTCTTGCGTCCTTTCCCTTTCAGTTAATTGGGCTGACTTTGACATAAATAAACACATCTGCTTGGGGAAGCCATGGCCTACAGGTTAGAGGCCAAAAGGTTGCTGGTTTGATTCCTTGGACCAGCAGGAATGGCTGAAGTGCCTTTGAGAGAGGCACCGAACCCCTAACTGCTCCCTGGGCTGCCCACTATGACCCTGTATGTCAGGGTCATGTTGTATGTCACTCTGCATAAGAGTGTCTGTTAAATGCCTGTAATGTAATACTTATGAGCTTAAAACAAAACAAATGACATTATTCCAATATTTTCATACATATTAAATTGCATTTGTGTCCTTGAACCTTTTTGGCTCATCACAGCACACTTAATTATGACGAGTTTCCAGAGAAGCAATCTCACCGCTTGACATATTGTTTCTCAAATAAAGGCAACTAATAATATTTGTGTGTCATCTACAGATATAAAAAAACCTCGGAGACCCTGAGCACAGCAGGCCAGAAGACCACAGTGGCCTTCAGCAACCTGGGCACGGCCATCAGCAGAAAGTTGGGGGATATGAGGTATAGTAGTTTTAGCCATCCATTTTCAGCCATTTGTTCCCGCATTTGCTTTGCTTCCTTTGCTCTGTCCTTCACTTCACTTTCCTGTAGAACAGCCAGAAGCAACTGCTTTGTTCAATTAACAGCACAATACACACACTGTCCACTGTCATCCCCTGCTGAGGACTCACCAGCTGTTCTGTGATGCCTGAGAGCAGTTTACTCCAGACAGTCTGTCTGAGATTGTGTTACATTACATAAGCAGCTTTTGCCAGGCTGCATTTTAGCATCAAGGCTTGGATCTTGTCCACAAAAGTGTCTCCGTCAATCCTGAACTTTCATAATATTTGTCATATGTCATAAGTAAGTGAATTCACAGATTAGATCATTCTAAGTACGGTTATGGGCGTGGCCTAATATTCTAATAAACATGCTTGCTTGACATCAATATTTTCTTGAGTCCCAATCTGATATACCACTCGTGCCAAAAAAAGCTACACAACCAGGGAGAATCAGGAGAGTTGAGTGCTGCAAGTACACAACTTACTACATGATACAGTCCAGAGTAGGATAAACATACTAGGTTGGCTTTTGCATGCTAGTTTGCACAGACCCAAAATAGCTTTAAGGACGAATTTAGTTTTGATAAAGGTGCTGTGGAGTAGGGATGGCCTTTGAAATATTTTGCTCTTTGAATATCCCAACAAAATTAGTTAGATTAATTATGCTAATCTAATCTTACTTTATTTAAATGCTACATTGAGACAAATTTCCAGACAATTAACCATAAGTGCCACTGTAGGAACAAAAAACAGAAACAAATTGCATTTACAAATATGTACAAGATGTAGAAAGTAACATATTATTCATATTTGTTCCGTATATTTGTCTTGCAAGCAAGACTTCTAGCTATTTCAAGCTAGAGTTTAGTACTTCGTCACTAAACATTGAACAAGAACTGTCTAGTTTCATCAGCAGACCCCAATTACAATTTTTTTTTTTTTTACCAGACTATCTCAGAAGACCTGCAAAGATATCTTGTTGTGTTGCCACTATGGTAATTTGATGCCATAATTTTTTTTTTTTTTTTTTTGCATCAAGTCAATGACTATATCTTGCACAGAAAAGCTTGTTTCCACAGTGTTAAAAAGTTTGTAAACTGGTGTAGAGAAGTGTCTCCAGCTGGAAGACCAAACAGCCAGTCAAACTGGAGCTGTAAAAAGATTCTGAAGCATGCGACCAGAAAAGTGAATAACCAGCATCAGACACTACCAACAACTGTTGGAGCATCTGAAGCTGAAACTAGACCAACGTAAATCAAAAAAATAAAACAATAACATCAAAAAGAGATGATATATATATATATATGTCTATGGGTTCTCATAAATAGCAGTGAGATCAAATGAAAGAAAAGTAAGATGTCTACTCAAGTCTCTTGATTTTCTCACGTGAAAAAAAATCCTCAAGTAATCTCAAATATGTCTTTTTGAAGTTCCAGTCAAGCCCTCAAAGAACAAAATTCATACCAGCATGCTCAGATCTGTCAAGATTATGTCAGGATAAATTTATTCAAATATCACATAGCACAGCATAATTGTTATGCATTTATAGTTATGGATAGTTCTCTCAAAACCCTCATAAAAATGTAGCTTGTCATGTTACCGAGAAACCGCAAAGCCATCCATCATGAAGACTTTCCCATGTCGGAAACTTCAAGTTACAGCTTTACCTCCAATTGCTGCAAAGTTCTGACATTGGAGACTCCATCCAGAATTATGAAGTAAATGTCTCCATATCAATAATTTTTAACAACCATTTAAAAAAAATCTGTTTATGTTGAGTGTCCACAATACAAATCCCTGTGATTTAACTCGTAGAGAAAAATATTAGATCAAGCACATTAATGTAAACATGTAATTTGTAACTACTCCTGACCATTCAGAATGGAGAGTTCAACAGCGACATGGTAGAAGTTTAATTAACTAATTGTACTTTGAAGAAAAATATCTGTAAAAAGATTGTGAAGCATGTGGCCAGAAAAGTGAACAACCGGCATCAGACAGTACCATCGACTGTTGGAGTGTCTGAGGCTGAGACTAGACCACTATGGTACTTTGTATATGTAAGCATTTGTAAGTATACTTGAAGAGAAGTACTCTTGCTTCCAAGTGTACTATTAGTTTACTTTTATTTAAAGTAATACAGGTATGAAACATGTTTGAGTAGGCTGAAGGCCTGGTCCCACAATACCGATAACT
Organism: Neoarius graeffei; assembly: GCF_027579695.1. NCBI lineage: Eukaryota > Metazoa > Chordata > Actinopteri > Siluriformes > Ariidae > Neoarius > Neoarius graeffei. The sequence goes on from NC_083571.1 coordinate 17,930,678, forward strand.
AACTATAGCAATAACTATTATTTATAATAATTGGTCCCCTGCAGTCTATATGGTTGGTGGTCACACCAGACCATAAAACCAGGCCTGGGTTTATTGGCATGGGTGAGATTGCTTCTGGAGCGATTTTTCCAGGCCTGTACCTGATCCAATAAAACATCTGACCAATCAGGTAACTGTTTAAACCAACAACCACGTATATTTATTTACCTGAGTAGCAGGACCGACCAACCGATTATTATAGTCAGGATTATTGTTGTGTTGTGACTGCTCCAGACTGGAACTAAATTCAGGCACAGGTAAAGTCATAGTTGTATTTATAGGTATAGTTATAATTATCGGTGTTGTGGGACCAGGCCCTAAATAGCTCTACTTATTTCAGGTCAACATTGAATTACTAGGTGCTTGTGTGAGAATGATTTAATTCAGTATATTACTGTTATACTGTAAGTATACATTATCAAGAATTTACAGTATATTGTATTTGGAGAAGGGCAGCATGGTGGCGCAGTGTCGCCTCACAGCAAGAAGGTTCTAGGTTCAAACTTTGTGGCCGACTGGGATCTTCCTGTTTGGAGTTTGCATGTTCTCCCCGTTCCTGTGTGCAGGTTCTCCGGTGACCTAATGTGGATTCGGTCAACTGGCTACTCTAAATCACCCATAGGTGTGAATGTGAGTGTGAATGGTTGTTCGGTGAACCCTGCCTCTTGTCCAAAGTCAGCTGAGATTGGCTCCAGCTTCCCCATGACCCTGACAGATGTGTATAGATAATGGCTGGATGTGCTTGGAGAAGAGACCAATTACTTAAATATTGTTTTAACTTTATATTACTGTGCAGCTTTTTGTCCAACACTCCAAAATAATTTGACTCGGTATACTACCCATGGGGCGGCACGGTGGTGTAGTGGTTAGCGCTGTCGCCTCACAGCAAGAAGGTCCGGGTTCGAGCCCCATGGCTAGCGAGGACCTTTCTGTGCGGAGTTGGCATGTTCTCCCGGTGTCTGTGGGTTTCCTCCGGGTGCTCCGGTTTCCCCCACAGTCCAAAGACATGCAGGTTAGGTTAACTGGTGACTCTAAATTTACCATAGGTGTGAATGTGAGTGTGAATGGTTGTCTGTCTATGTGTCAGCCCTGTGATGACCTGGCGACTTGTCCAGGGTGTACCCCACCTTTTGCCCGTAGTCAGCTGGGATAGGCTCCAGCTTGCCTACAACCCTGTAGAACAGGATAAAGCGGCTAGAGAGAATGAGATGAGATACTACTCATGGAATTTTTGGAAAGAGAAACCTTAACAACTAAATGAAACACACAACAACACATAACAAAGAGAAACCTTCAATTGATAACATAGCAAACTACTGGTGTCAAGCACTGTTCATTCCCATGATCTTGTAACTATGTGTGCTTAAAACAAACCTAATTCTGCTTGATGTACTCCAGCATGTTTGGCCTTGACTTATTCTATGCCAGAAGGTATGTCGATTTTTATTTGTGTGTGTGTGTGTGTGTGTGTGTGTGTGTGTGTGTGTGTGTGTGTGTGTGTGTGAGAAAGAGCAAGAGATGATTTCAGCTTTACACAGTGCATGTGTACACTGATCAGAAGTCTCCATGAATGCATGCGCTTAGATTAACACAATATGGATGATGAGCCTTTCTTATTGATTGTACATAACTGCATGTCGTGTACATGGTCAAGATGAGTAAAATCATTCATTAGCAAATCAGTTAAATTCAGTATTATTCATATGTTTTTATGACTTTTACTTCTTTAATATTCATAGTGACCTTTAGGAGCAGTTTTTATGTTGGTCTACTACAAGGCACCTTGGATTTTGAGTGTGTTTGGACTGCTGTGCATGCTTTTGTGTGTGTTCGGAGATGGTGTGAAAGCAAATTGCATTAATACACATCTCATGAGTAAATGTTTGCTGCTATCTAAATGTTTACTTTTCCCCCTGTTGCACATCAAAAGACAAAATTCTATAGGGTAAGATATTGTGCTTGTTTTGTGTGATGTCTTCAGATGGTAAATTCTGAAACATTGAAATGTGGAAAACATGACTTTCTAGATATTACAGACCTAAATAGCTGAAGCTACAGTACTACTCTCCTCAAGAAATGAGTGCTGACTTCATATCAGAATAAATGTAATCCCTCTTGCATTCTGTTACACTTTCATCACCGTGTTGCAGTTGTGCTATACTGAAATGCAAACACTGTCCAGTCAAAGCCTTAAGCTGGAAATGTTGTTATTCATATGACAGAATGCTCTGTTATAGTTTCTTAATGGTTTCTTCATTCCTACTGGGTTGACTGTTGAACCTGTAACTGTCAAACATTTTTAGAATTATTATTAAAACATGATAAACTTGTTAATATGATGAGTATAGTGTAGTTACAGGTTATGCAGTGAGGAGTAGGAGCTTGCTCCTCTTGAGTCATTAATGCCAGGTTTTAAGATGGCTGGAAACTAGAGCTGCACATAGTTCAAGTCAAGTCAAGTTTATTTGTATAGCGTAGTTCATGTCATGTTCAGTTGTCCTGAACACACATTGTGAGAGAGCATGCCCTTGTGACATGCTAAACTGTGTACATGGAGTACACTTCTGATAATGTGGCTTACTTATAACTTCGCAACCTTTAGTAAAATTCACACTGTTGGAACATGCTAAAAACCTGCTGCTGTGCTTGCTAAACAGACACGCAGCTTGTGAACAGGCAAGGCAGGCAACTGCTTGGGGCCCCCTGGCCCAGGGGCCCCCCGAGAGTCGGGGCCTGAGGGCTTATTTATTTTGTTTTTTATTGTTTTTTACCATTGCATTTTCACATTTGGAATTTAAAAAAAACTTTGGTTTCATACATTTTTCGTTGGTGTCAGATTATTTATAACATATTGGTGATGAACACTGGTCAGAAGGGCCCCCTGGAAATTTTTGCTTGGGGCCACAACAGACTCTAGAATCGCCTCTGTTGCTAAAGCTGTGTTTGTGTGCTGTGTTTACTGTTCCGTCATGCTAATGTGTCTCTCTCTCGCCTGACCATGCTAACTCTGGACAGCTACTCTATACACCACTCGATGAGCATGCCCACTATGAGGTAAATGTGGATCAGAATGCATATCAGATTATCAGGAACATCACTTCCGCATAATCATTAGCAGTTAACTCAACTGAATTGAATTTGGAGCAGGATATAAATTACATGGGAGGGTTTGGGGCATCTGACACCACTCTTACAACTTTAAAAGACAAAGACAGGGCTGAGAGCTGACAGTGAAAGTAGTACATGTTCAAATATGGTTCACCATTTGTACCAGAAAGACCAATGTGAATGCTATTTTCAACACCATTACAATGAGCCAGACTGTTTCTTCAGTGTTGGCGCTGTCTCAAGGTTGAAGTGTTCAGAGAAAACCTTAAATATACAGTATGTGGTCAGCTTCTTTTTTTTTTTTGGAGAGTATAACTGTCTCACTGTTTTGTATTTAGTTGTCTAGGTGACAAAAAATCCCACACAGATAAAGTTGAAAAGTATTTCTGCACTGTGTAACATTTTAATAACGAACTGTTAGTCAGTTAGTATGACATGCAAACTGTTAGCAAGTTAATTAGTATGAACTGCTAACTGTAATAATTAGTATGACATGATGTTCACAAATTTAGTATAACATGCTATCTGCTAGTCAATTAGTTATGCTAGCTGTTGGCCAGTTAATGAATATGACATCTTCAGAATTAGTCAATTAGTTATGACATGCTAACTGTTAACCAGTTAATTAATATGACATGCCACTTGCTAGATAATTAATTTGTATGAAATGTTGTGTTAAGGGGCGGCACGGTGGTGTAGTGGTTAGCGCTGTCGCCTCACAGCAAGAAGGTCCTGGGTTCGAGCCCCGGGGCCGGCGAGGGCCTTTCTGTGTGGAGTTTGCATGTTCTCCCCGTGTCCGCGTGGGTTTCCTCCGGGTGCTCCGGTTTCCCCCACAGTCCAAAGACATGCAGGTTAGGTTAACTGGTGACTCTAAATTGACCGTAGGTGTGAATGTGAGTGTGAATGGTTGTCTGTGTGTCGGCCCTGTGATGACCTGGCGACTTGTCCAGGGTGTACCCCGCCTTTCGCCCATAGTCAGCTGGGATAGGCTCCAGCTTGCCTGCGACCCTGTAGAAGGATAAAGCGGCTAGAGATAATGAATGAATGAATGAATGAATGTTGTGTTAAGGAATTAGTTAGAATGACATGCTAACTGTTAGTCAATAAGTTATGCTAGCTGTTAGTATGGCATCCTCAGAGTTAGTAAGTTATGACATGCTAACTGTGAATAAATTAGTTTGTTTGACATCCTAGGAGTTAGTCAGTTAATTATACCATGCTAACTGACCCAGGTAATTAATATATCTTCACTGTTAGATAATTGTGTATGACATGCTAACTGTGAGTCAGTTAGTTATTATTCTATGCTAGTGGATGGACATTTAAATAGCATGACATGCTAACCGTTAGATAATTTGTAGTTTACATTTAAACTGTTATGTAATTTGTTAGTATGACATGCTAACTGTTGACCAGTTAATTAGTATGACATCCTCAGAGTTAGTCAATTAGTTATGACATGCTAACTGTTAGATTATTAGTTTGTATGACATGCTGTTAACAAATTAGTATGACATGCTAACCATTAATAAATTAGTTTGTATGACATGCTAACTGTTCGTCAATTAATTGTCATGCTAAGTGTTAGCCAGTTAATTAATATATCGTCACTGTTAATTATTGTGTATGACATGCTAACTCTTAGTCAATTAGTTATTATTCTTTACTAACTGATGGCTAGATAATTAGTATGACATGCTTACAGTTAGATACTTAGCCAATTATCTGTCCAGTGCCCCAAAGTTGGTATGACACTGAAGTTTAGCCGATTAGTTTGTATGACATGCTAACTGTTAGCCAGTTATTTGCCCTAAATACCTCAAAGTTGTGTGTGTTCGGTCTGTTTAAATGTTTTTAAATGTTACAACAGAGTAACCAGAAAAACAGGTCAAGGATCTGAGTGTGTACTGCTGGTCAAACAGATAAACTTGAAAGTTGGTATGACACACTAAGGGGTTAGTCTATTAGTTTGTATCACACACTAACCAGTTGTCAATTATTATATCATGCTAACTGTTGGCCAGTAAGTTAGTATGACATCTTAAGCATTGGTCCGTTAGTTATAGCATGCTAAGTGTTAGCCAGATAATTAATACATCTTCACTATTAAATAATTATTGTGTATGACATGCTAACTCTTAGTTATTATTCTTTGCTAACTGGCCAGATGGCCAGTTAATTAGTATGACATGCTAACAGTTAGATACTTAGTTTGTATGACATGCTGTTAACAAATGAGCTAGTATGACATGCTAACTGTTAGCCAGTTATCTGCCCCAGTACCCCAAAGTTGGTATGACACACTCATGGTTAGCCAGGGCTTTATTAGTAGGCCACCATTATAATTCTAGTAGTCCACCAGAAAATGCACCTATTATAATGAGGATAAAAACAGAAATTGTGACATTATAGTCAAATAAAATATCTTTCAGCGTATTTGTGAATCTTTGTATGCATTTTATAAATGTATTTATTTATTTCAACAGGAACTCTCAGAGCTTTAAATCCTTCGAGGAGAAGGTTGAAACCACTGTTTCGAACATTAAGGTAAGTGTGAACAGACAGGGTGTGGATGACTGCTGTAGGTCAACATTGACCTGAGTTTCAGACAAACCTGAAGCATCAGTGCTGTCAGTGGATAATGATTCTCTCTCTGGAGGATCTGTTCATCCAGTGCTGTTAATCATTAATGGGCGCTGTCATTTCCGGCAGTCTGCCAACATGCTTAGTTTTCTCTGTGTATGTGTAAGAGAGAGTAATGGGGAACGTCAGAATGTCTACTATAATCAGTAGGTTAATTTTGTTGTTGCTGTTATGAGAAAACATACAAGTAATTCTACAGTATAACAGATACATTTCTGTAACTGCAGCTCTGAGAAGAGTTTCAGCTTAAAGTCAGATCACAGGTTTATATTCATGCACTTGTTCTAATACGTTATTGTTTCTACAATTAGAACGTCTTCACAAGGACTCGGTGGGTGGGTGGGTATCTCTCTCTCTCTCTCTCTCTCTCTCTCTCTCGGTATCTCTTGCAGTTAAATATTGAATTACAGGTTGATGTACATTGTAATCAGGGCCGCTGACAGCTTTGGCTGGGCCCGGGACAAAATGCTCTGAATGGGCCCCCCCTAACAACCCCCCTCGGGCCAACCCACACACACACCCACCTCTCTTATCCCAGTCTCTACTCACTCCAACCCTTAAATGACAGGTATTCAAAAACCATTCAACCGGTCAACAATCATTTCATTTTAGCATTTCAACATTTTTACAGTTTTAACATTTTAACATTTCCTTAGTCTGCAACTATTCAGGTGCGAAATGCAATACGCCGGACTTTTGTTGTGCATGCTGTCCAGTGTGAAAAGCAGAGAAGAACACACTGCTCGAGAAACGGTGGGATATGATTGCGGGCTAATGTGAATATTCTTAGCTTCAATCAGATATATGAAACACAATGTTATTAAGCCGTTGTGGTTATGAAATGATTCAATGCCCTGTGCGTTTGATATGGTGTTCAGTGTGACTTGCTCTCCCCTCGTTTGTAACATGAATTGCGTGCCGCGCGTGCCTTGGTTGGGGTTACTTTACGGGGCTGGAAAAAGTTGGCTGTGTCTTACCCAGTGATGGGAATAACGGCGTTAGAAATAAACGGCGTTACTAACGGTGTTACTTTTTTTAGTAACAAGTAATCTAACTAATTACTTTTTACATTGTTATAACGCCGTTCCCGTTAGTTACAATAAAATACTATGCGTTACTTTCTTAAAGCTGTTCTCATCTGGCACGCTGCTCGTTTAGCCTTTCTTTACTCTGCTTTCGTGTGGGGCGGGGAGACGCGAGACAACAGCACAGTAAGCCAATCAGAGTAGATTTGGACAACATACGTAGGTAGGCCACGCTTACTGCGCGCTCTTTCAATCGGAAGACACAGCGATGGCGAGCGGTCAGCCCAGCACTGCACTTTCACATTGGAAATACAGCCATTACTTTTCATTGCTTGAAATAAAAGGCAAGAGTGTTTACGTGCAATGCACATTATGTCGAGGAACAAGGCGTTTGTCCTCGTCAGTGGCCAGTAATTAGTAACATAATTTTAATAACTACAAAAATATATTACATTTGATAGATGTCTTATCTCACATTGTCCCACAAAAATATTAATATAGTGTAGATAACATTACTAATTGGTTCTGTTAAGTGTCCATTTCAGTCATTAAACACATTTAACATTCACTTTTATTATGATTACACTAATTGAATTTGATTTTTTTTGAGGGGGAACAAAATGTAACGGAATAATTACTTTCCCTGGTAATTAGTTACTTTTATGACAAAGTAACTCCGTTACTTTTTGGGAAAAGTAATTAGTAACTATAATTAATTACTTTTTGAAAGTAACGTGCCTAACACTGGTCTTACCTGGCTCAGCTGCCCCACTGCCTTTGCTCTGCATCATCTGAATCTTTTTTAAAATATTTATGCAGTGAGCCCCTGAGTCTCTTGGTTTCTTCCTCTCTTTTTCTCTTTTCTTTTCTGTGCTCCTGACTTGTGCATGTTGGCAAATGGCATGCACGCTGATTGTCGAAGTGCTGTGATCGAATGATGTCGTTTTTTTCCCCTTAATCAAAGAGTCAGACCAAACCATTTTTGCATTAGGGGTGGTAGGGGGTTCTTGACGCCTTTTTCAAAGATAATAAAGGCAAAAGATCTAGAAATCATTTATTGAATGCAAATATAGCACATTTCTCCCCCAAATCAACACATTTTGAAATGAAATAAAATAATCGCAACTTCATGAGAGCCCAGTTCTGCCCCCCCCCATTCCTGGGCCCGGGATAACATCAATGAAGAGTTATAACAGGTGTTTGTCCCCCCCCCCGTCGGCGGGCCTGATTGTAATAACAATTACAAAATAGTTAACACAAATATTCTGAATACTTAACTGGCACAAAATGAGACAAAATGATTAGTTTTACATGCCATTTCATAACTTGAACTTCCTGACCTTAAAATGCATATCACAGGTAAATTCAGGAGCAAGATCAATGTCAAGTCAAGTTTATTTGTATAGAGCTTTTAACAATAAACATTGTCACAAAGCAGCTTTACAGAATTTGAACGACTTAAAACATAAGCTAATTTTATCCCTAATCTATCCCCAATGAGCAAGCCTGTGGCGACGGTGGCAAGGAAAAACTCCCTCAGATGACATGAGGAAGAAACCTCGAGAGGAACCAGACTCAAAAGGGAACCCATCCTCATTTGGGCAACAACAGACAGCGTGACTATAATATTAACAGTTTTAACATGAGGACAGTTTCGTTGATGTTATAACTCTTCATTGATGGACACTTGAGTGCAAAAATGTTCATGATAACTGCAGTCCTAAAGTTAGCAAGTCAACTGTAGTCCTCAGCCATAAAAGCATTACTGTAAGAGTCCAGAGCATCTTCCAGGTATAACCCTCAACTGTCCTCATGGGGCCGTCCTTCACAGGAGTGATGCAATAAAACTCCGACCAGAACTCCTTCACAGGAGTTTCGTTGATGTTATAACTCTTCATTGATGGACACTTGAGTGCAAAAATGTTCATGATAACTGCAGTCCTAAAGTTAGCAAGTCAACTGTAGTCCTCAGCCATAAAAGCACTACTGTAAGAGTCCAGAGCATCCTCCAGGTATAACCCTCAACTGTCCTCATGGGGCCATCCTTCACAGGAGCGATGCGATAAAACTCCGACCAGACACAGGGCACCAGGATGGATCAAGCAGGTCCGAGGGGCAGAAGAGGCCAGCATCTCAATCCCAGGACCAACATGTAACTCAGAGGGACAGATTGGGGGGGGGGGGAGAGAGAGAGAAAGAAAACACATGTTGTTAGGTATGCCCTAAAAATGACAAGTATTAAATCTGTGTGGTAGGCTTGCAGAGACGAGAGTCTTGACCTCAGGCATAACACACAACAATGGCATGTTAATATGGTTAAAAAAAAAAAAAAGTATGTAATGTACAATGTAATTCTCCTATTTTATATTAAACTGGTCAAATATCTGTAACATTCTGCATTCTCTGCAATTTTTTTACCTTGCGCAATACCAGAAAAATTCAGTTGAAATCCAGCCATTTGAGGCGAATTGGTCCGCCTCTGAAAAAACTTGCCATTTGAATTTCCCGGGAAACATTGATTTTTCGTGACGTCACGTGCAGGACGCCTCCCTCTGAATCCTACGTCAGCGCTGGTTTGTTTATGAGAAAACGACCTGGTGGTTTTCTGCAAATTTCTTTATCTCGTAATTATTAAAATGCTTAACAGATGTATCGCAGGAGGGTGTAGCAACACCAATCTTGATGGGATTAGTACTCATCGTTTCCCAAAAGACCGGACAATGAGAGAGAAATGGGAGCGCTTGGTCTACACAGGCTGTGCACTGAAACCGTGCAAAGCTCGCGCAGGCTGCTCACGCTTCCGCAGATAACGTCACGAATCTGGCGCCAGACTCCCTTGGGATTTTTCCAGACGCGTTTTGTTGTTTTATTTTTTTCTGCTGTAGACAGATGGCCTTGTGCAAAATTACCCTTCTGGATGACGTTATACTTTCATATAAAAAACACGAAATTGGTCCAGAATATGCACTTCAATCTATAATCATGATCTAAAGCATTACTTCTACTTGCAATGACCTGATGGAGTGGATTTCCCTTTTTGATATCGGGATATAAATTTTTTACAAGCTAAGTATAATTTAGATCTAACTAGATACTTATTTTAAAAATGTGTTGTTTTTATATTGTGCATAATGATGATGATGATGATGATATTGTACATAGATATGATTTGAATTTAGAATTTATCATGGATTTTATGATCTTGGAAATAATCTATCTATAATGGTAATCTCTGTGTCAGAAATGGTTAATCTGCATCTCACTCTGTGCTATGGTTTTGGACGCCTTGTGCTACAGATAACTCCAGAATTATGTGAAGTGTATGGGCTTTACTAATTTAAGGCTCAGTCCCACAATACCGATGACTGTAACTACAACTATAACGATAGCTATAAATAAATTGGTCCCCTGCAGTTTATGTCGTTGGTGGTCACACCAGACCGATAATGATACCTATAGCCCAGGTCTGGGTTTGTCGGTATCAGTGAGATTGCTTCTGGAGTGATTTTTCCAGGCCAGGACCTAAGCCGATAAAACATCCAATTGTTTAATATTTAACATATGACGTTGTCTGAGCACATGATATTTTTCCCAGGCATCTTTGTACGTCCGTGTTGCATCATGGAAGAGAATCTGATAATAGAAATGTCGAAGATGAGCATCAAAAGCAGCTCTTCATTGCTGTCACTGTCAGCCATTGTGTGCTGCACTGGGTGTGCACATAAACAGTGTACAACTGCTACAGTTTCCTGTGAAAACCAAAAACCACGTATATGTATTTACTTGAGTGGCAGGACCAACCAATATTATCATCGGGATTATAGTTGTGGTGTGACTGCTCCAGACTGGAACTAAATTCAGGCATAGGTATAGTCATAGTTGTAGTTATAGGTATAGTTATCTGTGTTGTGGGACCGGGCCCTTACCCCTTCCAGTGAACTTGCTTTTAATTTTTGCTGAATCACTTGTCAATATTATACCATATTTCATTGCTGTATAGTAATTTGTACTTGAACCCAAAGGTGTCCAACAACCTTATCTTTTAACAGGAGTACTGCAATTACAGAGTGACCTCAACGCAAATGTAACCAATGAAACACCCTTTTATGGATTTATGTTTTGTTTTGAAAGTAAACATGGCCCTGTTTTTCTTTCTTTGACCTCCTGAGCAGTCGAAGGTTGGAGGGAACGCAAGTGGAGGAAGTTTTGAGGACGTACTCTCATCAGCAGCTCAGGCCAGCGCTCAGAACACCGGCCCTACACCCTCCACTAACGACCTGAGAGAAAACGACGAGTGCTAGTGAGACCAGACCATTTGCTCAGAAATGTCCAGTCTGCTACATGATGACATACATGGAGATGGAGCTCTGGTGCCCCTCTGTGGCCAGGAGGATACACCACCTCCACTTCCTGAAGTCCAGAATGAAGTACTAGCCATGACCAAACATTTCACTTAGGCTGTGTTCTAATAGTTTTCTAATGTTCCCAAACCTTGAGATAACCTCCACTGCTAAATGGTCAAGTAAAACTGACCAGGAGTTGAAATCTATTTAAAGACCCAAAGGAATTACCAGAATTTACCCAGAAAGCATCATAATCTGATGCATTTCCCTTGTTGAAACCTTAAACAAATGGTGGTCAAAATCGGTGATTCAAAAAGGAGTATTATAAATCTATTTCCAAAATACTGTAATATTTGATATTGATGCTTGAAATGAGCCTCCAGTGTTGTTTAGTTTTAATAACAACTTAGTTTTGTATGTTTGTACTGTACATTAGGCTTCCAGCTCATTGCATTTAAATAGAAAACATACACAATATATATATATATATATATATATATATATATATATATATATATATATATATATAATCTCCCATAAATTTTTGCTTTCAGTGTTTTGTTTTGTTTTTTTTGGGGGGGAGGGTTGTGCTTGACTTTTTAATGTTATTATTTAAACAAATTTCTCCGTATTTCTGGATCAAGCTTACCCTTTGTAACAAAATGGCTGTTCAAAACTATTCAAAGTCAAGTCCAATATAAAAACTCAAAAGGATTCATCACAAATCCATGGAAAACCATTGTGATATATGTGTTAATGTGATCCATTCTTATTCAAGTACTTCTTAAACAATATTCCCAAACCACTGCAAAAAAATAAACCAACAGTAACCAAATTATATTGGATAATCATCCAGCCGTAGTATATTTCAGGACTTTTTTAAATCCTGTTGGACTGTTAATTTATTTTAAATATCCTTATATAAAAAATATAAAATGGCTGTGTCTTCTATCATGTTATGAGAAAATGTGCCAGTTGGAAGTCGTCTGTTTTGTTGTGGCTACCTTGGATGTAGCTATGTTTTCCATTGATTTGACTTTATACAATCTATGAGATGGAATTTGCTATCAATTTGAGTATCAATTTGCTGGAGGAGACTTAAGGTGGACTAGAAGAAGCATCTGTTATACAGTTGCACTGAACATTCAGCTGGAGAAATCTAATGCTTGGGGGAAAACATTTTCTTTTCATCTGTGATGAGTTGATTGTTCCTTCAGTGCATAAAATGAAATAAAATATTCTTGTAACATATGCATTCTACATAAAATGCATTCAGTTATGTTCTAGTTTCTGAGCTGTGGTTCACTGAATATTGGTTTGTTTAAAAAAAAATTAGTTGTTGAAAACATTACCTGTTCTTTGTGGACAGGAGTGGAACCTGATGCAGTTTTCTGTTGTACACCATCGACCTCAAATTTCAATGTGTTGTGTGGTCTGACATGCTTTTCTGCTCACCATGGTTGTAAAGAGTGGTTATTTGAGTTATCCGTCCTATCTACTCAAACTAGTCAGGCCATTCTTCTCTGATCTCTCTCATCAAGGTGTTTCTACATGCAGAATTGCCATTTACTTACTGGAGGCTTTTTCTTTCTCACACCAAACTCAGCATTAGTTCCTGAAATACTCAAACAAGAACCAATGCCATAGCTAGAGTCCCTGAAATCACACTTTTTTCCTATTCTGATGTGAAAAATATCTGAAGCTCTTGACCTGAAAACTGTATGATTTGATGCACTGCACTGGTGCCTTTGGCTGATTAGACAATTGCATAAATGAGTAGGTGTACAGGCCTTTGTGGGGGGTGCGACTCAATATAGTTTGCAAAATTAATTACAAAGAAGAAAAAATATGAGTTTTGATTGCATAAGTATTCACCCCCGTTACTGTGAAACCCTATTTCTGGTGCAACTGGAGGTCGCAAAAATATATATTCATCTGTTCCTGCAGTAATACTTGAACTTCTTTGGGTTGACGTGATGATATAATACAAAAGTGTTGTTGCCAGGCAAAACAAACCTCGCCTGGTAGCAGTTATGAATGTGAAGGAAGATATGACAAAAAAAAGGGTACCCTATGGATACATGTGGCTACTGCTTATAAAATTGTTGATACCATGTCCATACAGTAAATATAGCATATATATTTACTCTATGAAGCAGTAGCCACAAAAATGAAGCGTAATCCAAAAATGAACAATTTAAAAATCACAGAAGTAAAATACACCAAGTGTCTGTACTTTATATTATTCGACTCTTACCTCTTACAGTTTTCGAAACTGAAACCTCCAAACCAAGGCTGACATACACACGCTGTCGCCATGACTGGAACTCTTATTTCCCGGAAATGGCCCGGCGCTAGAGCTCAGTGGAACGCACTTTCCCTCTGTAATAAGTATAAACATGTCTGAAAGCGATTTATTTAGTCCATTTATTTCGAACAGTGAACCAACTTGTATACACTCACTAGCCATTTTAATCGGAACATGTGCAGTGTGCGATTGTCACACTCTTACATTCTTACAGCACGATGACATGGTGGCCACAACAAAAACAATTTTGACCTTTTTGGTGACCTTGACCGGATGAACCTCAAAATGTTGGAGACCAATGCCCATCTATCCTGAAAGTTTCATGAAGATTGATCCAGCCATTTTCCTGTAATATCGTTAACAAAGAAACAAACCTGATCAAAACAATACCTCGCCCCCTGGTGGACGCCGTCTCGGGCAAGGTAACCAGCAGTAGCTATTCATGAAAATGTTTTCAAAGCTGATCAGTATGCTTGTATAATACTAGGTTTGGTAGTTGCTTTTCAAAGTTTTTTTTTAATCTCCACCAATTTTGTTGGAGGGGTTATGTTTTTGCCTCTGTTTGTTCCCAGCATAACTCAAAAAGTAGTGAACAGATTTTCATCAAATTTTGAGGAAAGGTGGGTCATGTGCCGAGGAACACTTGATTAGATTTTGATGCAAACCTGGATGTGTATGCGGAGCCAGGATTTTTTTTTGTCTGTTCCCAACATAACTCAAAAAATAGTGAACGAATTTGGATGAAATTTGGTGGACAGCTTTAGTGTTATCCTAGGTTCGAGTGATTTGATTTTGATGTCGATAATATGTGATGTGGTGGAGGTATGAACTCTACTCTACCGAGCACCCTTCTAGTTTAATTCTGTAATCCAGTGAGGATGAACTATCAGTCACTGGACCACTTGAAGGACTACAATCTCAGCATTATATATAGTACATTATAGATTAAGGGGGCGGCACGGTGGTGTAGTGGTTAGCGCTGTCGCCTCACAGCAAGAAGGTCCTGGGTTCGAGCCCCGGGGCCGGCGAGGGCCTTTCTGTGTGGAGTTTGCATGTTCTCCCCGTGTCCGCGTGGGTTTCCTCCGGGTGCTCCGGTTTCCCCCACAGTCCAAAGACATGCAGGTTAGGTTAACTGGTGACTCTAAATTGACCGTAGGTGTGAGTGTGAATGGTTGTCTGTGTCTATGTGTCAGCCCTGTGATGACCTGGCGACTTGTCCAGGGTGTACCCCGCCTTTCGCCCGTAGTCAGCTGGGATAGGCTCCAGCTTGCCTGCGACCCTGTAGAAGGATAAAGCGGCTAGAGATAATGAGATGAGATGAGATTATAGATTAAGGATGTTAATTTAAAAAAAATTATGATCCTGCTTGTTTTCAGGGTATTAAGCTTTATCCTATTTTTTCAATGAAAGGAACAGTGACCCAAATGACATTTGCAATCAAGTGCAAAACACTGACTTTAATTTGCCATTTTTATCCGATAAATCTACTATATACAGATTTTTAAGTGTAGTTAGTGACTGTTATATGCACAATGTCATGAATGAATAAACAATTATTCTATCCACATTCACTGGATATGAGCAATCGTACATTCTGATCGGCTACTCTACTACTAGGATATCAGCTCATATACCATGAGTAGAGAAAAACAAAATGGCGGAGCGTGTTGCTGAACCAACCAAGGACAAAATAAAAACTCTCCTTGAAAACAAAACCCCCCAAAATACACAAAAAAGCAACAAAATATGGAATAAATGTACAGCAAGAATGTATCTTTATTTTTCAAGAAATATTATTGTATTTTTCACAAATTACTACTGTCATTTCGCCGGTTTGTTTACATTCTAAGCAGAAATTATTTTGTCGGATGTTTTGTATAAAGTTTTTATTTATCGAATTTGCAAAAAATAAAAATGCTGTTTCTCAAAATCCAGCTCATGTACAACTCGATTTTATGGAATAACTGTTAATTATACACTTTTCTGAGTCACCCCATTACTACTCAATTAAACAAGTAACTAATTGGACATTATTTTTGTACCAATTTTCTCTTTAAGACTGAACGTTTTCATAATGTGGCTATTGGTAAACCAAACCATAGTGGAACTAAATGCTGTAAAACTTTAATGTTTTAAACTGAGGCAATACAGACAAACTCAGCACTGTAACTCAGGCGAGGTCCTCAATGGTCCTGGTGCAGGGATGATGTTAGGGTCACTACAGCGATTCTCATCACTACATCTCTTATAGTACTCGAGTCTAAGAACTCAGACTTGAGTCAGATTGTGCCCTAATTTTAAGGACTCGTGACTTGACTTGGACTTGAGCACTGATGACTTCGGATTCGTGCATTAACTGCATTAAGACTCATAACTTGGAGATGAGGACTCTAATTTTTTTCCTTATTTTTTGTAACATGCCATAATTTTGCATTAAATTTGTCTACATTAATTTTTCTAAGGATTTTGTGCAAGACTGTCATATCTGCGTGCCTTAGTGCATGCTTCAGATAGACTCTTGGGCGCGCTCTGGACAGCGCGTGCGCCAAGCGGACTCTTGCGCACACGCCATAAAGTTTCACAGAAAGGCAACAGCCACCTTCACTATGCTGTGAAAATTGTGCATGTAGATGCTCATTTATGTTTACAAATCTGTCATTGCTTAACTATCATTAAAAAGCTTACATTTCTTTGAAAAGTAAAAATTATATCTCATTAAGATCTGTTCAGTACTTTGGGAGTAACGGCAGGTTGAAGTTGGTACAGCAGAGTATACTCTCTGCTCGCATGACGTCGGGAAACTGCCGGTGCTTTTCAAGTCACGGAAAAGCGGTCAGGCTCTCT
Organism: Neoarius graeffei; assembly: GCF_027579695.1. NCBI lineage: Eukaryota > Metazoa > Chordata > Actinopteri > Siluriformes > Ariidae > Neoarius > Neoarius graeffei. The sequence goes on from NC_083571.1 coordinate 17,946,988, forward strand.
CTCCTGATCGGTTTCCAACTGGATTACTCATAAATATCAATCAGATAACTTTTATAGGGATGTTCTCTCGCTCTCACCGTTTCTGATGAAGAATTCAGCAACATTTTCCGTCAACTAATTTTGATGTTATGATTCACGGGAGACTTTGAAGTGAGTTTTCATTGCTTTACCTACTTATTTTTTCAAATCAAACTGATTAACTATTTTAGAATACAACCGTAGTTGTCACATCACACACACATCACATTATCTCTAGCCGCTTTATCCTTCTACAGGGTCGCAGGCAAGCTGGAGCCTATCCCAGCTGACTACGGGCGAAAGGCGGGGTACACCCTGGACAAGTCGCCAGGTCATCACAGGGCTGACACATAGACACAGACAACCATTCACACTCACATTCACACCTACGGTCAATTTAGAGTCACCAGTTAACCTAACCTGCATGTCTTTGGACTGTGGGGGAAACCGGAGCACCCGGAGGAAACCCACGCGGACACGGGGAGAACATGCAAACTCCGCACAGAAAGGCCCTCGCCGGCCCCGGGGCTCGAACCCAGGACCTTCTTGCTGTGAGGCGACAGCGCTAACCACTACACCACCGTGCTGCCCAACCGTAGTTGTTTCGATGAAAAATATTGAAATCTTAGTGGTTGGAATATTTTAAAATACCGGAAGTCAGAAATGCGAGTGTCAATTTCAATTCATCCATCCATTATCTGCTGGAGCCTATTCCAGCTGACTATGGCCGAGAGGCGGGGTACACCTTGAACAAGTCGCCAGGTCATCACATAGACACAGACAACCATTCACACACACACACACACACCCCTACGGTCAATTTAGAGCCACCAATTAGCCTAACCTGCATGTCTTTGGACTGTGGGCGAAACCGGAGCACCCGGAGGAAACCCACGCGGACAGCATGCAAACTCCACACAGAAAGGCCCTCATCAGCCACTGAGCTCGAACCCAGGACCTTCTTGCTGCGAGGCGACCATGCTAACCACTACACCACCATGCCGCCAATTTCAAGTCAATTAATGTGGCTGTGAAATTAATGAAATGTGGCTCACAGGTTTTTTTTTAGGTTAGCCTTGAAAGCTGTGAACATGAATCGAAGAGTCATTTATATTCTTTAATATAAACACTAGTAGGCCCTACTTTTGAGAAATACAAAGGCCTACAGAGCACAAAAAGGTTACTGGATTTTTTTTTTTTTTGATAGAAAATGGTAGTTGTGGATGACATTCACTGCTTATGTATGCATATTTTATAATTAACATTGATTTCTCCTTCTTTGTGATGTATAAACGAGAGTTAAGCTCAGTTTTGTATTGCACAAATACAGCCATTTGGTGAAACTTTGAATAAGAGTGGACCGATTTAACGTTTTTACCTAATTAGCATAATTAAATATCTTGAAAAATAGAAAAAAGTTAAGAAAAAAAACGTGATCTCATTCATTAATGAGGCCCATTTTGGACTGAATACAGAATATTACAGCGGTTTTCTAAAAATTAAGCTTTTTCTCCCCCCAATCTTTGATTTGTAATATCTCAAGAATGGATAAACATATTTAAATTCTGTAAAATGTATGTTGTTCTGTAATCATTTCTGAATTCAGTTTTAAGCAATTTGGATTGAATTTTCACCTGATATGCCTAATCAAATGGTGAGGTTGGAGTCTTGTTCTTGGACTCAACTCAAAATTTTCTTTAATGACTTGGACTTGACACACACTTGAACACCAGGGACTCAAGACTGGACTCAGACTTGAGGTTTAGTGACTTCACTACAACACTGTTTCTCGTACATCATCCAGGTGTTAGTAGTCCACTCTATCTCACTAAACCTCCCAGTGTGCTTGCACATAAAATGAGATGAGCCATGATTTCCTGCACCATCTCATTTCTTTTGCTTTCTTTTTCATGGTAACCCAGACACTATTCATTTATGTCTGTTAATGTCTAGGAGTATCATTTCACTACTTATAATGGAGACAGAGAAGTTATACAAAATACACTCTGAAGATATGCCAACATGATTACACCGAACAGTATTTTTGTTTCCAGGTGGATCCTGGTTGGTGAGAATGAAAACGAACTATAAAACTGTCCAGTATATCCTGATGTTTAACCAACACATCATGAGAAGACTGTCGTTGCCGTGGGGTGGGTCTGTTCTGCTGGTTTCTCTGATCCAGTCTCTGCTGCTTTGGTCATATGACCTGCTCTTTCCTTGTTTATGCTCTGCACCAGTGCTAGGACTTCTGGATGATGAAAACGGCCTGTGATAAACAGAAAACTGTGCTTTCAGTACATGGACTTCATTTCAATTAGAGAAGCGTTACAGCTGAATTTTTCATATCACAGTCGCACTTTCACGGTTTACTAAGACTTTTAAATGAATAGTTGTTAGTAGTAACCCTCAATAATGTCTACCGAATTAAGTGGGTGATACTGATGAAGATATTTAGCACAAGAAAACATCTGAAGTTTAGGATTCCATAAAAAGCTGTTCATCTCAGTGTCAGTGTCTTGAGCTTTTCTTATCTTGTAGTGTAAATATATAAAATATTCAATAAAATATCTGAAAATAAACATATCCAAGAGTAAAACCCCAACTTTTGACAGTTTATGATATTAATACAGTATTGGGAGAAAAAGAAAGATAAATATACATATCGTGTACATAATTCTTTAGAATGCAGTTTTTTGAGACATGATCATTCTGTTAAAATGTTAGGGTGGTTGACAAAATACGGACAGGTCACAGACTACGGATTCATAGAAATATTTTTTTTTAAAAAGATACAAAATATGTGGAGTGGTTACGGATTTTAATACGGATGCATCACGGATTGCTAGTAATTTACAGACTAGTCACTGACATTTCAGTATATTACAAATTGGTTATGGATTTCATACGGATGATGTAGTATCACGGATGGTTAATTTTATGGATGTTGCTACAAGTCTATGGAACAATGACACGGACGTCACAAAGATCGTCTCCATGGTGACGGTATCTGCCTATACTACCATGATGTCACAAAGAGATCACAAAGACTGTCTCCTTGGTGACGGTACGTATCTGCTGATCTTGTAGCGGTAGAAGCGGTAGAATTTTGATGGTGGTAGAAGCGCCAGATAAAGTCGAGCCAATACTCACTAATCGGCAGACGAGTCTTTCAATAAGAGATGTGGAACATATAATAATAATGCACAGAGAACACAACTCTGAAATACCATTTTTTCCAAAAGAGGTGAAGTTTACGTAGTTTGCAGGTTTATTAATTGACTAATTTTAACCATATTTCACGGAAAATATCACATATCCATGAATAAAAGCTCTGTGCTTTGTACTATATTTTTTATTTTCTGTGAATACAAGCGAGATGAAGTTACATAATTTACTTATGAAATCAGAACATCAAGGACGTAGCAATTCATCTGACCTGCCATCAAAACAACCATGACGACCAAAACATCAAACAGAACTGAAATGTGACAGTGTGAGAGAGGACCAGCCTCCATGACAAATTGTTTAAAACAGGAAAAATCAACTAAATTTTGTTCCCCAAGGGAAGATCTATGCAAAACATTGATCAGAACTGAATTTGCATAAATGAGAGAGGAGATAAAAGTATCAAACTTTATACTAGTATAAAGTTCAAAAATTTGTGAAGTTGACCTAATTAGCAGTTTGTTAGCAAAAAATTGACAATACCAAGTGCTGTGCAGAATGACTAGTTCTTTCAAACAAAACAATCAAAACTGAAATCCATTGAGAATTGAAGGAGACACGATTTAACTAAAAATAAAAGTTGAAAACAATGTTTACAACAGGAAAATCAACAAACAAACTACCAAGTTGCGTTCCCCGAGGGAAGATCAACTGAAAACATCAAATCAGAACAGGAATCGGATGAGAAATGACAGAGGAGATACAATTCTAGTAAGAGGCCTGGAAAATTCGTTCATGTGGCTTAATTACTAACCCGTTAGCAAAAAATTTGATAAAACAATGAACCGAGTTTTGTGCAGTGATGAATTGTTTTCAAACAAAACAATTGGAACGGAAATTTGTGGAGAATTAACAGAGGAGATACAATTTAACTGAATTGTGGACGACGGATGCCACGCCATGGCAATAGCTCATTTTATAGCCAGATGAGCTAATAAAACTTTATTGCACATGCAGGATGCCAGAATATGGATTTATGTTTAATTGTACAAACTGCAGGAAATGGTTCCATCCGAGATGCCAGAATTGTAATCTCCGTAAAAAACAAATTTAGAAATCTAAAACAATTAAATGTTTAGACTGTCAAAGTTCATTATAAAAATATTTTACCTACATTTGTATGTTTACTTTATTAATTTACTATATACAGTGGTGCTTGAAAGTTTGTGAACCCTTTAGAATTTTCTATATTTCTGCACAAATATGACTTAAAACATCATCAGATTTTCATACAAGTCCTAAAAGTAGATAACGAGAACTCAGTTAAACAAATGAGACTAAAATATTATACTTGGTCATTTATTTATTGAGGAAAATGACCCAATACTACATATACGTGAGTGGCAAAAATATGTGAACCTTTGCTTTCTGTATCTGGTGTGACCCCCTTGTGCAGCAATAACTGCAACTAAATGTTTCCGGTAACTGCTGATCAGTCCTGCACACCGGCTTGGAGGAATTTTAGCCCATTCCTCCGTACAGAACAGCTTCAACTCTGGGATGTTGGTGGGTTTCCTCACATGAACTCCTCGCTTCAGGTCCTTCCACAACATTTCGATAGGATTAAGGTCAGGACTTTGACTTGGCCATTCCAAAACATTAACTTTATTCTTCTTTAACCATTCTTTGGTAGAATGACTTGTGTGCTTAGGGTCATTGACCCACTGCGTGGCCCACCTTCTCTTGAGATCCAGTTCATGGACAGATGTCGTGACATTTTTCCTTTAAAATTCGCTGGTATAATTCAGAATTCATTGCTCCTTCAATAATGGCAAGCCGTCCTGGCCCAGATGCAGCAAAACAGGCCCAAACCATGATACTAACACCACTATGTTTCACAGACAGGATAAGGTTCTTATGCTGGAAGGCAGTGTTTTCCTTTCTCCAAACATAACGCTTCTCATTTAAACCAAAAAGTTCTATTTTGGTCTCATCTGTCCACAAAACATTTTTCCAATAGACTTCTGGCTTGTCCACGTGATCTTTAGCAAACTGCAGATGAGCAGCAATGTTCTTTTTGGAGAGCAGTGGCTTTTTCCTTGCAACCCTGCCATGCACACCATTGTTGTTCAGTGTTCTCCTGATGGTGGACTCATGAACATTAACATTAGCCAATGTGAGAGAGGCCTTCAGTTGCTTAGAAGTTACCCTGGGGTCCTTTGTGACCTCGCCAACTATTACACGCCTTGCTCTTGGAGTGATCTTTGTTGGTTGACCACTCCTGGGGAGGGTAACAATGGTCTTGAATTTCCACCATTTGTACACAATCTGTCTGACTGTGGATTGGTGGAGTCCAAACTCTTTAGAGATGGTTTTGTAACCTTTTCCAGCCTGATGAGCATCAACAACGCTTTTTCTGAGATCCTCAGAAATGTCCTTTGTTCGTGCCATGATACATTTCCACAAACGTGTTGTGAAGATCAGACTTTGATAGATCCCTGTTCTTTAAATACAACAGGGTGCCCACTCACAACTGATTGTCATTCCATTGATTGAAAACAACAGACTCTAATTTCGCCTTCAAATTAACTGCTAATCCTGGAGGTTCACATACTTTTGCCACTCACAGATATGTAAAATTGGATCATTTTCCTCAATAAATCAATGACCAAGTATAATATTTCTGTCTCATTTGTTTAACTGGGTTCTCTTTATCTACTTTTAGGATGTGTGTGAAAACCTGATGTTTTAGGTCATAAAATGCAGAAATATAGAAAATTCTAAAGGGTTCACAAACTTTCAAGCACCACCGTAATTTTAACTTTTTATATTTCACGGAAAAGACCACATATCCATGAATAAAAGATATGTGCTTTGTATTTTTTATTTTATTTTCCATGAATCCGTATTCCGTGACTCATCTGTATTTTGTAAACATGAACATGTTAGTTTGATTACTAAAATTTAACTAAAATTATGTTGGTTAGATTATGTATAGTTTACGATTATGCACTGAAAAAAAAAAAACCCAAACCAACTGTCTAATGCATGATTGACATGGAACATGATGCAACCTTCAGTGGAGTTGAAGAACTCCTGCAGCCGACCTGGGTTACCCTCCAGCTCCTCATACTCATGAGCCTGTAGGACCATCTCCAGCTGGTCCAGCTCTTTCACCACCCTGGCCTCCTGACTCGACTGACTCTCATACTCCTGTACAAAGAGACAAACAGGGCTGCAGTCATCACAGTAATGGTCAACAGTACGCCGGTAGTGGTTGGTGTACAGATTTCTCAGCAGTGCTTTGCTTGAGGGCAAAAACTGACCTCCCACAACTGGTACAGCTCCTTACGCAGATCTTCATCTAGCAGGCCTGTGATGTGAATCATCGCCTCCTGAAAAAGTAGAACAATGATATTTGGAGCAGATTGGAAAGAGAAAGTGTGGCTCATGATTTACTATCATGGGAAGCAAAGTGACTGAGTATTCTCAAAATTAAAGATTTAAATCTGCACCTTTTCTCTTCGGTGTTTCTCTGTTTTGCTGATGTTGTCGGCTGGAGCAATGTCTCCTACAATGCACTCAGCCAGGTCATGAACTAAAGCCATCTTCATGCATCTAGAATGGCAGAAAAAACATCCAAACATGTTAGAAGTTTGGATTAGAAATGTACTATTCTGTACATTGAGAGCTTCAGCTCGACCAGGGTTGTTTTGCTTTTTTTTCCTTCAGTTCATTAATCAGTGGATTAACTGTTCCAATTAATTAAACAGAAGTGAGTGTGTGCTCACTTACTTCTCTCTGTTTATACTGGGGTCTTGGAGTGTTAGTGCCATCATCGCCATCCTATACATGTGATCAGACACACTTTCGGGTTGCTTAATGTTCCGGTAAACCCAACCAGTCCTCGGAACACGCTGAAACAAAGGGCATTTTAAGAATAGAAAAAAAAAAAATCTCACACATACACACAGTGTATACACTGTGAGAATGATCACTATTGAGTACTGGGATCCATACATCCCTGTATAAAAACATGTATAATGTTTTACATGTTTTATACATGTAAAACATATACATTGAGTATGGATCCCAGTACTCAATAGTGATCCAAGAGTGATCATTCTCACAGTAACAGAGAGCTTCTGTTTATTACTCTGGCTGTATTTAAATCATTTGAATTAAGCATGCCATCATCACAGGTGTGATGATGACATGCTTAATTCAGGTGCTAGTAGGACTAACCCACCCTGTCTTTCAAAGATAAAAAGATAACAGTATAAGTAATGATGGTCTCCTGTAGCTAGTAATGTCTTGCAGGCCTCTCCACACAAAACCTGTTTTACAGCTTATCAGTGTAGCTTCTCTTAGCTACTCCGATTTCCTTAGTTGGTGTGTCTCTGGCCTGCTTGTACAGGGCCCTGTAACAGTTACATTACATTTATACACCCTCGCACATAAAGGTAGAGAGCCAACTGTATTCAGGAGTAGTCATTTTTTAACTGTGTCTGTAATGCTCTATTGGGTTTATACTGGGGTTTTTTTTTTTAATGTGACCCACTCATTCAAACCTCTTCTTCTCCCAGCTGCTCTCATTTGGTGTCAACACAGCAGATCATCATGATTTGGCATAGGTTTTTACACCGGATGCCCTTCCTGACACAACCCTCCCCAATCTAACCAGGCTTGGGATTGGCATTAAGTATGCACTGGCTTGTGCAATCCCAGTGGCTGGGTATTTTATCTAATATGCATGTCTTTAAACTGTGGGGGAAACTGGAGCACCCAGAGAAAACCCACAGAGACATGGGGAGAACATGAAAACTCCTCACAGAAAGGCCCCTGTCAGCCACGAGGTTCAAAGCAGGAGCAATAGTGCTAACCACTGGACCTGCCGCTGTATACTGTATATTATAGATACTGATAATATTATGTATAAAAATATTTTATTCTATACACATTTGCTGGAGATGAGCAATCACGCACTCTGATTGGCTATCAGCTCATATACTGTGAGTCGAGAAAAACAAAATGGCAGAGCGTTTTGCTGAACCAACTGAAAACTACTTGAAAACAAAATTCCAAAAAATACAAAAAAAGCAACAAAATATGGAATGAAAGTATCCTTTTCATTTTTCAAGAATTATTATTATCGCATTTTTCACAAATTGCTACTGTCATTTCACCGGTTTGTTTACATTCTTCATCTCTAAGCATTAAAATTTGTTGAATTTTTTTTCGACTGGTTCAAAAGCTCGAAGAAATTAGAAAACTGCATAACTGAAATGTCTAAGGAAGAATTAAATAAATGTCTAAAGCTATTCTATACTTCAGCACGACAGCACTTTCTACAAAACAAAAAACACCACGAAAGTACATTTGTGCAGCCATCGATAGGTTTTTAAGAAGTCCGTCTAAGCGTAAATGATTTTGTCTGGCGTTTTTTAAAAAAAAATTTATTTATCGATTTTGCACAAAAAAAAATACTGTCTCTTAAAATCCAGTGAATGCGGATAGAATAAAATAGTTATTCCACTGAATCTCATCACCCATGGTTTATAGCCAAACTCGGCGCTACACGCCTCGTCGGCTATCAGCTCATGTATGACTAGATTTCGTGGAATAATTGTTAGATATTTTATAATATATAACATCTATTTATAGATACTTAGTTTAAAGATAGATACTGTATAATACAGATATTTTAGACAGATTGTATATGATGCAGATTGTATATAAGTTATAATAGTTACTGCAGATTGCATATATATTTATATTGTGTAATGTCCATATTGTACATGCCACATACATATTCTGTATCGCCAGGGAGATACCAAATTCCTTTTGTGTGTGTGTCAATAAACATGATTAATAATTCTGATTCTGATTCTGATCCTGATCAAGTGACAGTATCATACAATTAAAATATCAACAAACAATCGTGAAAATGATCCTTAAAAACACACCTAATGAAATACCTTTTTGTTTAAATAAGAGCTTTTAAATAAACTAAATAAATGCGTTACCTTTAACTGTCCAACAAGTTTCATGAACCGTAACATACTCTCCATGTTGCTTACTGACCAAGTAAAATACAAAGGCTGCCGGTATCTGAGTGCGCATGCGTCAAAAGGATGCACATGCGCAGGACGTATCGGGGACGTAGACCCTGACGTCACGCCGTATTAACTTAAACAGACCACTAGATGGCAGTACATGAATATTCTGTTATTAGACGGCTTGTGCATTTTGATGACATTATTGTGGTTTCTCTGAAACCAAATATTGCTGCCAAAAACATTTAATTCACGTTAAGGGGAAATGTATTAATAAGCCAGTGTTTGTACTGTTATTATTAAGCTAAAGTTAAAGTAACTGTAAAGCTAAAGACTTTGGCTAGAGCGACGGCTACAATGGACACATTAACGATCTTTTGGCCATTGCAAAAATAGAAAAGACTTTCAATACGGAAATTGTGCATGAATAATTACTCAAACTTCCACTGGGGGGGGGGGGGGGAATGAGTTGATTCCTGATTACTTAGTGTATCAGATCACGTGACACTGTTCCACAAGTATTGATACCTTGTAAAAATTAATCGGTATGTGGTATTAACAAAACATAGTTTTTATTTAAAATTTGTTTTATATAGACTTTTATATTTAGTACAAAATATATTTTATATAAATATATTGATGTCGGTGCTTATGTAAATAAGGAAGTAATTCTAATGTTTGTAAACAAATGAACTGATAACCTGTGTCAGAAAATCTTTTTGCTCCACTTTCTACACACTTTCTAAGTATTTTTATAGATCACATTTTGTGAATCATTCGTTGCTGTTTGTATTAATTTCTAGTTTTATAGTTTACCAATAAATGTCAACAGGCAATTAACATTGTAATCGCATGAAAATCCAAGGTCGCATGTCATTCCTCGAACCAAAATATAAAATATCGACTGATATTGTAATATGTGGTAGATATTTACAAACTGCAAAAATTACATGATGACAAGCATGAAATTTTTATATGCTGGGAATTATAAACTTTTATATTTTAAACTAATTCTGGTCTAATTATAATTATTGTAATCGGATTCCAAATACTCTTTAAGCATTCCATTCTGTTATGAACCTCATCTCATCTCATTATCTCTAGCCGCTCCATCCTTCTACAGGGTCGCAGGCAAGCTGGAGCCTATCCCAGCTGACTACGGGCGAAAGGCGGGGTACACCCTGGACAAGTCGCCAGGTCATCACAGGGCTGACACATAGACACAGACAACCATTCGCACTCACATTCACACCTACGGTCAATTTAGAGTCACCAGTTAACCTAACCTGCATGTCTTTGGACTGTGGGGGAAACCGGAGCACCCGGAGGAAACCCACGCGGACACGGGGAGAACATGCAAACTCCACACAGAAAGGCCCTCGCCGGCCCCGGGGCTTGAACCCAGGACCTTCTTTCTGTGAGGCGACAGCGCTAACCACTACACCACCGTGCCGCTGTTATGAATCATAGCACTTTTTAAAAAAAAAAAGTACTTAATCGACTTCAACAATATTACACAAAGATCAATACATAACAGTTGTAAATGTCACTTAATTCCACAGGGTGGAATGGTGGACACCAGTGAAAGTGATCACTATTATTGAAACATCATTTGACTTTTCAAATGTGCATTTATATATAAAATGGTGACTGTCAAATAAAAGAGTAAGAAACGAAGCAGGTTTCGACAAGGAGATCATGAAATATCGGTGAATTTGATCAGTAAAAACATGTCCATGATCATGCTTACCACCATGCTTACCTGCGATGATAACATCCGGGTTTTTTCTCAACTTGCTGATCATGCTGAAAAAAATTCCATCTCAAGTAACGAGCTGTGTCATCAGACAAGATCAAAGGGTGAGGGGGGGTCTTCTGGTTGATTAATTAACCATTGATAACTGTTGTAACTGAAACTCACTTTTGTAAAATTGTTTTTAATTGGTAAATCTGAAAAGGCGTCGATAATTATGGACTGTTGATAATTGTAGCCGCCGCTCTAGTAACTCTAGGTAGCTACTTGAGTAAAGTAACTCTAGCTTGGCAAATATGTGGAAATAGAATAGAATAGAATGCCTTTATTGTCACTATATACATGTACAATGAGATTAAAGCATCTCCAATAACAGTGCAAACAGTGTGTAGAGGGGGGGAGGGGGGGTAAGGGGGGTAAGGTGCACAGTCTGAGGTGTATGTGTTGTGTTACATATTATGGAGTGAGGTATTGCGCATATAAAGTATTGTGCAGAGACAGTCACATTATAAATTATTGCACGAGAGAGTCACATTATAAGATAAAATATTACACATTATGAAGTATTGCAAGTAAGGTAAGGTGCACAGACTTGAGGTGTATGTGCTGTGTGTAAGGTGCACAGTCCTGAGGTGAATGCGTTGCGTTTCACATTATGGAGTGAGGTATTGCACATTATAAAAGTATTGCATAGAGAGAGTCACCTTATAAAAGTACTGCATATTATAAATTAGTAAATAGTAAAATAGTAAAGTAAATAGACTATAAAGTCAGAGCATATCCAAGTTCAGGGCGGTTATGGCTTTTGGAAAGAAGCTATTTTTTAATCGATTTGTCTTTGTCCTGATGCACCTGTAGCGCCTCCCTGAGGGCAACAGGTCGAACAGATCAAAGCCAGGGTGGGAGCTGTCCTTGATAATATTCTTAGCTCTGCTAAGGCAGCGGGAGGTGTAAATGTCCATCAGGGAGGGGAGAGGGCAGCCAATGATCTTCTGTGTTGCCTTAACTACCCTCTGGAGCCTCTCCCTCTCTACAGCAGTGCAGCTGCCATACCATACTGTAATACAGTGTGTGATATGAATTTAAAAATCGAGGCATTTTTTGATAATAATGTGTGGTGAAACTTATATCTTTTAATTTGACACTTTTTTATGTTGTTGTGGCAGCGGGGGCGTGGTCAAGCGCCGGTCTGTGACAGGAGGGCGGAGTCAGGGAAGGTAAGTGGCAGAAGCACTACACCTGACGACAATTAACCTGTGTTTGTGTGTGTCTTCCCAGTGACTGCGCCCTATTTAAGGAGGGAGAGCGAGAGCAGAGGAGCTCTCCCGAACCAGACACCTGATGTGTGTGCACGCATGTGTCTGGGTGTGTGTGTATGTTTATGAGAGACCACTGAAAAGTGTAGCAATAAAACTATTGTTGAACCTGATCTCTGTCCTGCCATCCTCTGTGCTCCACCCCTTCGTAAGAACTGCTACAGTGGTGCCGAAACCGGGGATCTGGAGCACAGCAGCCTAACAGCCCCGTGGAGTCCTCCCCGTTCGCTGAACTGGTCCACGCCCTCGCCACAGCCCAGCAAAGCCAGCACCAGGCGCTACTCACCCTCCGAAAGGAGCAAGAACAGCGGTTCGAGGCCCTGGTGTTGGCCCAAAAAGAAAATCGAGAGGCGTTCCAGCACCTCCTCGCGTTGGAGGGGTCCACCAGCGCTCCTACCGTGGGCCCGTCTCCCCTCACCGTCACCAAGATGGGCCCGCAGGACGACCCCGAGGCATTCATCACGCTCTTTGAGCAAGTCGCCGAAGCCTCGGGGTGGCCGATGGAGGAGCGCATGGCGCGCCTTCTCCCCCTGCTAACGGGAGAGGCACAGCTGGCCGCACTACAGCTCCCCGCCGACCGCCGGCTGGCCTACGCGGACCTCCGCTGGGCCGTCCTCCAGCACGTGGGGCGCACCCCAGAACAGCAGCGCCAGTGCTTCCACACGTTGCGCTTGGAGGAAGTCAGCCGGCCGTTCGAGTTTGGCCAGCAGCTCCGGGACGCCTGCTGGCGGTGGTTGAGGGCCGACAACCGCGACGCCGAGGGAATCATCGTCCAGGTGGTGCTGGAACAGTTCATCGCTCGCTTGCCAGCAGGAACTGTGGAGTGGGTCCAGTGCCACCGCCCGGCGTTGCTGGATCAGGCAGTTGAGCTGGCGGAGGACCATTTGGCGGCTGTCCTGGTGGCAGGACAGCAGATGGCATCGTCTCTTCTCTCCTCTTCTCTCTCTCTCTCTCTCCCCCTCCTCCTGTGTCCCGTCCTCGCCCCATTCCCCCACCGCGGAGGCGGGGGCTGGCACCACCCCAGCCGGCCCGCCGCACCTGCGGTGCCCTCCCGTTTCTCCCTTCTGTGTCTGTCTCTCCCCCACCTCAAGTGAGTGAGCCGCAGATCACCGGTGCAGAGGGAAAGCCCGGGCCGGTTTGCTGCCGCTGCGGGGAGCCAGGCCACTTTCAACAGCAGTGCACGGCAACGGAAGTGGGCGTGGTGGTTCGGATCCCCTACGCGCCAGAGGCCGCCCTCGATCGGGCCGGAGCATATCGCATACCGGTGAGTATCCAAGGGGATACATATCAGGCGTTGGTGGATTCTGGCTGTAATCAGACCTCAATTCACCAAAGCCTGGTGCAAAACAAGGCACTGGGGGGAGCACAGGGGGTGAAGGTGTTGTGTGTGCACGGGGACGTTCACAGCTACCCTTTGGTGTTGGTCCACATTTTTTTCAGAGGGGAAAAAGTTATAGGGAAGGCGGCGGTTAATCCTCGCCTTACCCACTCTTTAATTTTGGGGACTGATTGGCCGGGATTTCAGGATTTAATGACACACTTAGTCAAGAGTGGGTCCTGCCATTTAATGGGGGGAGGTCCCGGTGTCGTTTTGGTGGGAGCAGCTGTCACAGAGCCGTCTACATCATCTCCGCGTCAGAGTGAGGAGCCGCCGGCCCCTCCTCTCTCTGTTGGGGAATCCATCATAGACTTCCCATTAGAGTAATCGCGAGACGAGACTCTGCGACATGCGTTTGACCAAGTGAGAGTAATCGATGGTCAAACGCTCCAGCCAAATGCCACCCTGTCCTTCCCCTACTTCACAATTATGGATAGGCTATACCGAGTGACGCAAGACACTCAAACTAAAGAGCGAGTCACGCAGGTTTTGATTCCGAAGAGCCGCCAGGAATTGGTATTCCAGGCGGCTCACTTTAATCCCATGGCTGGACACTTAGGGCAGGATAAGACACTAGCCCGAATAATGGCCCGATTTTATTGGCCGGGGATTCGCGGCGATGTCCGTAGGTGGTGTACGGTGTGCTGCGAATGCCAGTTAGTAAATCCAGCGGCCATTCCGAAAGCGCCTTTGCGCCCTCTACCGTTAATCGAGACCCCGTTCAAAAGAATTGGGATGGATCTCATCGGGCCATTAGATCGGTCAACACGAGGGTACTGCTTTATATTAGTTCTGGTGGACTATGCAATGCGATACCTGGAAGCCATGCCTCTTTGCAATATCTCAGCACGCAGTATTGCGGAGGCACTCTTCCGCGTCATCTCCCGAGTTGGAATCCCGAAAGAGATTCTGACTGATCAAGGCACCTCATTTATGTCACGAACACTGAACGAACTGTATGGGTTATTAGGTATTAAGCCGATCCGCACCAGCATGTATCACCCACAAACGGACAGTTTAGTGGAACGGTTTAATCGCACCCTTAAGAACATAATTAAAAAATTCGTAAGGAAGGACGCACGTAACTGGGATAAATGGCTTGAACCCTTGTTATTTGCAGTGCGAGAGGTCCCCCAAGCCTCCACGGGGTTCTTCCCGTTTGAATTATTATATGGGCGTAAGCCGCGCGGCATTTTAGATGTGCTGCGAGAAAATTGGGAGGAGGGACCTTCACAAAGCAAGAACGAAATCAAATACGTTCTGGACCGGCGCGCAAAACTCCACATGCTCACCCACCTAACCCAGGAGAATTTGCGGCAGGCCCAAGAACGGCCAGCCCGCCTGTACAACAAGGGCCCTTTGGGAGTTCACACCGAGAGATAAAGTACTCGTACTGTTGCCCACATCGAGCTCCAAATTGATTGCCAAGTGGCAAGGGCCCTTTGAGGTCACACGGCGAGTCGGGGACGTCAACTATGAGGTGAGGCGAACGGACAGGGGTGGGGCACTACAAATTTACCACCTCAACCTGCTTAAACTCTGGAATGAGGAGGTCCCCGTGGCGTTGGTGTTGGTGGTTCTGGAGAAGGGGGAGCTGGGGCAGGAGGTCCAAAAGGGGGCATTGGCATCACGCACCTCTCTGGTCCCCTGTGGAGACCACCTCTCCCCGACCCAACTCACGGAAGTCGCCCAGTTGCAGACCGAGTTTTCGGATGTTTTCTTGCCCCTGCCCGGTCGCACTAACCTCATAGAGCACCACATAGAGACAGTCCCAGGGGTAGTGGTGCGTAGCCGCCCTTACAGACTACCCGAAAACAAAAAAAAGGTGGTTCGGGAAGAACTTGAGACCATGCTCAAAATGGGCATCGTCGAGGAGTCCCACAGTGACTGTAGCAGCCCGGTGGTCTTGGTACCCAAGGCCGACGGGTCGGTCCGGTTCTGTGTGGACTATAGAAAAGTCAACGCGGTGTCTAAATTCGATGCGTATCCGATGCCTCTTATTGATGAGTTGCTCGATCGACTCGGCACTGCTCGCTTTTATTCGACGCTGGATTTGACGAAAGGATATTGGCAGATCCCCTTGACTCCACTATCCCGAGAAAAAATGGCCTTTTCCACACCGTTTGGTTTACACCAATTCGTCACCCTTCCATTTGGGCTGTTTGGGGTGCCCGCTACGTTTCAGCGGCTGATGGACAGAGTCCTCCGCCCTCAAGCCACGTATGCGGCTGCCTATCTAGATGATATCATCATCTACAGTAATGACTGGCAGAGGCACCTCGAACATCTGAGGGCCATCCTTAGGTCGCTGAGGAGAGCGGGGCTCACAGCCAACCCAAAGAAGTGTGCGACTGGGCGGGTGGAAGTACTGTATCTGGGCGTCCACTTGGGCAACGGGCAGGTGCGTCCCCAAATTAATAAGACGGCAGCAATTGTGGCCTGCCCGAGGCCCAAGACCAAAAAGGGGGTGAGACAGTTCCTGGGGCTGGCTGGCTATTACCGTAGGTTTATACCTAATTATTTGAACGTCACCAGCCCACTGACTGATCTCACTAAAAAGGGGGCACCAGATCCGGTCCAGTGGACGGAGCAATGCCAGCGGGCTTTTTCTGAGGTGAAGGCTGCACTGTGTGGGGGGCCACTTTTACACTCCCCTGACTTTTCTCTCCCCTTTGTGTTGCAGACCGATGCGTCGGACAGAGGGCTGGGGGCGGTTTTGTCCCAGGAGGTGGAGGACTGCCCCGTCCTGTACATTAGCAGGAAACTGTCAGTGCGTGAGGGGCGCTACAGCATGATCGAGAAAGAGTGTCTGGCGATCAAGTGGGTGGTCCTCGCCCTCCGTTACTACCTGCTGGGGTGCCCTTTCACCCTCTGTTTGGACCACGCGCCCCTCCAGTGGCTCCACTGCATGAAAGATGCCAACGTGCGGATCACCCGTTGGTATCTGGCACTCCAACCCTTCAATTTTAAGGTGGTCCACAGGCCGGGGGCGCAGATGGTTGTGGCGGACTTCTTCTCCCATCAAGGGCAGGGGGGGAGTCGGCTGCTGGCCGGATGGCTGCCCGGCCTGAGTCGGGCGGTGGGGGTATGTGGCAGCGGGGACGTGGTCAAGCGCTGGTCTGTGACAGGAGGGCAGAGTCAGGGAAGGTGTGGCAGAATCAAGTCCTTCCCACACAACAGAGCTAATCCTTTGTTCTATTTAGATAACATTCCTTTGTTTTAGCTAGCAACAAGCTAGGCCATACACACACACACACACACACACACCATATCATATTTGTATATATTGATTATCCATTTTTATCTTTGTTATAGGCGGCACGGTGGTGTAGTGGTTAGCGCTGTCGCCTCACAGCAAGAAGGTCCTGGGTTCGAGCCCCGGGGCCGGCGAGGGCCTTTCTGTGTGGAGTTTGCATGTTCTCCCCGTGTCCGTCCGGGTTTCCTCCGGGTGCTCCGGTTTCCCCCACAGTCCAAAGACATGCAGGTTAGGTTAACTGGTGACTCTAAATTGACCGTAGGTGTGAATGTGAGTGTGAATGGTTGTCTGTGTCTATAAGTGTCAGCCCTGTGATGACCTGGCGACTTGTCCAGGGTGTACCCCGCCTTTCGCCCGTAGTCAGCTGGGATAGGCTCCAGCTTGCCTGCAACCCTGTAGAAGGATAAAGCGGCTAGAGATAATGAGATGAGATGAGATCTTTGTTATAATAAATCCATTTATTATCAAAGCTGTGTGTATTCATCTTGTTGGTGTGAACAATATCTGAAGTCCCCAATCTCTCAAAGAATTCAAAAAGGTGCATATAAGTTATGTAATATGGTAAGTGATCGTAATAATTTGGAAATATACCATAATCTAGCTGTTTGGTAATTTATCCAGGATTAATGGTATGATTCACTAAATGATTCACTGAACGATTCACTGAATGATTCACTTCAAATGAGACTGATTCTATGGTATGATTCAATTCAAATGAGTCAAAGTAAACAATTCAATGGGATTGATTCATTTTAATTATTAACCTTCAAATTTAATGAGACTGATTCAATGGTATGATTCATTTTAATGAGTCAAAGTAAATGATTCAATGGGATTGATTCATTTTAATTATTAACCTTCAAATTTAATGAGACTGATTTAATGAGATTGATCACTTAATTTCAATAATTAACTGATTGCACCCACAGTAAATTAGTGCCTCGTGTGAGGAGATTGGTTTGTTGACTTCTTGAATATTGTTGCAACAACAAATAAACTATCAGTTTAATTCAATATCCCCAGGTGTGTTAAAACGGTTAACAGTAGCGTGATAACCATATCACAAATACTCATAACCTATTCAACTTAGGATAAGAGAGCATTTCCAAACCAATAAACCTTAATAAATTACATAGTTAATGTTAATTAATAACGATTAATTAATAATTAACTCATTGATTAATTATCTAGTATCCAGCCTAAGTAAAATGGCATCCCCTCGTGTCTCAAAAATGGAAGACAATGCTCAAGACGTGTCTCTCCTTGAGGTCATCGCAGATCTCATTCCCTGCTCTGCCTCCGGGAAGGCAAACATTAAGAGCACGAGTGAGAGTGAATGCCAAAACAACATAGACAATTCAAACAAACATGAGCGAGATCCAAAAAGAACAACTTTTAGTGTCCAAGCGGCACTAGGTAAGCTATTCCTATCAAATCAAATCAAATCAAGTTTATTTGTATAGCGCTTTTAACAATAAACATTGTCGCAAAGCAGCTTTACAGAATTTGAATGACTTAAAACATGAGCTAATTTTATCAAATCAAATCAAGTTTATTTGTACAGCGCTTTTAACAATAAACATTGTCGCAAAGCAGCTTTACAGAATTTGAACGACTTAAAACATGAGCTAATTTTATCCCTAATCTATCCCCAATGAGCAAGCCTGTGGCGACGGTGGCAAGGAAAAACTCCCTCAGACGACATGAGGAAGAAACCTCGAGAGGAACCAGACTCAAAAGGGAACCCATCCTCATTTGGGCAACAACAGACAGCCTGACTATAATCTTAACAGTTTTAACAGGTATAACCCTCAACTGTCCTCATGGGGCCCGTCCTTCACAGGAGTGGGGCGATAAAACTCCGACCAGACACAGGGCACCAGGATGGATCAAGCAGGTCCGAGGGGCAGAAGAGGCCAGCATCTCAATCCCAGGATCAACATGTAACTCAGAGGGACAGATGGGGGGGGAAGAGAGAGAGAGAAAGAAAACACGTGTTAGGACTAGGACTGTTTTGGCCTCTAGAGGCCGCTGTTATTTCCTTTTCATGTCGTGTTTATTTTGGCCTCTAGAGGCCGCCACTGTTCCTGTGTTTTGTGTTTGTGTTAATTGCCTAATTATCTTCACCTGTGTCCTTAATTAGTTTGTCTATTTATACCCCCTGAGTTCAGTCCTCTTGTCACGGAGTCTTTGTGCTGTTATGTTTATCTCTAGTTTCCTCTGTACTGTGTTCTTTGTTTTGCACTGTGCTTTTCTTTTGGATTTAGTAGTGACTGTGTTTTTGGATCTTCTGAGCTTTTGCATTTTTGCCTTTTCCTTTTTGGACTTTGAACTTTTGGATATTTTATTTTTCCCTTTGTCTTCCCAGTGTTGGATTATACTCTTTGGGGGTTTTTTTGTTTTTGTTTTGCCCTGGATTGTATATAGTGTATATAGTATAAATAAACCTTTTGATACTTTTTCTACTTCCGCCTCACGCCTCTGCATTTGAGTCATCCCCCTGGTGGCCTAGTGGGGGTTTGCTGGATTATCACACCAATGAACCAGGTTCGAATCCCAGCAAAACCCTAACAGAAAGACTCCGTCCTGACCGACTCAGCAGAGGCTGCTTCAACTGTCTACCCGGCCAACCTTCAGGGAATTATGGCAGCTTTGACACGCTTCGGAGCGACCATGGACGCTCATGGACGTACGCTCACCAGCCAACGTGAGGCCCTTGCTCGCCACGAGGAACTGCTTCAGCAAATTGGGAAAACCCTGGCACAGCTGACATCTCTGCCTGCATCTCCTGATCCTGCTCCAGTGCCTCCTGCCATGCTGCCTTCTTCACCTCGCGAACCCAGCCTTCCTGCACCACAGAGGTATGATGGCAAGCACAGTGAGTGCCAAGAGTTCCTTACCCAGTGTCAACTCACCTTTGAGCTTCAGCCTACCACCTACACTACGGATCGCCGCAAGATTGCCTTTGTGATAACCTTATTAGCTGGTAAGGCGCGAGCCTGGGCTACTGCTATCTGGCAGAGACAGGGACCTGAGTGCCTTGATTTCCAGCTGTTTTCTGAAGAGATGCTTAGGGTCTTCAATCAGGCAGACATTAGTACCAACGCAGCCCGAAAGCTCATGTCCATCCAGGAAGGAGGAAGCGTCGCAGATTACGCCATCTCGTTCCGGACGCTCGCAGCAGTAAGTGGATGGAATGAGACTGCCCTGGTGTCAGCCTTCCACCATGGTCTGTCTGACCCCATCAAGGACGGTCTGGCCTCTATTGGATGCCCAAGTGACCTCGAAACTCTCATCTCACATGCTATTCGTCTGGACAACAGGATTAGAGAACGCCACCAAGTCTTGAGCCCCCCCAGCCTCCCTACCTCTACCTGGAACCCGTCTACCTCCTTCAGTGACCATCCAGAACCCATGCAAGTGGGTCGTACTCGCCTCTCCGCATCTGAGAGGGAGCGCAGAAGGAGGGACAAGTGCTGCATCTACTGTGGCAAGCCTGGTCACTTCCGAGCATCATGTCCCGAACTCTCGGGAAAAGGACCGCCCCGTCCAGCCGAGGGAGGGTTGTGACGGGGCCTACCCTCTCTCCCGGACTCCCTGGCCAAGGAATCTACATCCCGGTCTCCATCTCCTGGGGTGAGTCTGTCCATTCTTGTCAAGCTTTGTTAGACTCAGGGGCGGCTGGGAACTTTATGGATATTCACTTCGCCCAAAGTATCAATGTTCCGACTGCACCTCTTGAAGTCCCACTGTCTGTGTCTGCCCTCGATGGCCAAGCGTTAGGTGATGAGTCACCCAAGTTACTTCTCCAGTCTTCCTCCAGTCTCAAGGTCACAAGGAAGAAATATCCCTGCACCTGATTCCTTCACCTGAGTTCCCAGTTATTCTAGGCCTTCCTTGGCTTACTCGCCACAACCCTCGCATAGACTGGGTAACAAGCCAGGTTGTGGAATGGGGCCCTGCATGCCATGCCTCTTGTCTGCTCTCTAGCTCTCCTGTGTCTCCTGCCGAGCCCCCTGATCTCACCGAGTTATCTCAAGTTCCCACAGAGTACTGGGATCTCAAGGAGGTATTCAGCAAGAGCAGGGCCGCCGTTCTTCCTCCGCACCGGGCCTACGACTGTGCCATCGACTTGCTCCCTGGGACTACCCCTCCTCGTGGCAGACTGTTTTCACTCTCTCAGCCAGAACGCAAGGCCATGGAGGAATACCTCAAAGATGCCCTGGTCTCTGGGTTTATTCGACCCTCCACTTCACCTGCTGGAGCCGGCTTCTTCTTTGTCGGCAAGAAGGATGGGGGGCTCCGACCATGTATTGATTACAGGGGCCTGAATAAGATCACTGTGCGCAACCGATATCCCCTTCCGCTGATGTCCACAGCTTTCGACCTGCTCCAAGGCGCCACCGTCTTCACCAAGTTGGACCTACGGAACGCATACCACCTCATCCGTATCCGACAGGGAGACGAGTGGAAGACTGCCTTTAACACCCCGTCTGGGCACTACGAATACCAGGTGATGCCCTTCGGACTCACCAACGCACCAGCTGTTTTTCAGGCCCTAATCAACGACGTCTTAAGGGACATGATTAACCTATACGTTTTTGTCTACCTCGACGACATCCTTATCTTTTCCAAGACCGTTCAGGAGCACCGCCACCATGTCCGCCAGGTTCTCCAGAGGCTGCTACAGAACAATCTGTTCGCCAAGGCCCAGAAATGCGAATTTCATGTTCTCGAGGTCTCCTTTCTGGGATTTATTGTACTGACAGACCTCCAGAACCAACCAGACTCAGGCCAACCGCCATAGAAGACCTGCACACGCTTTCCGCCCTGGGCAGCGTGTTTGGCTGTCCACTAAGGACCTTCCACTGCGGGTGGAGAACCGCAAGCTTGCTCCTCGCTACATTGGCCCCTTCAAGGTGGTGCGCAGGGTGAACCCTGTCTCCTACCGGCTCCAGTTGCCCCGGACTCTGAGGATCAACCCCACTTTCCATGTTTCCCTGTTACGGCCCGTACTGACATCTACGTATGCCCCTGCCCCTAGGAACCCCCCACCCCCCCGCATCTTCCAGGGGCAGACTGTGTTCACTGTGAATCGCCTGCTTGACTCCCGCCGGGTCCGCGGCGGGTTGCAATATCTGGTGGACTGGGAGGGCTATGGTCCTGAGGAGCGCTGCTGGGTTCCTGCTCGGGATGTCCTTGATAAAGAACTATGTCGGGACTTCCATTCGGCCCATCCGGATCGCCCTGGGAACGTCAGGAGACGCTCCTAGAGGGGGGGGTCCTGTTAGGACTAGGACTGTTTTGGCCTCTAGAGGCCGCTGTTATTTCCTTTTCATGTCGTGTTTATTTTGGCCTCTAGAGGCCGCCACTGTTCCTGTGTTTTGTGTTTGTGTTAATTGCCTAATTATCTTCACCTGTGTCCTTAATTAGTTTGTCTATTTATACCCCCTGAGTTCAGTCCTCTTGTCACGGAGTCTTTGTGCTGTTATGTTTATCTCTAGTTTCCTCTGTACTGTGTTCTTTGTTTTGCACTGTGCTTTTCTTTTGGATTTAGTAGTGACTGTGTTTTTGGATCTTCTGAGCTTTTGCATTTTTGCCTTTTCCTTTTTGGACTTTGAACTTTTGGATATTTTATTTTTCCCTTTGTCTTCCCAGTGTTGGATTATACTCTTTGGGGGTTTTTTTGTTTTTGTTTTGCCCTGGATTGTATATAGTGTATATAGTATAAATAAACCTTTTGATACTTTTTCTACTTCCGCCTCACGCCTCTGCATTTGAGTCATCCCCCTGGTGGCCTAGTGGGGGTTTGCTGGATTATCACACCAATGAACCAGGTTCGAATCCCAGCAAAACCCTAACAACACGTTGTTAGGTATGCCCTAAAATGACAAGTATTAAATCTGTGTGGTAGGCTCGCAGAGACGAGAGTCTTTACATCAGGCATAACACACAATGGCATGTTAATATGGTAAAAAATATATCATGACCTGCTCTGGCTGGATGCTTGATTGGGTGATGGGAGCACACTCCTCAGCAATGATGAGATGCAGATGGGACCCTTAGGCCTGGCCAAGACAATTCAGTTACATTTCACCGGGTCTGGGACATGCGACAGAATGTCTGACGGCCGATTCCCTGCAGGCTACGATAGCCAGTCGAGGTCCCCACCGTCTCCACCAAAAGATTTCCTGTTGACTCCATGTAACTCAGAGGGACAGATTTGGGGTGGGGGGGAGGGAAAGAAAACACAGGTGGTTAGGTATGCCCAATGTCACCTGAATAAGTAGAAACAGTATACATATTGCACCGAGTACAAGCAGGGACTCCGGCAACTAACTATGACAGCATAACTAAAAGGAGAGAGCCAGAAGGTAACACAGGCATGAGGGAGCCCCGGGACATAAAGCAGCCAGCCACTACACCGTCAACAAACTCGAGTGAGCAAGCGAGTGGGGACTGACAGCATCCATACATCCCAGTTTACCAAAACACTCTATGTCTGAGGACCCTCCAGATCTACTCCTTTACCTCATAAACACCATTAACAAAAGGCTTGACTAAACAGATATGTTTTCAGCCTAGACTTAAATGCTGAGACTGTGTCTGATTCCCGAACACTACTTGGAAGGCTGTTCCATAACAGTGGGGCTTTGTAAGAAAAGGCTCTGCCCCCTGATGTAGCCTTCACTATACGAGGTACCAGCAGATAGCCTGCACCTTTTGATCACCTTTTTATCCCTTATCTATCCCCAATGAGCAAGCCTGTGGCGACGGTGGCAAGGAAAAACTCCCTCAGACGACATGAGGAAGAAACCTCGAGAGGAACCAGACTCAAAAGGGAACCCATCCTCATTTGGGCAACAACAGACAGCCTGACTATAATATTAACAGTTTTAACAGGTATAACCCTCAACTGTCCTCATGGGGCCGTCCTTCACAGGAGCGGTGCGATAAAACTCTGACCAGACACAGGGCACCAGGATGGATCAAGCAGGTCCGAGGGGCAGAAGAGGCCAGCATCTCAATCCCAGGATCAACATGTAACTCAGAGGGACAGATTTGGGGGGGGGGGGGGGGGGGGGGAAGAGAGAGAGAAAGAAAACACGTTGTTAGGTATGCCCTAAAAATGACAAGTATTAAATCTGTGTGGTAGGCTCGCAGAGACGAGAGTCTTTACATCAGGCATAACACACAACAATGGCATGTTAATATGGTAAAATATATCATGACCTGCTCTGGCTGGATGCTTGATTGGGTGATGGGAGCACACTCCTCAGCAATGATGAGATGCAGATGGGACCCTTAGGCCTGGCCAAGACAATTCAGTTACATTTCACCGGTTCTGGGACATGCGACAGAATGTCTGATGGCCGATTCCCTGCAGGCTACGATAGCCAGTCAAGGTCTCCACCCTCTCCACCAAAAGATTTCCTGTTGACTCCATGTAACTCAGAGGGACAGATTTGGGGTGGGGGGGAGGGAAAGAAAACACAGGTGGTTAGGTATGCCCAATGTCACCTGAATAAGTAGAAACAGTATACATATTGCACCGAGTACAAGCAGGGACTCCGGCAACTAACTATGACAGCATAACTAAAAGGAGAGAGCCAGAAGGTAACACAGGCATGAGGGAGCCCCGGGACATAAAGCAGCCAGCCACTACACCGTCAACAAACTCGAGTGAGCAAGCAAGTGGGGACTGACAGCATCCATACAGCCCAGTTTACCAAAACACTCTATGTCTGAGGACCCTCCAGATCTACTCCTTTACCTCATAAACACCATTAACAAAAGGCTTGACTAAACAGATATGTTTTCAGCCTAGACTTAAATGCTGAGACTGTGTCTGATTCCCGAACATTACTTGGAAGGCTGTTCCATAACTGTGGGGCTTTGTAAGAAAAGGCTCTGCCCCCTGATGTAGCCTTCACTATACGAGGTACCAGCAGATAGCCTGCACCTTTTGATCTAAGTAGGCGTGGCGGGTCATAGAGGAGCAGAAGTTCACTCAGGTACTGTGGTGCGAGACCATTTAGTGCTTTAAAGGTCAATAGTAGTATTTTATAATCAATACGAAATTTGATTGGGAGCCAATGCAGTGTGGATAAGACAGGCGTGATGTGGTCATATTTTCTAGTTCTAGTAAGGACTCTTGCTGCTGCATTTTGAACTAACTGGAGCTTGTTTATGCACTTATTGGAACATCCAGACAGTAAGGCATTACAATAATCCAACCTGGAGGTAACGAAAGCATGGACTAGTTTTTCTGCATCATGCAATGACATTAAATTTCTTATCTTTGCAATATTTCTGAGATGAAAGAAAGCTATCTGGGTGATGTTATCAATGTGAGTTTCGAATGAAAGACTGGGGTCAATAATCACTCCGAGGTCTTTTACTGCTGCATGTGAAGAAACAGAAAGGCCATCCAGAGTTACTGTGTAATCAGAAAACTTACTTCTAGCTGTATGTGGTCCTAGTACAAGTACTTCAGTCTTGTCAGAGTTAAGCAGAAGGAAATTAATAAGCATCCAGTGTCTAATGTCCTTAACACATTCCTCAATTCTATTAAGCTGGTGTCTCTCATCAGGTTTTGCAGAGACATACGACTGTGTGTCATCAGCATAACAGTGGAAACTAATACAATGTTTATGAATAATATCGCCCAGAGGTAACATATATAGAGAAAAAAGCAGTGGACCCAAGACAGAACCTTGTGGAACACCATACTTTACCTCGGTACGTCTAGAAATATCACCATTTATATTATATTTATACTGATAACGATCAGTTAGATAAGACCTGAGCCAGGAGAGGGCCATTCCCTTAACTCCCACAACATTTTCTAGTCTATCCAGAAGAATGGAATGATCAATGGTATCAAATGCTGCACTAAGGTCAAGCAACACAAGTAGCAAGACACAGCCCTGATCAGACACCAACAGTAGGTCATTTACTACTTTAACCAGTGCTGTCTCTGTGCTATGATGAGGTCTAAATCCTGACTGATACATTTCATGGATGTTATTCCTATGTAAATATGAGCATAACTGCTGTGCCACAGCTTTTTCAAGGATCTTGGAGATAAAGGGGAGGTTTGATATTGGCCGATAATTGGACAGCTGACAGGGATCAAGGTCAGGTTTTTTTAATCAGGTGTTTGATAACTGCTAGTTTAAAGGATTTGGGTACATGGCCAATCATAAGAGAAGAATTTATTATTTTTAGAAGCGGTTCAATTACTCCAGGTATTATCTGTTTGAATAGATGTGTCGGTAAGGGATCTAGTACGCAAGTTGAGGCTTTTGATGTAGAGATTAATGAAAGTAATTCAGTTTCTTTTAGGGGAGTAAAACAGTCTAACTGATGATCTGATACAGTTATATTGTTAACTACAAGGTCACTTTCATTGTCTAACCTTAAATTAGTAGTTTGAATTTTTTGTCAGATATTCTCAATTTTGTCATTAAAAAAATTCATGAAGTCATTGCTACTACATACTGCAGGTGTGCATGTGTTGATAGTGGACTTATTCCTGGTTAATTTTGCTACAGTATTAAATAGGAATCTAGGAATATTTTTGTTATCTTCTATTAGGGAGGAGAAATATGTTGATCTCGCAGCACTAAGAGCTTTTCTATACTTCAGGAAGCTCTCCTTCCAAGCTAATTTGAACACTACTATCTAGGATTATTTTTGTTATCTTCTATTAGGGAGGAGAAATATGTTGATCTCGCAGCACTAAGAGCTTTTCTATACTTCAGGAAGCTCTCCTTCCAAGCTAATTTGAACACTACCAATGTTTGTTTGACGCCATTTACGTTCCAATTTTTGAGTGGTCTGTTTTAATGTGCGAGTGTCATCATTATACCAGGGTGCTAATTTTTTGTCTCTGACCATTTTCCTTTTTAGAGGAGCTACATTATCTAAAGTATGGCGGAATGTTGACTCTAAGCATTCAGTTGCCTGATCAAGTTCTGCAGGGGCTGACAGTGACCCAATCAAAGTTGACAGCTCTGGGAGATCATTTATAAAGCTCTGTGCAGTAGTTGACGTGAAAGTATGTTTAATACAGTAGCGTGGTGAGGTGCATATATTATTACTCAGACATATTTTGAATGAGATGAGACAATGATCTGAGATAACTTCAGACTGTGGAAGTATGACTATATTGTCTACGTTTAATCTGAATGTTAGTATTAGATCAAGGGCGTGACCACCATTATGGGTCAGTCCTATGACATTCTGCTTAATCCCGACTGAATCTAAGATGGACACAAACGCTGTTTTTAAAGGGTCTTCTGGGTTATCGAAGTGAATATTAAAATCTCCGACAACTAAAGCTTTGTCTAAGGAAATAACCAGATCTGAGATAAAATCTGCAAATTCAGAAAGAAACTCAGAATATGGCCCCGGGGGCCTGTAAATAATAAGCAATGGAATTAACTGGGTAGACTTATTTTTCGAGGCTACATACATTATATGAGTATGAAGAACTTCAAATGTATTAAATTTATAACCAGGTTTGTGTGTTACACCTAGATAATTGTTATAAATAACTGCGACGCCTCCTCCTCTGCCAGTTAGACGAGGCTGGTGTATATAACTGTATCCAGGAGGACTTGCTTCATTTAATGCTATATATTCATTTGGCTTAATCCATGTTTCTGTTAAACACAGTACATTAAACTCCTGATCAGTAATGAGTTCATTAACCATTAGCGCTTTAGATGTAAGAGATCTAATATTTAATAGCCCCACCTTTAGATCAAAGGTACTGGCAGCAACTGTACAGTCAGTATGATCTAATTTTATATTGATTAGGTTACTGGAACAAACTCTCTGAAAATTTCTACCTTTTTGTTGAGCTCGGGGAACAGACACAGTCTCGATGTAGTGGGCCCTGAGTGACGACTCTGTGCAGCTAGCAGACAGTCGGTTTAGCCTGTTCGTCTGCTCCCTGGCCTTGGCTCTGGATTGTCAGAAATTAACTAGGCCTGTTCTGAGACTATGACCTATGCTGCAGGAAATGAGAGCAGCACCTTCCCGAGTGGGATGGATACCGTCCCGCCCTAACAGGCCAGCAGTGCCCTCAAAATTAGCCTGAAGATTAGAAGATTAGAAGATTACCTGCTATGTCCGGCGCCCTGGCTCCCAGTATACACCTGACTAAAGCTGCTGGTGCCCCTAAAGGTTGAGCTAATTTCACGTGCCGTATGATAGAGTCTCCTATAACCAGAGCTCTTTCAGGTTTCTCAGTGGGTGCATCACTAAGGAGAGCAAACCTGTTCGACACGTGACACGGAGAGGAGTGGTGCTCCCGTGGGCGAGCCTCAGCGGTAGCTTTGGCTCTATGCTTATGCTGCCGAGCCGTCACCCATTCGCCCCGCTGTAAGGGCTCTAATGCCGGAGTTGGGGGATTGCTAACTCCACCTAGGGCGTCCAGACTTTCCCTAACAGAAACTACACTGTTCTCACGCTCACTAACCTGCTCTAAAGCCTGGACACGTGCTTCTAGCACTGTAATCTTCTCCGTCAGAGAGCTAACTAATCTGCACTTATCACAAGTGAAGCTAATAGAGCTATTGCTAGTGACGGAGGAAGAATGACTAAACATCCTGCACTCAGCACACTGAACAGGCTGAAGGTGTGCCATGATGAAAAGATTCACGTACCTTAAATGAATATCTGTTGATATTAAAGCAGATCAGATGTGGATGGCCTCCGCTTGTGGACTTTACACAGGAGGAGAGAAAAAAAAGCTTCCGGTCTCAGCGTTCTTCGGAAAAAAGAAAGAGAAAAAAACGGGAAAAAAAACGGAAAAAGGAAAGCGAAAGTGAAAAGTACAAAAATGAAAGCGACAGTACAATAAAAATGAAGAGGATACTGGAAATTTATTTGTAGAAAAAAAAGTTAAAAAAGGATTAGTAATTAACGCCGGCACTCGCGGGAAAAAGGACTCGTCGCGAACAACTCAGGAAGCATCCTATCATACTTCCAAGATGCTGATTCAGAAATCAGATGCCTCCGCAGAGAGGTTGAAAGGCTGACTACCAGCAATGCCGAGCTGACAGCCGATAATAATGATTTACATAGGGAGCGTGAGCTCTTGAAGACCTCCCTTGATGATTGCACCAAACGGCTAGAGAAAGCCGAAATGGTTGCTAAGAGGGCTGCCCAGGAGCAGACCCCCCAAGAGCAGCACGAGGGGCGTGAAAGACCCCCAACAATGTGCCAAAGCTCAGAGTGGGAAGAGGCATCCGAACCGGACACCGTAAATGATCTGGTCGAGGACCAGACACCCTGCCAAACTCCATCAACTCGCTACTCGACTCCGTTGTTTAGCCAAGATGGAGCCATCCTGCGCTCATCCGGAGCCCAGGACCCTAGTACACCCAGGTCAGTGTGCTACAGTACCCCTGATCAATCTTCAGATGAATCAGGCTATGAATCTAGTGCGAAACGGGAACAACACCAGAGTAGCTTAGATAGTGAGTGCTCAGAAGAGCCAAGAAGGTCGCACAAGGACGTGCACCAAACCCTTCGCTTACGGCAAATTGACCTACTTGCCAAAGATGTCAAACAATTCGATCCCGACAATCAAAGAACTAATGTAAATTACTATTTACGAGAAATTGATCGATGCCTGATGGACCTGCCGAACGCCACAACACGTGAAAAACTTAAACTAATCTGGAAGACCTCCAGTAGTAGCATTCGTGCCTTTTTAGAGACACTACCACCAAACATTCGCAATACTTATTCTAAACTTCGCAATTACATGAGGGAAGAATATGCGCCATACACGGACGAAACCTCCGCGACATTGTGTGCATTACAAATCAAACAAAAACGGTCTGAGGCGCCTCGTGAATATTACAGACGGCTATGTACTGCCTATTTCCAAGGTAGTAGCACGCCAGGGTTGGAAGAAGATAGAGGTTTCATATCTCTCTTCTTACATAACCTCCACCCAAGCGTGCGGACCCATGTCACACTGACATGTTGACGAGGTCGCTATTTGATGAGGGAAACTAGGCGACTAGCCCAAATGACCTGGGAGACCATTGTCAAAACCGCAAACGGAAATGATGATGAACCCAGAGTCCTCAGGCTCCAGGATGCAAATGGGCCCCCGCTAACCTTAGAAGGAGGCGAAGCTCCAAAAGGGGGACCCCCCTGGAGAAATCCCGGTCCAAACCGCCCCTTGCCGAACCATCACAAGGGTGAGTGGAAAAATCGACAAGGTAAGGCCAGGAGGGACCGAGGGCGAGTCCACAGTGACTATGGCAATCGCCTATCACATGAAAAGGGTCGTAGGGAACAAAACGGTTGGCAGCAAAACTGTCATCCCCGCTCTGACCAGAAACGGCAGAAGCGTTCTGACCGTAGCTCTAAACGTAAGGGTAGAGACAACCAACACAGTGACTCAGACCAACCTGGTGAGTTCCCCTCAGAGGTGGACTCTTTAAAAGCCCAGTTGGCTGAGATTAAAGAACTGTTACAGTAGAGGTCAGACCCCTCAACAGATAAAACAAAAGAGCCCAAGAAAAATTACAAAAAGCTATTCGCTGGCATGACTAGGCCAGGAACCACGGGTATATCTCGTGAAAGGGGGAGGAGATCCCTCTGAAACAGCAGGCGAGGGTCAGGATGTAGGGCCCCCCCTGGTGGTGAAGGCAAACACACAAAACGCACCTCTCATGTGCGCTAAAGTCTTCACCACCATCTCTCAGACACACGGCTCTCACAAGGCGACCCAATCCCAACCAAGCCCTGCGACATAAACTTAGTCAACTTCACACAAAACAAAACCGTTCCCCGTCACGTATCGCATTAGGACATCTAGGCCTAATCAAATGCTTTCATATCGATTTCCATGATAATCGAATCAAACCTTGTTGAACAGTCCTCACTCCAAAAGGGGGTGTACGACAGCTAGGCCCATCATGTCCACCTAGCTTGTACGCATCACTCAACCATAAGCATACACTAACATTCCCGGTCAGACTTCACCAACCCAATGAAGTAATAACCCTCCAGTATAACATGGTAGATAAAATACTAAAATCCACTATTATTACTAGTGTGTATTCATTGCAAATACACCTGGCATATAGTCTTGGCAGTGCTATCCTCATTTTTGTGAATCCACAAGACTTAGAGATATGCACCCCCACTAAAGACATCCACTGGGTCTGCCCAGGCAACCCATACATAACACTATGCCAAGTTAGATAAGATGGTCTGTGTCCCTGACAGCTTTAGCCTCAGTAGCGCACGCTCTCTGGCCAGACCACCCACTGCTATTACCAAACACAGAAGATTTCTAGAAGATTAGGTTTGCCAACCCAAACACTAATACTTCTTTCCTTCCTTCATTTCCTCTCTTTTCTTGTTTTTTTATGCATAAGAAATTGAACACTACATGTTTCATGTTCAATGTTTAATATTTTTTGATGTGGTTTTGATCTAGATAGTTAGATAGTGATTATATGCCCAAAATGCCCATAGTGATTATATGCCCAAAATGCCTCTGTCTCCAACTGTCTTACTGGAACTCACAAGTTTACACAGTCTTCACAGGACACCATGAACTGTGCAGAACAAGTCTACCTCAAGGACTATGGACACGGCGATGATACGATACGGTGCTCTCAGTGCTACGACTCCGTCATACCCCTGAGACCAAAAGGGGGGATGTAGGTATCATGCCACCATTTTGTCTCTAAGAACTACAATGCCCAGTCCTCTTCCGCGTGACCTACGTCACGCGTGTTCGGGATCACCTACGTCAGTCCGCCATGCGCGCATAAGTCCAGGCGGAAGCTCCGCTCTTTGTCTCTCGTGTCCGGATTCCAAGGAATCTAGATGCACAAAAGAGATGCTCTCAAACCCAAAAACACTTCCTTCTTGCAAGATTCACCATCCAGCGCGTTCTGTGCTTAACCACTGGCCAAGGTAAAAGTCCAGAATAGCGCGATCTTTAAACTCAACCTGAGTTACAACCGGTTTATTTGTATTAGAAGTGACGTCACGACTGCAGCCCAGGCAGTTAAAAGTTAAGAAGCGATTGAATCCTTTTTAACTCAAAAGCGCTGTGCATCTTATTCTGATCAGAGACTTTTCCTCACGAACGCTGAAGTTCGGACCAAGAATCCTCTGCTTTCCACGGGAACCACCCAAGTGGACCAGAAAGTTCTCTACGCCTCCATCACGAGCGGTTCACGTGCTCCAACAGCGAGGCCCGAAACTACAACGGCGAATATTTCTTCATATCTTGCTAAAGGCAGGATTAAGTAAGATTTTGGCATTTGGGCATAATTAAGATAGTCTTAGGAATTTGCTTTTATTGAAATAGTGTGAATTTAAACCCAGGTTTATCTGTTACACTGTTAAACACGCAGCGTGCTGAATTGTTCTGTTTTTGTTTTAATCTCAATTGTTTTAATAGATAGGCTGTGCATGCTTCTCGCTCTCTTATTCTTACTAACATTTTAATTTCATTATTATACATCTTGATCTCATCAAGATTTCAGTGGATTCAGTATGGTTATGAGCTAGTGGGTTAGCTACAGCGTCCCTTTGTCTGCTTAGCAACACAAAGCTAATCTAGGCCTACCTCGTGCTCAGTAGGCCTCACCAGGCCTAACAAACACACTTTAGCTAGGCCATAGGGCCTTTCACAAACACACACTAGCAACACAAGGCTAATCTAGGCCTCCACCACGTGTAGTTAGCTACACGAGGCTAAACACATGGTCAAGTCCTTCCCACACACACACACAAGCACACATTAGCAACAGAGCTAATCCTTTGTTCTATTTAGATAACATTGCTTTGTTTTAGCTAGCAACAAGCTAGGCCATACACACACACACACACACACACACACACACACACACACCATATCATATTTGTATATATTGATTATCCATTTTTATCTTTGTTATAATAAATCCATTTATTATCAAAGCTGTGTGTATTCATCTTGTTGGTGTGAACAATATCTGAAGTCCCCAATCTCTCAAAGAATTCAAAAAGGTGCATATAAGTTATGCAATATGGTAAGTGATCATAATAATTTGGAAATATACCATAATCTAGCTGTTTGGTAATTTATCCAAGATTAATGGTATGATTCACTAAATGATTCATTGAACGATTCACTAAATGATTCACTAAATGATTAATTGAACGATTCACTAAATGATTCACTGAATGATTCACTTCAAATGAGACTGATTCTATGGTATGATTCAATTCAAATGAGTCAAAGTAAATGATTCAATGGGATTGATTCATTTTAATTATTAACCTTCAAATTTAATGAGACTGATTCAATGGTATGATTC
The DNA here is from genome assembly GCF_027579695.1 of Neoarius graeffei. Lineage (NCBI taxonomy): Eukaryota > Metazoa > Chordata > Actinopteri > Siluriformes > Ariidae > Neoarius > Neoarius graeffei. The sequence goes on from NC_083571.1 coordinate 17,980,291, forward strand.
ATTTTAATGAGTCAAAGTAAACAATTCAATGGGATTGATTCATTTTAATTATTAACCTTCAAATTTAATGAGACTGATTTAATGAGATTGATCACTTAATTTCAATAATTAACTGATTGCACCCACAGCCGCATAGGTGGCGTGGGGGCGGAGGACCCTGTCCATCAGCCACTGAAACGTAGCGGGCACCCCAAACAGGCCAAAAGGAAGTATGACGAATTGGTGTAAACCGAACGGTGTGGAAAAGGTCGTTTTTTCTCAGGATAGTGGAGTCAAGGGGATCTGCCAATATCCCTTCGTTAAATCCAGTGTTGAATAAAAGCAAGCAGTGCCTAGTCCAGCGCTCGAAACTAACGGTGTCCCGATGTCCCGGGGACCATAAAAAATGTCATCGGGACACAAAATTATCATATCTGGGACAATCCCGGGACAATGGAAAAAAATAGATCTAGAAAAAAAAGTTCTACATTAATATTATTTACAAAGCCGTAACACATACGTAGACATTCACCTAATTTGTCAATTTTAATTTTAAAACGTTAACAGCGAAAAATACATAGTAGCTACACTTTCGATGCACCTGCATCCGTAGGCAACAGAGCAGCGCGTTCTGTTCTAGAATCTTCGGCCGGAGTCCGCATTATATGGACTTGGAATGGAATTGCTACCGCACACGCTGCGCCGACTCTTGCCAGAACAAAAATGCTTAAGTGGTTGAAGCGGACCGACCGCGGGGAAGAAACTGAAAGCCCAGACATAACGTCTCCGGGACCTTCAGGATCCAAAGTGTCATCGCCTGGTCTGCAGGCAACGCGAGCAACTGAATGAACTGAATGAACACTGTTAGACACGTTATAAAATACAACAGGAATGATGTGGATGATATTGACGGAAGATACCGTTCAACAGAATAAGTGAGTTTTCTTGGTGTCTTTCTAGTTCAGAAAGTTTAGTCAGTCAGCAGCACAACTAGGCTCGGACCTGGCACTATGCTGATGTTGCTAACATTTGCACCCGGCAGCGAAAGTTCATAAAAATGGATAACGGAAAGTTCATAAAAATGGATAACGGAAAGTTCATAAAAATGGATAACGGAAAGTTCATAAAAATGGATAACGGAAAGTTCATAAAAATGGATAACGGTAATGGATAACGGAAAGTTCATAAAAATGGATAACGGTAATGGTGAAAATTATAAGTTGGCCTTATAAGTGCCAACAGATATTGAAGGTATAAGTAGATGAAATGAACATAAAAGGGGTCTTATTTTCAACTAAAGTGTACTGCAGATGTAGGGAGTTGAAACATTTTCTGAATGAGCTAGTTGGCCCCTTTAAATAAATGGGTATCTATTCATACAGTGAGATCGCCAAAGTTTAATAAACTGAAAATGCAATAACTGTAATTTTGAAGTAGATGATGTATAGGACATGTGTCGCTTGTGTCTTGTGACTTATTGTAAAAATGATATGATATAAAGGGTTCAAAATCGCATAGTTACAAATATAATAGTAACTTCATATGATAATATTAACCACTGGTTATTTCAGAGAGGAAAAAAATGGGGACACTATTGCTTCCATTCGGGACAATACAACACAGAATTCGGGACAACTGGGGGACACAAAGAAAAAAAGTTAATTTCGAGCCCTGGCCTAGTCGATCAAGCAACTCATCAATACGAGGCATTGGGTACGCATTGACTTTAGACACCGCGTTGACTTTTCTATAGTCCACACAGAACCGGACTGACCCGTCGGCCTTGGGTACCAAGACCACCGGGCTGCTCCAGTCACTGTGGGACTCCTCGACGATGCCCATTTCGAGCATGGCCTCGAGTTCTTCCCGAACCACTTTTTTCTGGTGTTCGGGTAGCCTGTAAGGGCGGCTATGCACTACCACCCCCAGGGGCGTCTCAATGTGGTGCTCTATGAGGTTGGTCCGGCCGGGCAGGGGTGAGAACGCATCCGAAAACTCAGTCTGCAACTGGGCAACCTCCGCGAGTTGGGTCGGGGAGAGGTGGTCTCCACAGGGGACCGGAGAAGTATGCGATGTCAATGCGCCCTTTTGAACCTCCGGCCCCAGCTCCGCCTTCTCCGGAACCACTGACACCAACGCTACGGGGACCTCCTCATTCCAGAGTTTGAGTAGATTGAGGTGGTAAATCTGTAGCGCCCCACCCCTGTCCATTCGCCTCACCTCATAGTCGACGTCCCCGACTCGCTGTGTGACCTCAAAGGGTCCTTGCCACTTGGCGACTAATTTAGAGCTCGATCTGGGCAACAGTACGAGTACTTTATCTCCCGGTGCGAACTCTCTAAGGCACTTACCCTTGTCGTACAGGCGGGTTTGCCGTTCTTGGGCCTGCCACAAATTCTCCTGGGTTAGGTGTGTGAGTGTGTGGAGTTTTGTGCGCAGGTCAATAACCTATTGAATTTCGTTTTTACTTGGTGAAGGTCCCTCCTCCCAATTTTCTCGCAGCACATCTAAAATGCCGCACGGCTTACGCCCATATAATAATTCAAACGGGAAGAACCCCGTGGAGGCTTGGGGGACCTCTCGCACTGCAAATAACAAGGGTTCAAGCCATTTATCCCAGTTACGTGCGTCCTTCCTTACGAATTTTTTAATTATGTTCTTGAGGGTGCAATTAAACCGTTCCACTAAACTGTCCGTTTGTGGGTGATACATGCTGGTGCGGATCGGCTTAATACCTAATAACCCATACAGTTCGTTCAGTGTTCGTGACATAAATGAGGTGCCTTGATCAGTCAGAATCTCTTTCGGGATTCCAACTCGGGAGATGACGCGGAAGAGTGCCTCCGCAATACTGCGTGCTGAGATATTGCAAAGAGGCACGGCTTCCAGGTATCGCGTTGCATAGTCCACCAGAACTAATATAAAGCGGTACCCTCGTGTTGACCGATCTAATGGCCCGACGAGATCCATCCCAATTCTTTCGAACGGGGTCTCGATTAACGGTAGAGGGTGCAAAGGCGCTTTCGGAATGGCCACTGGATTTACTAACTGGCATTCGCAGCACACCGTACATCACCTATGGACATCGCCGCGAATCCCCGGCCAATAAAATCGAGCCATTATTCGGGCTAGTGTCTTATCCTGCCGTAAGTGTCCAGCCATGGGATTAAAGTAAGCCGCCTGGAATACCAATTCACGGCGGCTCTTCAGAATTAAAAGCTGCGTGACTCGCTCTTTAGTTTGAGTGTCCTGCGTCACTCGGTATAATCTATCCTTCATAATCGCGAAGTAGGGGAAGGACGGGGTGGCGTTCGGCTGGAGTGTTTGACCATCGATTACTCTCACTTGGTCAAACGCATGCCGCAGAGTCTCGTCTCGCGACTGCTCTAATGGGAAATTCGCGAGGGATTCCCCAACAGAGAGAGGAGGGGCCGGCGGCTCCTCACTCTGACGCGGAGATGACGTAGACGGCTCTGTGACAGCTGCTCCTGCCAAAGCGACACTGGGACCTCCCCCTGTTAAATGGCAGGACCCACTCTTCACTAAGTGTGTCATTAAATCCCGAAATCCCGGCCAATCAGTCCCCAAAATTATAGAGAGGTTAAGGTGAGGATTAACCGCTGTCTTCACTATAAATTTTTCCCCTCGGAAAAAAATGTAGACCGACACCAAAGGGTAGCTGTGAACGTCCCCGTGCACACACAACACCTTCACCCCCTGTGCTCCCCCCAGTGCCTCGTTTTGCACCAGGCTTTGGTGAATTGAGGTCTGATTACAATCAGAATCCACCAACGCCTGATATGTATCCCCTTGAATACTCACCGGTATGCGATACGCTCTGGCCCGATCGAGGGCAGCTCCTGGCGCATCGGGCATCCAAACCACCGTGCCCACCTCCATTACGCTCCCCGCAGCGCCATGAAACCGGCCCAGGCTTCCTCTCCGCACCGGTGCTCTGGGGCTCACTCACCTGGGGGGGGAGACAGACACAGAAGGGAGAAATGGGAGGGCCCCACGGGTGCGGCGGGCCGGCACAGGTGGCGCCGGCCCCCACCTCCGTGGTGGGGGAATGGGGCGAGGACGAGACACAGGAGAAGAGGGAGAGAGAGAGAGAGAAGAGGAGAGGAGAGAAGAGGCTGTCTGCTGTCCTGCCACCGGGACAGCCACCATATGGTCCTCCGCCAGCTCGATTGCCTGATCCAGCGACGCCGGGCGGTGGCACTGGACCCACTCCGCGGTTCCTGCTGGCAAGCGTGCAATGAATTGCTCCAGTACCACCTGGTCGATGATCCCCTCAGCGTCGCGGTTGTTGGCCCTCAACCACCGCCAGCAGGTGTCCCGGAGTTGCTGGCCAAACGCGAACGGCCGGCTGACTTCCTCCAAGTGCAAAGAGCGAATGCGCTGACGCTGCTGCTCAGGGGTGCACCCCACACGCTGGAGGACGGCCCGGCGGAGGTCCGCGTAGGCCAGCCGGCGGTCGGTGGGGGGCTGTAGCGCGGCCAGCTGCGCCTCTCCCATTAGCAGGGGGAGGAGGCGCGCCGCGCGCTGCTCCATCGGCCACCCCGAGGTCTCCGCGACTTGCTCAAAGAGCGTGATGAATGCCTCTGGGTCGTCCTGCGGGCCCATCTTTGTTAGGGTGAGGGGGGACGGGCCTGCGGTGGGAGCATTGGTGGACCCCGCCGACGTGAGGAGGTGCCGGAACGCCTGACGATCTTCTTGCTGGGCCAACACCAGGGCCTCAAATTGCTGTTCTTGCTCCTTTCAGAGGGTGACTAGCGCCTGGTGCTGGCCTTGGCGAGGGCATGGACCAGTTCGGCGAACGGGGAGGACTCCATGGGGCTGTTAGGCTTCTGCGCTCCAGACGTCCCAGGTTTCGGCACCACTGTAGCAGTTCTACCAAGGGGCGGAGCACAGAGGATGGCAGGACAGAGATCAGGTTGGTAAAGCTCGTGTTTTTTATTGCCACACTTTTCAGTGAACATATGCAAATACCACAGACACACACACACAACCGGCGTCTGGTTCGGGGATGAGCTCCTCTGCTCTATGTGCTCCCTCCTTAAGTAGGGCGTGGTCACTGGGAAGACACACAAACACAGGTTAATTGACATCAGGTGTAGTGATTCTGCCACTTACCTTCCCTGACTCCTCCCTCCTGTCACAGACCAGTGCTTGACCACGCCCCCGCTGCCACATACATGAATATACAGAACCAGTCAAATGCCATGGGCTGTATTGCACAGAAGTATAGCAACAGTGGAGATGTGTTGTTCAGACCTGTGGATTACTTGAGGGGGGCAGTGAGTGCTGTGAGTTCAGCGGTGTGATAGCTATGGGGTAAAAACTATTCCTCAGCCTGGTTGTACAGGTGTACAGAGTTCTGTAGCACTTTTCAGATGGCAGAGGGGTAAAGAGTCCATGTCCAGGATGGGTTGGGTCCTTGATCATGTTTTTGGCTCTGCAGGTGCACCAGGTGTGATGGATTTCTTCCAGTGATGGAAGTAGAGTGCCTGTGATCTGCTAAGCTCTTTTTATGATGCACTGCTGGGTCTTCTTATCCTCCAAGGTGCAGCCCAAGTACCATACAGTGATGCAGTACGTGATCACTGACTCTATGGTGCACCTGTAGAAGTTCATCAGCAGCTGTTGAGGCAGTTGTGCTTTCCTCAGGGTCCTCAGGAAATGGAGCCTCTGAAGACCTTTCTGTAACCAGTGCCGAAGTGTTTGTGGTCCATGACAGGCCCTGGCTGATGTGTATGTCAAGAAATTGGAAATTCTGGACTACTGCCACACTCTCACTGCTGACGCTGATGGAGTGGTGGCCTCCATGCTTCCGTCTCCTAAAGTCCACGATGAGTTCTTTTGTCTTTTTGGAGTTCAAAATGAGGTTGTTGTCTCGGCTCTAGCACTCCAATTTCTTGACCTCTTCCTAGGCTGACTCGTTATCTGAGATCAGACCTATCCTATCATGGTTGTATTGTCTGCAAACTTGATGATTTTGAAATCATGTATGGGTTTGCAGTTGTGTGTGAAGAGGGAGTAGAGGAGGGGGCTGACTACACAACCCTGTGGTACTCCAGTGTTCAGAGTGATGGAAGTGGAGGTGTGTTTACCCATGCACATGATCTGTGGTCTGTTGGTAAGAAAGTCCAGAATCCAATTGTGTGTGTTCAGTCCAAGGTTATTCAGTTTGATGGCCAGTTTAATGGGGGGATGGTGTTAAAGGCAGAGCTGTAGTCAATGAACAGCATTCACACATAACTGTCCTGCCACTCCAGGTGTTGCAGGGCAGTGTGAAGGGCCAGTGAAATGGCATTCTCTGTTGACCTGTTTGACCTGTAGGAAAATTGGTGTTGGTCCACAGAGGGGGAATGTTGCTTTTGATGTGTGCTTGGACCAGCCACTCAAAGCACTTCATGGCAATGGGGGTCAGGGCCACTGGGCAAATAGTCTAATACTAATTATTCAGAAGTTTTGACCTTGACATGCTGTGACAAAGTTACCTAGCTTTCAAGATCATATTCAGTGTGAACAGAGATTTCTTTAAAATTGTGAAATAACAGTATTGAATCCAGTATTCAGTATTGAAATTACTGGGAAAACAACAACAACATGGGTGGCACAGTGGTGTAGTGGTTAGCACTGTCGCCTCACAGCAAGAAGGTTCTGGGGTTGAGCCCAGTGGCTGACAGGGGCCTTTCTGTGTGGAGTTTGCGTGTTCTCCCTGTGTCTGCATGGGTTTCCTCCGAGTGCTCCGGTTTCACAGTCCAAAGACATGCAGGTTAGGCTAATTGGTGGTTCTAAATTGACTGTAGGTGTGAATGTGAGTGTGAATGGCCTGTATGTGTCAGCCCTGCAATGATTTGGCGACTTGTTCAGGGTGTATCCCACCTCTCACCCATAGTCAACTGGGATAGGCTCCAGCTTGCCCACGACCCTGCACAGGATAAGCAGTTATGGATAATGGATGGATGGATCAAAAACAACAACATACAAATAATCGGAAACTGTAGGGGAGAGCAGGGAGACTTGGGACAAGTTTTCAGCTTTTGTAGATTGTGTGAAATTCTTTGCAGGTAGTGCCACATTCATATTGCATTAGAGAGTATTTCCTATACCCTCTTACCACAACATTAGTTTCTCAGCTTGTCACATATACTGGCCTTCAGGCTTCACTTTTTCTGTCATTATTTTTTGCAAGGAGACATGAGACACTAAGGGAAGAGATGGGAGAGATGCTGGGAGATTTGAGACAAAAATAAAATACCTAGGCCGTTTAGTTATTTATTATCAAAACTTGTAACATATGAACTGTATGAACACACAATGCTGGTTCAGAGATAGAAAAATGTCAGTTTACCTGACTTGACAAAATAGTTCCATTCTCAAGAAGGAAAGAAATAAGCTTCATCCTCATACAGGTACATGCCCACATTTTTTAACAAACATTTTAAACAATTTTAAATTTGTAAAGCACAAGAAAAAACCTGTAAGATAATGAACTGTCCCAACTCTCCCCATCTGGCCATTAAAAAAAAATCCTTAAATGTTTTTCCCCAGAATTTAAGTTTAATAAATAATACTGTATCTCTCTAGGCGACATGCTTTAATTCCTAACAAATCCCAAATTCACCAGCATACATTACATCATAGAATGGAGGTGGACTCAAAGAAGAAAATACAAGTTTTGGTTGACAGAAATCTTGAACTGCACAAACCTTACTGCAGTGACCAGTTTCATGGCTCCAAAGGAAGTAAGTTTCTCTAAGGGGTAACATCTAACTTCTGATGTAATCTAAAACTTGATTAGTTGAAATGAATTTATGGGAATACAAACTGTCCCAAGTCTCCCTGCCCACCCCTATTATATTGATGATCACATCTGAGTCTGAGGAATAATGTTCCTTTACCATCCCAACAATGCGGATTGACATTAAGCCTTAAATCATATGCCGAGACATCATAATGAACTGGAGACATGGCTCATTTGATTGACAAGCTGTCAAAGTGCATGGTTGTGTTTTTTTTAATCTGTCGCTAGTGAGAGATCTGTTAAAAATCAATCTTTTTAAATGTATTGTTTACATTTAACACTGGAATAAATTAAATTGAACAAATTATTAAATTGAACCTGTAGAAATTTTAATGCAGTTTAATTCCTTCATCCATTCATCCTTTTTTGGGATGGCTTATGGTCAGGGTCCACTATAGAGGAAATACTACAAACAATAAAATATTTATTTGTCTTCAAACCAAACCTTAAAACTTACTTTACGTCCTGAATGTGTGTGGCATGCAAAATAAAAAGTTTGAGTAGTTTCATAAAATGTGTAAAAATATCACTATGACTGGCTTTTTACTTGCCTATCTATGACAAGTAAGTACTCTATAGGACCATGAGTACATACCATGAATATCCACCAAGAATTAAGGTCATTGGTATTACTCTAAGTGCCTATTACTCGTATTTGTACCCCAAAGTAACTTGAAAGAAAGGCAGAATACGATCCATCAAACTGATGTGTTTGAAGTTAAAGCAAGAACCAAGAAAGTTTTGGATAAATTGCAAATATAGTCATAAAAATATAAAACCTAATCAGAAATATGTTAGATTTTTTTTACTGGCATTGGACTGGATTATTTCAAAATGGAGACAACCTGTATGCAATCATGTCAGGTCAAATAGCAGAATCGAGCTATCATCTCCATATACATATCACATTTATTTCATTAATAAAACAATTTGGACATGCTATTATAGGAAAATAATCAACAACAGGATGGTGTGATGTGGCCTGACACAAAACAGAATTATTTTTCACTAATAGCATGTCCTAAAGTGTTTCATTCCTCTTATGTCACAGCAATGTGTATTTTTTGTATTATTAATGAGCAACACATCTAATGTTGTGACCATGAAACAAGTTAGTTCCTGTTGCCACTTGTTTTATAACAGCTATAAATAGTCGTAAACTCCAACACAACTCCAACACCTATGGTCATGAGCTTTGGGTAATGACAGAAAGAACAAGATCGCGGATACAAGCGGCTGAAATGAGTTTCCTTCGCAGGGTGGCTGGGCGCTCCCTTAGAGATAGGGTGAGAAGCACAGTCACTCGGGAGGAGCTCGGAGTAGAGCCGCTGCTCCTCCACATCGAGAGGAACCAGCTGAGGTGGCTCGGGCATCTTTTTCGGATGCCTCCTGGACGCCTCCCTGGGGAGGTGTTCCAGGCATGTCCCCCCGGGAGGAGGCCCCGGGGAAGACCCAGGACACGCTGGAGGGACTATGTCTCTCGGCTGGCCTGGGAACGCCTCGGTGTTCTTCCCGAGGAGCTGGCCGAGGTGTCTGGGGAAAGGGAAGTTTGGGCTTCCATGCTTAGACTGCTGCCTCCGCGACCCGGTCCTGGATAAGCGGAAGAAGACGAGACGAGACGAGATAAATAGTCGTTCCTTCATCAGACTATTTTTTCTTTGCTTTGAAGATAATAAGACAAAAATACAGCTTATCAATTTTCCACAAAAAATGCTAAATCCTGAAGACCTTCAGAAAATTGAAAGTTACAGCTTTATATCTGATTAATACAAAGTGCTGACACTGGAGACTCCTTCCATAAATGTTAAATAAACATCTCCTTACATAAAACCTCACTATATCTCTGATTATACCTTTTTTCTTTGTTAAATAGCAACAAATATTCAGTTTATTGTTAGTTTCTGCCACAAATAGTTGTTAGATTTTTTTATAGCAAAATATTTCAATGCCAGTATAGAGTATTTTATTGGTTAAAGTTTTGTAAATGCTTTGTGTTTTTTTGTTATATATTATGTATATAATAAAATATATTATATTTAGATTTTATTTGAAAAAATGTCAAACCTAAAAAAATATGCACTCACTGAACACTTTACTCGGAACACAATACTAGGTTGAACCTCCCTTTTCTCTCAAAACAGCCTCAATTCTTCATGACATGGATCCCACAAGAAGTTGAGAACATTCCTTTGAGATTCTGGTCCATTATGACATGATTGCATCACGCTGTGATGATTCATGCCGCGAATGTCCCGTTCTATTGGATTCAGACTGGGATGGTCACTGAAGAACACTGAACTCATTGTCATGTTTATGAAACTAGTTTGAGATGACTTTGTGACATGATGCATTATCATGCTGGATGTCGCCATTAGAAGATGGTAAATTGTGACCATGAAGTCAGCAATGATACTCAAATAGGCTGTGGCATTCAAGCGATGATGGATGGATTGGTATTAATGGGAACAAAAAAATGTGTGCCAAGAAAGCTTTCCCCACACCATTACACCACCTCCACCAGCCTGGACTGTTAGCAGGTTCGGTCCATGGATTCATTTCTGTTGGCATCAAATTCTTGCCCTACCATCTGGTTTTTCCAGTCTTCAACTGTCCAGTTTTGGTGAGTCTGTGCCCATTGTAGCCTCAACTTTCTGTTCTTGGCTGAGAGAAAATAAATCTAATGTAGTCTTCTGCTTTTGTTGCCCGTCTACCTGAAAGTTTGACATGTTGTACTTTCTTGAGATACATTTCTGCTCATCACAATTGTACAGAGTGGTTCTCTGAGTTACTGTAGCCTTTCTGTCAGCTCAAACCATTCTCCCTTGACCTCTCTCATCAACAAGGTGTTTCCATAAGCAGAACTGCTGCTCACTGGATGTTCTTTTCTTTATTGTACTACTCTGAGTAAACTCTAAAGACTGTTGTGTGTGAAAATCCAGCAAGCTCTGCAGTTATAGAAAAGCTCAATTAATCCATCTGGCACCAACAATCATGTCATGGTGAAATTCAATGAAATCACATTTTCCCCCATTTTGATGGTTGATGTGAACACAACCTGAAGCTGCTGGCTCATATCTGCCTTATTTTATGCATTTCACTGCTGCCACATGATTGTCTGATTAGATAATTGCATGTAGGTGTATAGGTGTTCTGAATAAAGTGTTTGGTGAGTGTATATTTCTAATAATATCAGTAATAAATTGGTAAATTAAGGTAGACTTAAAAATAAAAGGTAGCGTTGTTGTATCTTTTGTACTTTAGTGTGTATATTTTACCTGGGAGCATGGAGCATGTAGCTTGTCTTTAGAGCTCAAGCTAATTCAGTTAAAATTTTGTACATTATATTCACATTTCCAGGTAAAAGGCATGTAATAACTAGACCATCAATGATGGCATAGCTCACTCCAGCCCCATCTAGTACAATCTAAATTGGGCCACCTTGCACAATAAATGTTGCAAGCTATATACACTATATATAGAAGTTACAGTGATGCTTGAAAGTTTGTGAACCCTTTATAATTTTCTATATTTCTGCATAAATATGACCTAAAACATCATCAGAATTTCACACAAGTCCTAAAAGTAGATAAAGAGAACCCAGTTAAACAAATGAGACAAAAAATATTATACTTGGTCATTTATTTATTGAGGAAAATTATCCAATATTACATATCTGTGAGCGGCAAAAGTATGTGAACCTCTAGGATTAGCAGTTAATTTGAAGGTGAAATTAGAATCAGGTGTTTTCAGTCAATGAGATGGCAATCAGGCGTGAGTGGGCACCCTGTTTTACTTAAAGAACAGGAATCTATCAAAGTCTGATCTTCACAACACATGTTTGTGGAAGTGTATTATAGCACGAACAAAAGAGATTTCTGAGAACCTCAGAAAAAGCATTGTTGATGCTCATCAGGCTGGGAAAGGTTACAAAACCATCTCTAAAGAGTTTGGACTCCACCAATCCACAGTCAGACAGATTGTGTACAAATAGAGGAAATTCAAGACCATCGTTACCCTCCCCAGGAGTGGTCAACCAACAAAAATCACTCCAACAGCAAGGCATGTAATAGTTGGCGAGGTCACAAAGGACCCCAGGGTAACTTCTAAGCAACTGAAGACCTCTCTCACATTGGCTAATGTTAATGTTCATGAGTCCACCATCAGGAGAACACTGAACAACAATGGTGTGCATGGCAGGGTTGCAAGGAGAAAGGCACTGCTCTCCAAAAAGAACATTGTTGCTCATCTGCAGTTTGTTAAATATCACATGGACAAGCCAGAAGGCTATTGGAAAAATGTTTTGTGGATGGATGAGACCAAAATAGAACTTTTTGGTTTAAATGAGAAGCATTATGTTTGGAAAAAGGAAAACACTGCATTCCAGCACAAGAACGTTATCCCATCTGTGAAACATGGTGGTGGTAGTATCATGGTTTGGGCCTGTTTTGCTGCATCTGGGCCAGGACAGCTTGCCATCATTGATGGAACAATGAACTCTGAATTATACAAGAAAATTCTAAAGGAAAAATGTCAGGACATCTGTCCATGAACTGAATCTTAAGAGAAGGTGGGTCATGCAGCAAGACAACGACCATAAGCACACAAGTCATTATACCAAAGAATGGTTAAAAAAGAATAAAGTTAAATGTTTTGGAATGGCCAAGTCAAAGTCCTGACCTTAATCCAATCAAAATGTTGTGGAAGGACCTGAAGCGAGCAGTTCATGTGAGGAAACCCACCAACATCCCAGAGTTGAAGCTGTTTTGTATGGAGGAATGGGCTAAAATTCCTCCAAGCCAGTGTGCAGGACTGATCAACAGTTACCGGAAACACTTAGTTGCAGTTATTGCTGCACAATGGGATTACACCAGATACTGAAAGCAAAGGTTCACATACTTTTGCCACTCCCAGATATGTAATATTGGATCATTTTCCTCAATAAATAAATGACCAAGTATAATATTTTTGTCTCATTTGTTTAACTGGGTCCTCTTTATCTACTTTTAGGACTTGTGTGAAAATCTGATGATGTTTTAGGTTATATTTATGCAGAAATATAGAAAATTCAAAAGGGTTCACAAACTTTCAAGCACCACTGTATATACACCCTAAGAATACTTACCAATTTGCCAGAAAGAGTTCAAAACAACAAGGAATTGACCGAGAAGAAGCGATTTTTGTTAAACTGCTCATTAGGGCTTAATTACTCAATATCTTTATTATTAATTGCAATTATGCAAATTTGGGTAGAAGCTATATGCACCCAAGGCAGACCCACCTTCCTGCCAAAAAGAATCAAAATCGGTGAAGAATTGAGGGAGAAGAAGCGGTTTGTATGGAAACTGCTTGTTAGAGTTTAATTATTCCATATCTTCATTATAAATTGCAATTATGCAAATTTGGATAGAAGCCATATGCACCCCAGGCAGACCTACCTTCCTGTCAAAAAGAATAAAAATCGGTGAAGAACTGAGAGAGAAGAAGTGATTTTTGTGAAATGTGGACAACACCGGATGGACAACGGACGGATGACAGACAACACATGATGGCATAAGCTCACTGCATAAGTTCATGTTGACCAGATGAGCTAATAATAATAAGCCTTTATTTTTGTCACATGTGCACTCAAGCACAGCAAAATTCCTCCTCTGTATTTAACCCATCAGGGGCAGTGAACACACACAAGTGAGCAATGAGTACACACGTACAGTATACACAGAGCTACAGCACCTGGAGAGCAGTTGGGGGTTAGGTGCCTTGCTCAAGGCCACTTCAGCCATGAACTGAGGGGGAAGTGCTGTTCATTCACTCAACTCCCCTCACATTTTTCCTGCCAGTCCAGGGAACCAAACCGGTGACCCTTTGGGCCCAAGGCTGCTTCTCTAACCTTTCAACCATGGCTGCCCCCAAAAGGATGTACCTTCATCACTGAACACCTTTTTTGAGAGTATACTGTACTTCTGCTGATGTCTTTATAATTTAATTATGTAATATAAAATGTAATTTAAGGTCATGTGGCTCAACACCCAACACCTTAGTGTAAACAATAAGAGATATTTCTTATAGTGTATTGGGAAGTAGGGAGAGGATGTATTACACCGTGTTTATTTCCGCCATCCAAGTTTAAACTCACAACAAACTTCACAGAAAGCCAGATTCTCAAAATAACTGTCTCGCAAGGAAGGACAGTGGTCACGTCATGGTGATGTGATGATGCAGGATATGAGGATCTTCCTTCCAGCATAATCTCGCTGCTAAATACAGAGTGTGTTGACACACACACATTAAACCCTCATTACGTGGATGTCATACTCTACCACCTGTGAAAGATGCTGTTTCCTGGAGCGTGTAGACAATACACACTCTTCCTGGGAGTTCTGTTAGGATTGCTTGAGTATGCAACAGGAAGGATGTGGTGTGGAAACAACGTATGTGTGGCCAGTGATGCATGATCAGCGTTAACTGAGAGAGGCAGTGGGGATTTATTAATTAATTAATTTATTTATTGCTTTATATGTTTTTATTATGGACACTCTGCTTATGACGTCTTCTGGGTGGATTCAGTTATGTTTTTTTTTTTTACTGGTAATGTTTTCTAAAGAAAAATGTGTCGGAGAAAGACAAACATCCACACGTCTTTTGTTGGCAAAAGAAAAATAGCTACACATCTCTTTTTGTTTACAGGAAATATGTTGTTTTTTTCCCTCCCATCTTCCTCCTGTGGCTGCAGAAAATAGCCCCACCATCCTGCTGACCGCTCATCTGTCCCTCTTTCTGTCTCTCAGAATTGTCCTGCCTGCTATTTTTAACCTCCTGACCATGTTAGATTTGAAACGTTAGCCTGACCTTTGACCTTGGTTAACCAGTGGGGGACTAAAATTAGCAGCATGGCCTAAAATCATTCTGGGAACTCTTCAAGGGGATTTTGGTGCTCAGTGGAAGTTGTGAGCTGCTCCCTGGGAGAAACGTAACGCAGCACAGTTTCTCGTGAGAATGCCACAGGGCTTGCAGTGTGTGTGAGTGTGTGTCAGGAGACAGTGTGTTGATGTCTGCCGACAGCTTGCACTTACCACTCTTCTGTAGATTTCACATGTTGTGCTATCTATACTGGTGATGAGATTCTTGCTCTGACTGTTGAGTGACAAAATAAAGATCCCAAGCAGCATTCCAACATAAAATTAGCATTTTCTAGCATTCTGGAAAAGCAGCACTGAATCTTACAGCCTCATTATTGTATTTTTTTCATCCATCGATATCCAGAATGCATTATGCAAATCTATCATACCGTACATCCCTTTGGAATCTTCACCATGTCCACATCCAGAGCAGTTCGCTCTGGGACAGAACCAGCTCAATGCACGTTCCAAACGAGACCAAAACCCCAAACCATTGCAAAATATACAGTAGAGTAAAATATTTACAAATGTTAAACAATGCATTTTAATAAGTCAGTATTAAAGCCAGGTTCCCAAAATGGTTTCCTACTAGTTATGCTGTTTTAGAAAAATAATGAACAATGAGTAGCTGTAATGTGGATCATTTTAACACATTATTGATCAAATCTTTTTACACACCAGTTAATTAAGGAAAGTATTTTGCAGTTTTGAAATTATTTATCTATAAATAGTACAAAATAGTATCTATGTTGTACTTATCTATAGTATAAAGTGATGAGAAAATGTTCCTCCTCGTCATCGTCATTATCATCTCAGCCAACTTTGTTGGAGGAGGTTATGTTTTCACCTACATTTGTTTGTTTGTTTGTTTGTTTGTTTGTTCCAAATGTAACTCAAAAAGTAGTGAACAGATTTTGATGAAATTTTGAGGAAAGGTGGGCCATGGGCCAAGGAACAATTCTTTAGATTTTGATGCAAATCCAGATATGTACAGTACTGTACAAAAGTCTTAGTCATTTGTAAAGAAATGCTGTAGGCCAAAAATGGCTTAAAAATAATGAAATGAAAAGTTTCAACATAAAAAATACTATAAAAAGCAGTAACCTATAATAAATGAAGCAAAGTCAATATTTGGTGTGAGACAACCCTTTGCTTTAAAAAAAATAGTAGTCTCAGGTACAATGAGTACAGTTTTATAAGGAAACGAACAGTAGGTTGTACTGAGCATCTTGCAGAACCAGCCACAGTTCTTCTGGACACTTTATCACACTGGCTTCTGAATTTTGCAGCAAAACCCAGTAGCCTTCATGATGTTTTCTTTTTTAATCTGAAAAGTGCTCTCTTATGGAATTTGCTGCTCAGATACAAAGAATGTTTTTTTTCCTGTAACATTTAATTTTGTGCTGGAAAACGAATGTTTGGAACTCTAAAATGTTTTTGTACTGACTCGATAATGTAGAAGTCATAAAATAGAAATATGTAACAAAGTTTGTATGAAAAAAAGGGTGCTTAAGACTTTTGCACAGTACTGTATTTGGATCCAGGATTTTTTTTTGTCTTTTCCCAACATAACTCAAAATGTATTGAACAGATTTGGATGAAATTTAGTGTACAGATTTACTATTATCCTAGGTTCAAGTGATTTGATTTTGATGTTGGTAATATGTGGCTTAGTGGAGGTATGCACTCTACTGAGTGCCCTTCTAGTTAACAAGATTGTGCCATGCAACTTCAAGACAATGTGGTGTACAGTGGATATAAAAAGTCCTGTTAAAATCTTAGGGTTTTGTGATTTAAAAAATGCAACCAAGACAAATCATATCAGATATTTTTTTTATGTTAATGTGATTTAGCAACCAGCAAAACAAAACAAAAACAAATATAAATGTTTTAGGGAGAACTGAAGAGAAAACTTACGATAACCTGGTTGCAAAGGTGTGCACACCTGTTAACTAATACTTTGTTCAACACCTTTTGCTTGTAATACAGCACACAGTCTTTGTGGGTAAGAGTCTACCAATTTACCCAAGCACATCTTGATTTGTTAAGTTTATTCCACTCTTCCAAGCAAAACAAATAAATAAATAAATAAATAAATAAAAATACTCTAGATCTATAATATTATGAGGGGATCTCCTGTGCAGTGCACAGCCAACTTCAAGTCATTCCACAGGTTTTCAATAGGAGTTAGATCTGGGCTCCAAAACGTTGATCTGAAGCCATTCCTTTGTTGACTTGGATGTGTGCTTTTGGTTGATATCATGCTGGAAGGCTAAATATTTTCATTTTCATCAAGTTTTGTGCCAAAATAGATTGGTATTTGGAGCTATCCATGATTCCTTCTATCTTGTCTAGATCCCTCATCCCAGCTGAAGAAAAGCAGTCCTTGAGCATGATACTACCACCACCATGCTTCACCATGGGTATGATGATACAATTTCTGGGTGATAAGCTGTCTTATTTTTGCCCAACACATATATTTTGGAATTTTGCCTGAAATGTTCTGTCTTGGTCTGATCAGATCAAAATGCATTTTCCCACATGGTTTTGGCAAAATTTACATCAGCTTTTTCATGAGAAAGAGCTTCTATCTCACTGTCCCACCTCATAGTCCAGACATGTGAAGAATACAAGAGATTGTTGTCACACCCAGGGAGTGACCAGTACTTTCCAGATATTCCTGCAGGTCCTTTAATGTTGCCGAAGGTCTCTTGGCAGCCTCCCTAATAAGTTTTTTCTTGTACTTGTGTCAGTTTTAGAAGAATGTCCTGTTCTCGGTAATGCCACTTTGGTGCCCTATTTTCTCCTCTTGTTTATGATGACTTTCCAATTCTTTTGTACACCTCTAATGATCGATACTTTTCAAAATGAGATCCTGTATATGCTTTAAGGTTTTTACAGATCAAGGCTTCAACAGTCAGATGAAACCAAGAAGATGTCAAGAAAGTCTTATCGAAGATCTTTATTTGTGGTTAATCAGTCAATTCATTGATGACTGGTGTGTGATAATTACTTTTGAACTTGAGTCTGAATGAGATTGGCTAATTCTGAGCAAAGCAACATGCTCCATTAAAACCGTGAGTGCACGCTCATGCAACTAGGTTATTGTAAAAAATAAAAAATAAAAAAAATACATATAATAATAATAATAAAAACCTTATGCTTTCTAATCATGCAACATCAGTCCCCATCACAAAAACATCTCGACTTTGTTCAGCCCTGACTTGATCTTAGCTTGACTTCAATTTCTCTGAATGACTCTCTTCAGCAGAAAGTGAAATGTTCAGCCAGCAGGGCTTCCTGGAAGACATGCGTCTCTCTTTTCAGGGCATCTCCATGGCAGCAGGTAACGGATCTTCAGAGCTGGAATCCTCCCAGCTGCCCTATCTGGGCGTCACAAGGCTTTTTTCACTCCAACTCTGGAGCTGTTGCTTTGTGTGAGAGCACAGCAACGTGGTAGTTACGGCTAACGAATAGCATTGGCGGCGCTGGCTTGTGGGCGCACAGAGGAGGGCCTTGTCACTGAGGGCCGTGTGAATAGAGAGAGGTGAGAATGAGGGCAGGAGAAACACGAGCGCTACCTTGAAGTGAACGACCTCGTCTCGGCTGTAAACATGGTTTAGGGGCAGAGACGGGTTGAGGGAGTGGGTGGAGGGGTGATACACGCCTTTTTTCTTCAGGGGTCAGAGAGGGAAGAAAGGGACATTGTCATTCATGGCTCCTGAGCTTTGATTTAGAGTTGTGAGAGGCGATGGACATGATGCTCAGTCCTGTGAGAACGGATGTAAAGCAAGAGGTGGCCATAAAATTGATTATTGATGCACATAAAAATTCAAGAGTTTGCCATCATGTAAAAAAGTTTCCAGATTTGAGGTTTAAGAAATGGTTTTAAAGAAGGAATTTGAATAGAAAAAAATCTGTTTCTCAGTAGTGTAAAAGATGGCTAGGCAGGCAGTTTTAAGCCAAAGTGGTCACTTTGCGATTGTGTGTGATAGCACTGTGTAATGTCACACATCCTGAAATTAGAAAATATTAGATGAGACAAAAAAAAAGCCATCATATATTTAAATAATATTGGCTGGCATTGAGTGGCATATCAGATATACAGTATTCCATTCAGCTAGCGCGATATTGAACGAGTCAAAGACAAGTAGCTGAATGGAATATATCTGATATACCATGAGAAAAAGTCAGCCAATATTATTATTATACATACACATTTCTTTTGGGTGTTCAACGTGTCTTTCTCTTTCAAAATTCTCTCAAAATCTTCCGTATTTAATGACGCAAACCTGGTGGCCATGTTTGCTGACAAATTCTCACAGTTGCTCGCTAGTGCAAAAGTTTTACATCTCCGACGTGTGACATCATGTCTTGACAACCATGCAATATCATAAACCATATTCAACGCTCATTCTCCACTGGGTAGAGTGGCACATAGGATAAGCGATATGCTAACAATATTGCATGCTTTCAAACCAAATGAATGAAACCAGCTAGAAGGGAATAGAATACATGTTTTTATTCCATCAAAAAAGTGTCCTGTATGTATAATAATGTGGTGTATATATTATGTGCAGAATAAAATGAGGAATTCATATTTACATAGAATCGATGCCATTAACACCACAACACTGATTATTTTCACATAACAGCATATCCAATTTGCCAACAATTCCCAATTTGTTACTCATTAAAGAATGATACATTACATTTTTATCCATTTATATTTAAACGTAATGTCATGGATGGTCTGCAAAATAAGCTCGTTCCTGTTATCACTTAAATGTTATAACAGTAACAATCATTACCTCACCAACCTCAATTTTTTTTCTTCATGTTAATAAGACAGAAAAAAAAGCCAAAAATCCCTGTGTCTTGAAGACTTTCTCATGGCAGGAAACAAAGTTACAGCTTTACCTCTGACTGTTACAAACCTCTGACACTGGAGACTCCTTTCAAAACTGTTTAAAAAATGGCATAATGTCCAGTTAAACATCGTGTATCAGAACACTGTCAGATGAAGTGATGTCTATTATGTATGGAATAAAACTGGATAGGATTTGCTGTTATAGGAAAATAATCAATGATGGAGTGGGGTGATGAAGTTGAGTACGTGTTAGCATCCTGAAATGGATTATTAGCTCATCCGGCTGACAGGTTGATGAGCTTATGCCATCATATGCATTGTCCAGTGTCGTCCACATTTCACGAAAATCACTTCTTCTTTCTCAATTCTTCACCAATTTTTATTCTTTTTGGCAGGAAGATGGCTCTGCAGGCGGCACGGTGGTGTAGTGGTTAGCGCTGTCGCCTCACAGCAAGAAGGTCCTGGGTTCGAGCCCCGGGTCCGGCGAGGGCCTTTCTGTGTGGAGTTTGCATGTTCTCCCCGTGTCCAGGGTGTACCCCGCCTTTCGCCCGTAGTCAGCTGGGATAGGCTCCAGCTTGCCTGCGACCCTGTAGAAGGATAAAGCGGCTAGAGATAATGAGATGAGATGGCTCTGCAGAAGTACAGCATACTCTCAAAAAAGGTGTTCAGTGATGAAGGTACATCCTTTTGGGGGTAACCATGGTCTGGTCGAAAGGTTAGAGAAGTAGCCTTGGGCCCAAAGGGTCGCCGGTTTGGTTTCCTGGACTGGCAGGAAAAATGTGAGGGGAGTTGAGTAAATGAACAGCACTTCCCCCTCAGTTCATGGCTGAAGTGGCCTTGAGCAAGGCACCTAACCCCCAACTGCTCCCCAGGTGCTGTAGCATAGCTGCCCACTGCTCTGTGTATACGTGTGTACTCAGTGCGCACTTGTGTGTGTTCACTGCTTCAGATGGGTTAAATACAGAGGAGGAATTTTGCTGTGCTTGAGTGCACATGTGACAAAAATAAAGGCTTCTTATTATTATTAGCTCATCTGGCCAACATGAACTTGTGCAGTGAACTTATGCCATCATGTGTTGTCTGGCATCCATCCGTTGTCCATCTGGTGTTGTCCACATTTCACAAAAATCGCTTCTTCTCTCTCAATTCTTCACCGATTTTTATTCTTTTTGACAGGAAGGTAGGTCTGCCTGGGGTGCATATGGCTTCTATCCAAATTTGCATAATTGCAATTAGTCATGAAGATATGGAGTAATTAAGCCCTAATAAGCAGTTTCCACACAAATTGCTTCTTCTCCCTCAATTCTTCACTGATTTTAATTCTTTCTGGCATGAAGGTAGGGATACCTAGGCTGCATATAACTTCAACCCAGATTCGCTTAATTACAATCATTAATGAAGTTATGGACTAATTAAGCCTTATTGAGCAGTTCAACAAAAATCGCTTCTTCTCGGTCAATTCCTCGCTGTTTTGGATTCTTTCTGGCAAATAGATAGGTATTCCTAGGGTGTATATAGCTTCTATATATAGCTTGTATATAGCTTTTATATAATGTATATAGCTTGCAACATTTATTGCAAAAGGTGTCCTACTTTAGAGCGTTCCTTCTGGACTAGACAGGGCCAGAGTGAGTGAGTCATTGACAGTCTTGTTTTCCAATAACAGCACATTTTGGAGTGTTTTATTCTTTGTATATCACAGAAATTCACCATCACTAACACCTATTTACTGAAGAACTTTTTTTTATCCATGTTGTACTTTTTATCCATTTATAGTTGTAGTTGTATTTAATGTTGCAAAAACTTTTTTTTTTTACTTTTCAGATTTTATGTCAAAATGCAAATTGATGAAATGTACATTGAGTTATGTGGAAGGCAATGGTAGGCAAAACATATGTTGTTGGTTTTTTTTAATATGAGTGTAAAACATGTCAGAGCCCAGCGAGTTTTCTCTCAGCTGTAACACTACCTCTCTTTCCCTGTTTCCCTGAACGCTGAGCCACTTCTCCCCTGTGTTTCAGAGATAAAGGGTTGCGCCAGGAGCCCTGCCCTCCCTGCTGCCGCTCCCACGGCTCCCGATCGCCTCATTCCCAGCCACACACACTCACACACACGCATACACACAGTGTGCCACTGTCTGCCTGCCGTCAGCCCAACGCCACCCACTCAAGTTGCATAACACAATCTCTCTCTCTCTCTCTCTCTCTCTCTCTCTCTCTCTCTCTCTCTCATCACTGTCTTGTCCTTTCCTGGACTGCTCCAGTGATTGATTTCAGTGCAGGACAGAGGTAGAGGTGGTGTGAGAGGGCACTCGCTCTGTCTGCTCACTTGGCCGCCACTGAAACTGGCACTGGCTGAAAAGCCTGAGAAAGACTGAATTCAGTGCAACAATGTTAAATCCTGGAAAATGTGATGCTCACAGTCCAGTCATGGCAAAACAAAAAAAGCGTGTTGTGCATTTTTCAGGTTTGAGTTCTAAGTTTTGAGAAAAGCTTTCATGCTTATGCAGGCTGTGCATTTTGGCATATCAGCCTCAAGCCTGAACAGTAGCCAGAAATGTCAAGAACGTTATTAAAAGCGATCACAAACACAATATAATATTAGTGTTTCAGGATCATTGATCAGGAATTATGGCACAACATGATAAGTCAAGTCACACTGTTGTTCTTTTAAACCTCAGATGATATCATGGTTTACAATGTGACACAGTGTGTTTGAGTGTGTTGCTCACACAAGATGCCAAAAAGAAAATGTGCACCATTTACACGATTGCTCATTTATTTTAATTTTGATTTTATTTTAATGTAAAATACTCTGGTAGGAGATTGAAGATTAGAAGTGAATCACATGGCAGTATTTCAAAATTTCAATATGGATTTGTTGCCTTGTTTATTACAGAAACAAACATCTTCTGAGGCAAGTGTATGATGATTTAAACATGAAGTTTGCACAGTAAATAATAAACTGACAGATTATACACTTCCATTACTTGTTATTCTATCCACATTCACTGGATATGAGCCATCTACTACGAGGCTATCAGCTCATATACCGTGAGTAGAGAAAAACAAAATGGTGGAGCGTGTTGCTGAGGGCAAAATAAAAACTGCTTGAAAATAAAAACCGCCAAAATACAAAGAAGCAAAAAAAATGGAATAAAAGTATTTCATGGTAAGAACATATCTTTTTTCCCCAAGAATTATTATTATAGCATTTTTCACAAATTGCTACTGTCATTTTGCCAGATTATTTACATTCTAAGCAGAAACGATTTTGTTGGACGTTTTGTATAAAATTTGTATTTATCTAATTTGCAAAAAATAAAAATTCTGTGTTTCTCAAAATCCAGTGAATGTGGATAGAATAAAACAGTTATTCCACTCAACCTCATCGTACATGGCTTATAGCCAACTCAGTGTTACATGTCTCGTCAGCTATCAGCTCATGTACGATTCGATTTAATGGAATAATTGTTAATTTATTATTATTCTCATAACTCCAATGTCCAAGTATGTCTTGGCTGATTGACTACTTTTCAAGGTAATAAAAATGGAAAATTATCATCTTTTCATGATCTTCAGTGAGCACGTTGTCCTGGTCAGGGTAGCAGTAGCAGGATCTGGAACCTATACCAGGAAATGCTAGGCATGAAGCAGGAATACATCCTGAATGGCTGAATGGGAATAAAGTCCATCACAGGACACCATGCACACATTTTACGGGTGCCAGTCCATTGGGATGCTTTTGGGAACCTATAGGAAACCCATACGGACACAAGAACAACATGTTCAGCTCCACACACACAAAAAGTAAGCCAAGCTCAAGCTCGAACCTGAGAACTGTGAGGCGACAATGCTGCACTGCCGTACCGCCCAGGGACAAACTGTGTAACTAAAAATAGACATTAAAGCAGAAAGCTGACAGTATAATTTTAGTCTGGATCTGAATCAGGATGGGTTTCATCCTCGAAATCTTTGTTGACAATGTGTACGTGCTGTAACCCACCCTTCACTTTTCAACAAATACACTCTTAAGATAATCACATCTTATCTGAGTTGATAAAAGGACTTTTTCTCATTACATCACTGCATGTTATTGACAAATGCTGGGTGGAACCACTTTTTAAAAAAAAAAATCATTACATGGAAGATGCACAACAAATAAAAAGTCAGTGTATATAACTAATCATCTGCTGTTGCCATTTCCTTTGTACCATAAGGTATATTTTTGAGCAGCAACACTTTCATGACATTAAATAATTCAGCAGAATAATGTGTTGCATTACTGAGTATGCCCACATACACAAAATAAGTGAAGAAATGTCCATCCTACATCCTGTCCATTCTGGAAGACTGGAGGGATGGAAAACACCCTGTTTGTGTCTCAGGCCTTGCTGTCATCCATGCCGACCAACAGGGAGACCATGCATATATTTAGCCTCTCAGACCAATGAGAAAAAAAAAACAGGCCAGACCCGGTCACTCGATAAATAAAGGGCCCAGATCCTGAGAACGACAGCACAGCCTTAGCAAGAAAAACAATCGGCGAGCCGACCCAGAGTGGCCTGAGAAAACAAACACGGCTGATGAGAACGCCGCTGCCTCAGAGAGTCTCATTAGCAGCCAGATGCAGCTTTTTCCCCTCGTGCCTCTCAGTGCTATTTCCTCCTCACACACAGACTTCTCACCTCCTCATTGGCCAAGTGTGTGCTC
This sequence comes from Neoarius graeffei, assembly GCF_027579695.1. NCBI lineage: Eukaryota > Metazoa > Chordata > Actinopteri > Siluriformes > Ariidae > Neoarius > Neoarius graeffei. Next base: position 18,004,561 of record NC_083571.1, read on the forward strand.
CAAATTCAGCTGGAATTCTTATGCACGTAAAAAAAGTTAACAATTCCTTATCAGATCCAGTGGTTCCTTGTTTTATCTCAAACACACACAGCTGCTTTTGATTTTTATAGCCTGGCATGACCTCGTCCTGTTTAAATCAAACTCAGTACACTTGTTCGCACTTTCAGATAGATAGATATGGAAGGGTAAATACTGTATAGAATAGCATAGATAGATGAAACAGATGGCAGACAGATGAATGGATTGAGGGACAGAAAGACACAGTAACAGACAGACAGACAGACAGACAGACAGACAGACAGATAGATAGATAGATAGATAGATAGATAGATAGATAGATAGATAGATAGATAGATCAAGCTATGAATGAAACATATGGACAGACAGAAAAATAGATCTATGGATAAAACGGATGGACAGACAGACAGGCAGATATAAAGATAGATGGACAGACCGATGAATGGACAGACATAAATAGACAGACAGACAGGTGGATGGACAGATGGATGGATGGATGGATTAGTTCAATCGATAGATGAAACAGATAGATAGATGGACAGATGGACGGGTAGATGGACAAACAGACAGACAGACAGATCTTTGAATGAAACAAATGGATGGACAGACAGACAGACAGATCTGAATGGGCAGATAGATAGATAGATAGACTGACACAGTTTGATAGCTAAGAGCAGACATAGATAGAGAGACTGGCAGACAGACAGACTGACTGACACAAGTAGATGGACAGATGGATGGATTGATCGATTTGGATGTAGATAGGAATATTTGTTTCAAATACAGTGGTGCTTGAAAGTTTGTGAACCCTTTAGAATTTTCTATATTTCTGCATAAATATGACCTAAAGCATCATCAGATTTTCACACAAGCCCTAAAAGTAGATAAAGAGGACCCAGTTAAACAAATAAGACAAAAATATTATACTTGGTCATTGATTTATTGAGGAAAATGATCCAATATTACATATCTGTGAGTGGCAAAAGTATGTGAACCTCTAGGATTAGCAGTTAATTTGAAGGTGAAATTAGAGTCAGGTGTTTTCGATCAATGGGATGACAATCAGGTGTGAGTGGGCACCCTGTTTTATTTAAAGAACAGGGCTCTATCAAAGTCTGATTTTCACAACACATGTTTGTGGAAGTGTATCATGGCACGAACAAAGGAGATTTCTGAGGACCTCAGAAAAAGTGTTGTTGATGCTCATCAGGCTGGAAAAGGTTACAAAACCATCTCTAAAGAGTTTGGACTCCACCAATCCACAGTCAGACAGATTGTGTACAAATGGAGGAAAGTCAAGACCATTGTTACCTTCCCCAGGAGTGGTCAACCAACAAAGATTGGCAAGAGCAAGGCGTCTAATAGTTGGCGAGGTCACAAAGGACCCCAGGGTAACTTCTAAGCAACTGAAGGCCTCTCTCACATTGGCTAATGTTAATGTTCATGAGTCCACCATCAGGAGAACACTGAACAACAATGGTGTGCATGGCAGGGTTGCAAGGAGAAAGCCACTGCTCTCCAAAAAGAACATTGCTGCTTGTCTTCAGTTTGCTAAATATCACGTGGACAAGCCAGAAGGCTATTGGAAAAATGTTTTGTGGATGGATGAGACCAAAATAGAACTTTTTGGTTTAAATGAGAAGCATTATGTTTGGAGAAAGGAAAACACTGCATTCCAGCATAAGAACCTTATCCCATCTGTGAAACATGGTGGTGGTAGTATCATGGTTTGGGCCTGTTTTGCTGCATCTGTGCCAGGACGGCTTGCCATTATTGAAGGAGCAATGAATTCTGAATTACCGTATACCAGCGAATTTTAAAGGAAAATATCAGGACATCTATCCATGAATTGAATCTCAAGAGAAGGTGGGCCACACAGTGGGTCAATGACCCTAAGCACACAAGTCATTCTACCAAAGGATGGTTAAAGAAGAATAAAGTTAATGTTTTGGAATGGCCAAGTCAAAGTCCTGACCTTAATCCAATCGAAATGTTGTGGAAGGACCTGAAGCGAGCAGTTCATGTGAGGAAACCCACCAACATCCCAGAGTTTAAGCTGTTTTGTATGGAGGAATAGGCTAAAATTCCTCCAAGCCAGTGTGCAACAGTTACCGGAAACATTTAGTTGCAGTTATTGCTGCACAAGGGGATCACACCAGACACCGAAAGCAAAGGTTCACATATTTTTGCCACTCACATATATGTAGTATTGGATCATTTTCCTCAATAAATAAATGACCAAGTATAATATTTTAGTCTCATTTGTTTAACTGGGTTCTCTTTATCTACTTTTAGGACTTGTGTGAAAATTTGATGATGTTTTAGGTCATATTTGTGCAGAAATATAGAAAGCTGCAATCAAACTTTCAAGCACCGCTGTACACATATCAAAAATTTGTGACATGTTATAATGCACTAAATCATTGACCTGAGCAGTGGTGTGCACAGACATTTTGGGGGGCAAGTGCTCTGGGAGGAAAAAAGGGCACTTTTTTGCGCATGTGGAACACCTTATTATAAAAGTCTGAGATTTAACCCTCCTCTTGTGTTCGGGTCGCCACTGACCCGTTTTAGTTTTTAAAGGTGTAAAACAACCACTGTGGCAGCGGGGGCGTGGTCAAGCACCGGTCTGTGACAGGAGGGCGGAGTCGGGGAAGGTAAGTGGCAGATTCACTTCACCTGAGAGCAATTAACCTGTGTTTGTGTGTCTTCCCAGGGACCGCGCCCTATTTAGGGAGGGAGAGCGAGAGCAGAGGAGATCTCTCCCGAACCAGACACCTGTGTGTGTGTGTGCGTGTGTCTGGTTAAAACCTCTTGTGTCCCCTGAAAAGTGGAAACAATTAAACTGTTTGTTGAACCTGATCTCTGTCCTGCCGTCCTCTGTGCTCCACCCACACCTAGGGAAGTCTACAGTGGTGCCGAAACCCGGGAAAATGGAGCACCAACCCAGCAGCCCCATGGAATCCTCCCCGTTCACCGACCTGGTCCACGCCCTCGCCACGGCTCAGCAAAGCCAGCACCAGGCGCTCATCACACTCCGAAAGGAACAAGAGCGGCGCTTCGATGCCCTGGTGCTGGCCCAGCAAGAAGATCGCAAGGCGTTCCGGCGTCTCCTCGCGTCGGCGGGGCCCACCAGCGCTCCGGCCGCGGGCCCGTCTCCCCTCACCTTAACTAAGATGGGCCCGCAGGATGACCCCGAGGCTTTCTTCACGTTATTCGAACAGGTCGCTGAAGCCTCGGGGTGGCCGATGGAGCAGCGCGCGGCGCGCCTCCTCCCCCTCCTGACGGGAGAGGCGCAGCTGGCTGCACTACAGCTCCCCGCCGATCGCCGGCTGGCCTACGCCGACCTTCGCCGGGCTGTCCTTCAGCGCGTGGGGCGCACGCCGGAGCAGCAGCGCCAGCGCTTCCGCGCGCTGCGGATGGAGGAAGTCGGCAGCCCGTTCGCGTTCGGCCAGCAGCTCCGGGACGCCTGCTGGCGGTGGCTGAGGGCCGAAGATCGCGACGCCGAGGGAATCGTCGATCAGGTGGTACTGGAACAGTTCATCGCCCGCTTACCAGCAGGAGCCGCGGAGTGGGTCCAGTGCCACCGCCCGGCGTCGCTGGATCAGGCAGTCGAGCTGGCGGAGGATCATCTGGCGGCTGTCTCGGCGGCAGGACAGCGGATGTCGACATCTCTTCTCTCCTCTTCTCTTTCTCTCTCTCTCTCCCCTCCTTCTGTGTCCCGTCCTCGCCCCATTCCCCCACCGCGGAGGCGGGGGCCGGCACCACCCCTGCCGGCCCGCCGCACCCGCGGTGCCCTCCCGTGTCTCCCTTCTGTGTCTGTCTCTCCCCCACCTCAGGTGAGTGAGCCCCAGAGCACCGGTGCAGAGGGGAAGCCCGGGCCGGTTTGCTGGCGCTGCGGGGAACCGGACCACCTTCAACAGCAGTGCACAGCAATGGAAGTGGGCGCGGTGGTTCGGATCCCCGACGCGCCAGAGGCCGCCCTCGATCGGGCCGGAGCGTATCGCATACCGGTGAGTATCCAAGGGGCTACATATCAGGCATTGGTGGATTCTGGTTGTAATCAGACCTCAATTCGCCAAAGCCTGGTTCAAAACGAGGCATTGGGGGGAGCACAAGGGGTGAAGGTTTTGTGTGTGCACGGGGATGTTCACAGCTACCCTTTGGTGTCGGTCCACATTATTTTCAGAGGGGAAAAATTTATAGTGAAGGCGGCGGTTAATCCTCGCCTTACCCACTCGTTAATTTTGGGGACTGATTGGCCGGGATTTCGGGGTTTAATGACGCGCCTAGTAGAGAGTGGGTCCTGCCAGTTGACAGGGGGAGGTCCCGGTGTCGTTTTGGCGGGAGCAGCTGTCGCGGAGCCGTCTACGTCATCTCCGCGTCAGGGTGAGGAGCCACCGGCTCCTCCTCTCTCTATTGGGGAATCCCTCGCGGATTTCCCATTGGAGCAGTCGCGAGACGAGACTCTGCGGCATGCGTTTGACCAAGTGAGAGTAATCGATGGTCAAACGCTCCAGCCGAACGCCACCCCGTCCTTCCCCTACTTCGCGATTATGAAGGATAGATTATACCGAGTGACGCAGGACACTCAAACTAAAGAGCGAGTCACGCAGCTTTTGATTCCAAAGAGCCGCCGGGAATTAGTATTCCAGGCGGCTCACTTTAATCCCATGGCTGGACACTTAGGGCAGGATAAAACACTAGCCCGAATAATGGCCCGATTCTATTGGCCGGGGATTCGCGGCGATGTCCGTAGGTGGTGTACGGCATGCCGCGAATGCCAGTTAGTAAATCCAGCGGCCATTCCAAAAGCGCCGTTGCGCCCTCTACCGTTAATCGAGACCCCGTTTGAAAGAATTGGGATGGATCTCGTCGGGCCATTAGATCGGTCAGCACGAGGGTACCGCTTTATATTAGTTCTAGTGGACTATGCAACGCGATACCCGGAAGCAGTGCCTCTGCGCAATATCTCAGCACGCAGTATTGCAGAGGCACTCTTCCGCGTCATCTCCCGAGTTGGAATCCCGAAAGAGATTCTGACTGATCAAGGCACTACGTTTATGTCACGAACACTACGCGAACTGTATGGGTTATTGGGGATTAAGCCGATCCGCACCAGTGTATATCACCCACAAACGGACGGTTTAGTAGAACGGTTCAACCGCACCCTCAAAAATATCATTAAAAAATTCGTAAGTGAGGACGCACGTAATTGGGATAAGTGGCTCGAACCCTTGCTGTTCTCAGTGCGAGAGGTCCCTCAAGCCTCCACGGGGTTCTCCCCGTTCGAATTATTATATGGGCGTAAGCCGCGCGGCATCCTAGACGTGCTGCGGGAAAATTGGGAGGAGGGACCTTCACAGAGTAAGAATGAAATTCAGTACGTTATGGACCTGCGCGCAAAACTCCACACGCTCACCCACCTAACTCAGGAGAATTTGCGGCAGGCCCAGGAACGGCAAGCCCGCCTGTACAACAAGGGTACGCGCCTTAGAGAGTTCACACCGGGAGATAAAGTACTCGTACTCTTGCCCACGTCGAGCTCCAAATTAATCGCCAAGTGGCAAGGACCCTTTGAGGTCACACGGCGAGTCGGGGATGTCGACTATGAGGTGAGGCGAACAGACAGGGGTGGGGCGCTACAGATTTACCACCTCAATCTGCTCAAACTCTGGAACGAGGAGGTCCCCGTGGCGTTGGTGTCGGTAGTTCCGGAGAAGGCGGAGCTGGGGCCGGAGGTTCAAAAAGGGAATTTGGCATCATGTACCTCTCCGGTCCCCTGTGGAGACCACCTCTCCCCGACCCAACTCACGGAGGTCGCCCAGTTGCAAGCCGAGTTTTCGGATGTGTTCTCGCCCCTGCCCGGTCGCACTAACCTCATAGAACACCACATAGAGACACCCCCGGGGGTGGTAGTGCGTAGCCGCCCTTATAGACTACCCGAACACAAAAAAAAGGTGGTTCGGGAAGAACTTCAGGCCATGCTCGAAATGGGCATCGTCGAGGAGTCCCACAGCGACTGGAGCAGCCCGGTGGTCTTGGTTCCCAAGGCCGACGGCTCGGTCCGGTTCTGTGTGGACTATAGAAAAGTCAACGCGGTGTCTAAATTCGACGCGTACCCAATGCCTCGCATTGATGAGCTGCTCGATCGACTAGGCACGGCTCGCTTTTACTCGACACTGGATTTAACGAAGGGATATTGGCAGATCCCCTTGACTCCATTATCCCGGGAGAAAACGGCCTTTTCCACACCGTTCGGCTTACACCAGTTCGTCACACTTCCGTTTGGGCTGTTTGGGGCGCCCGCTACGTTTCAGCGGCTGATGGACCGGGTCCTCCGGCCCCACGCCACCTATGCGGCCGCCTACCTGGACGACATTATCGTTTATAGTAACGACTGGCAGCGGCACCTGCAACACCTGAGGGCCGTCCTTAGGTCGCTGAGACGGGCGGGACTCACGGCCAACCCAAAGAAGTGTGCGATTGGGCGGGTGGAAGTACGGTATCTGGGCTTCCACTTGGGCAACGGGCAGGTGCGTCCCCAGATTAATAAGACAGCAGCGATTGCGGCCTGCCCGAGGCCCAAGACCAAAAAGGGGGTGAGACAGTTCCTGGGGCTGGCTGGCTACTATCGTAGGTTTATACCTAATTATTCGGACGTCACCAGCCCGCTGACTGACCTCACTAAAAAGGGGGCGCCAGATCCGGTCCAGTGGACGGAGCAGTGCCAGCGGGCTTTCTCTGAGGTAAAGGCTGCACTGTGTGGGGGGCCACTTTTACACTCCCCTGACTTCTCTCTCCCTTTTATGTTACAGACGGATGCGTCGGACAGAGGGCTGGGGGCCGTTTTGTCCCAGCAGGTGGAGGGGGAGGATCGCCCGGTCCTATACATCAGCCGGAAGCTGTCAGTGCGTGAGGGGCGCTACAGCACGATTGAGAAGGAGTGCCTGGCGATCAAATGGGCGGTCCTCGCCCTCCGGTACTACCTGCTGGGGCGCTCTTTCACCCTCTGTTCGGACCACGCGCCCCTCCAGTGGCTCCACCGCATGAAAGATGCCAACGCGCGGATCACCCGTTGGTATCTGGCGCTCCAACCCTTTAATTTCAAGGTGGTCCACAGGCCGGGGGCGCAGATGGTCGTGGCGGACTTCCTCTCCCGTCAAGGGGGGGGGGAGTCGGCGGCGGGCCGGACGGCTGCCCGGCCTGAGTCGGGCGGTGGGGGTATGTGGCAGCGGGGGCGTGGTCAAGCACCGGTCTGTGACAGGAGGGCGGAGTCGGGGAAGGTAAGTGGCAGATTCACTTCACCTGAGAGCAATTAACCTGTGTTTGTGTGTCTTCCCAGGGACCGCGCCCTATTTAGGGAGGGAGAGCGAGAGCAGAGGAGATCTCTCCCGAACCAGACACCTGTGTGTGTGTGTGCGTGTGTCTGGTTAAAACCTCTTGTGTCCCCTGAAAAGTGGAAACAATTAAACTGTTTGTTGAACCTGATCTCTGTCCTGCCGTCCTCTGTGCTCCACCCACACCTAGGGAAGTCTACAACCACTTAATGTTAATTTATTACATCAAGGCTTTTTGACTTTGCCAGGAATCTCTAGTTGAACAAAATAGAAAAAGAAATATTTGTTTTCCTAAATCTGAAAATGGTCTAGCAAAAAATATAATACTTATGTGCAGTTGTTTCTGTATGCGACGGGCTACTTCACGACAAAATAATTACAACTTGGGCTTAGAGGGCAAACAATACATTTTCACTCGATTCATGTGTTATCTGGCTGGTGGGGCAGGGGAAGAGCTGATAAAGTAGATAAAGAGAACCCGATGTGTTGTCTGCGCTACGACAAGGCCGTGGCTTCCAGGACACTATGCTGCTGCAACCTCACATTGAATGCACTGCACGCTTGTTCACGTGACAGAGCAAGAGAGACAGAGGTCCGGTGTGTGTGCGGAGGGGGCACACATCGGGACATTATTTTCACACACGCTTTTAATGCCGCTGCTTTTCTAAAAGATCATGTCGACATTGGCCTCAGTAAACTGTAAAAAAAAAATTCAAAAGGGCACTTTTTTGGACAGAGGGCAGAGGGGCAGGTGCTTGAGCACCACCTCGTGTCTATCTGTGCACGCCACTGGACCTGAGCCATGATACTTGTTAATAAGGATGATTCTCTGACTTCCTTCTGTTCTCTTCTCATGTTTCCTTTTCTCCTCTAACAGTTTTAATGTAATAAAAGTTACTTTTCCCATGAAAACATGACAGTAAGTTAGTTTCATAACATTTTGGCTGTTTCACACTTGAATGGGTTTAAAAGTAGCAACTTTTGTACTTTCACTTCAGTACATTTTTGTCTGCATACTTCTACTTTTTAATTGAGTTAGATTTTGGCACATGATCTCGACTTTCACTAAAGTATAGTTTCTCTGAACTTCTCCAACCCTGCTTTTAGCCTTTAGCGTATTGTAGTAGCTGCATGTGTTTTTATTTTCAAAGTCATTTATCATGTTGGGAAATTTGATTGCAGCTCATTTAGCTGGGTGTGGTTTGTTTCTTCCAGACCCTCAGCCCTTTTTTATCATCAGCTTTCACACAAAGCGCATTTAACAGATTTTCTGTCTCATACTCTTAGTCCATGTAAATATCTGAATCAGTGCTGTTTTTGTGTTTTACTCAGTGGCGGTAGCAGAGCATAGAGCTGATACATGTAGCAAAGTGATTTGTTTACTTACATTCTCCAGGAGTGAGGTGGTGGTTTAGCAATGCTACTTTGTACATCAGGGTGTCAGAAGGTAAGGGAGTAATAATGAGAAATGCATTTTTAAGGAAGTTTGTCCTGTTTTATATTCAGTCACCTGCCATGACTGCTCATCTTATGACTGTGAAAGGAATTTAATTTAAAAAAAAAAGCTTGGCAAGAGATCACATACTGCTGTGTGTGTGCGCACGTGCATGTGGGCTGTCAGAGTGGAGATCTGGAGTACAATATGTGGTGGTGGTGGTGGCAGGGCCGGATTATGGGGGGTCTGGGCCCCGGGGCCAGGAGTTCGCAAAGGCCCCCCCTCCCCCCACACACACACACAAACAAACACACACACAAAGGCTACTGAGGTTGCAAACTAGCAGAGGGTAACATGTAAATGAAGTAAATAAAGTGACATGTGAACATACTGTATGTTTAGAACATTAAGGCATACAATGTTTGTTAGTGATTAAAAATATATGTATTGTGTCAAGAAGTTAACAAGGAAACTGATTAGGATGTGTCAATAATTAAGCCATACCTAAGGAATAATTCATTTTAGGCTATATAAGTTTTTTCCTACTCTTCCTTCTTGCAAAGTCATCCACTAATTCATCAAAGTTATGCTGTCGGACCAACTCTGATTCAATTGCCAGAAGAGAAAGTGAATTCAAGCGGTTTTAGCACATTGTCATCCTGAGTTCATTCTTAATATGAGCCAGTCTGGAGAATGAACGTTCCCCTTCACAATTTGTAAAAAGTCTGAGTGCTATGTAGACATTTGGAAAAGTGGACGGTAGATCCAAATCCACCATGGCCTTCAGCATTGTTGTTAGGGTTTTGCTGGGATTCGAACCCAGGTCGCTGGCATGATAATCCAGTAAACCCCCAGTAGGCCACCAGGGGGATGGTGCAAGTGCAGAGGCGTGAGGCGAAAGTAGAGTATCAAAAACAGTTTATTTACACTATGTACAGTCCAAAGGAAAAAACAAATGGATAATCCAAAAGCTCAGATGTACAAAAAACAAAAATATCCAAAGGGTCAAAAGTCCAAAATCCAACTAAGAAAAGAAGAGGCAAAAACTCAAACGCTCAGAAGATCAAAAAGGCCAAAACAAAATCCACAAAGTCCAAAAGAAAGAAGCAAAAACCAAGAATACAAAGACACAGGCAAGGTACATGGGACAGAGAGAACTAGCACTAACAGCATAGCATAGGAAAAAGACTCCGTGACTAGGGGACAAACAGAGGAGTATTTATACACAAAATAAATTGAACACAGGTGACACTAATGAAGACAAAACAGGCAATAAAGACAAACACAAAACACAGGAACAGTGGTGGCCTCTAGAGGCCAAAACAAACATGACAAGAAAAGGAAATAACAGCGGCCTCTAGAGGCCAAAACAGTCCCAGTCCTAACAGGAGCATCTCCTGACATTCCCAGGGCGATCCGGATGGGCCGAATGGAAGTCCCGGCATAGTCCTTTATCTAGAATGTCCCGGGCGGGGACCCAACAGCATTCCTCAGGGCCATAGCCCTCCCAATCAACTAGATATTGAAGCCTGCCGCAGACCCGGCGGGAGTCAAGCAGGCGATGCACGGTGAACACAGTCTGACCCTGGAAGATGCGGGGGGTGGGGGGTTCCTAGGGGCAGGGGCATACGTGGACGTCAGTACGGGCCGCAACAGGGAAACATGGAATGTGGGGTTGATCCTCAGAGTCCGGGGCAACTGGAGCCGGTAGGCGACAGGGTTCACCCTGCGCACCACCTTGAAGGGGCCAATGTAGCGAGGAGCAAGCTTGCGGTTCTCCACCCACAGCGGAAGGTCCTTAGTGGACAGCCAAACCCGCTGCCCAGGGCGGAAAGCGTGGGCAGGTCTTCTATGGCAGTTGGCCTGAGTCTGGTTGGTTCTGGAGGTCTGGATGAGGGTCTTCCTGACCTTGCTCCAGGTCTTGCGACACCGTCTCACATATTGGTTGACCGAGGGCACCCCCGCATCCTCCTCCTGGTCTGGGAACAGAGGTGGCTGGAACCTGAATTGGCACTGGAATGGCGACAGCTTGGTGGCCGATGACTGCAGGGTGTTGTGGGCGTACTCTGCCCATGGCAGCCAGGTGCTCCACAATGTCGGGTTATCCATAGCCAGGCCTCGCAGGATGGTTTCCAGGTCCTGGTTGAGCCTCTCCATCTGGCCATTGGACTGTGGGTGAAACCCAGAGGAAAGGCTGGCAGTGGATCCGATGACCTTGCAGAACCCATGCCACACTCAGGAGGAGAACTGGGGCCCTCGGTCTGAGACGATGTCCTGCGGAAGACCAAAGACTCGGAAGACATGAGTGAATAATAGTTTAGCAGTTTCAAGAGCAGAAGGGAGCTTGCACAGTGGTAAAAAGTGGCAGGCCTTGGAGAATCTGTCAACTATGACCAATATGACAGTGTTACCTTGTGACTCAGGGAGACCCATGATGAAGTCGACTGCCACATGGGACCAGGGATGCCGGGGAATGGTCAGAGGCTGCAGGAGACCCTGGGGACGCTGTTGCGGGTTCTTGGTTCTGGTGCAGACCTCACAGGACAGGACAAATGACCTTACTTCCTTCTCCATGTTAGGCCACCAGAAGCGTCTTTTCAGGAAGTCCAGGGTCCTCTGAGCTCCCGGGTGGGCGGTGAGAGGGGAAGAGTGACCCCACTGGAGAACCTTGGGCCGGGCTTGATGTGGAACGTACAAGAGGCCCGGTGGCCCCGTCCCAGGACCGGGGTCCTGGCGTTGGGCTTGTTGGACGGCCTCCTCAATACCCCAGTGGACAGGGGCCATAATCTGGGACACAGAGATAATAGGCCCAACTTCACTCTCCCTGTTAGTGGCAGAGAACAGCCTGGACAGTGCGTCAGGTTTGGTCTTCTTGGAGCCGGGGCGGTACGAGAGGGTGAAGTCAAACCGACTGAAAAACAGGGCCCACCTAGCCTGTATGGGTTCAGTCTCTTGGCTTGCTGGAGGTACTCCAGGTTCTTGTGGTCCGTCCAAACCAGGAATGGATGTTGCGCTCCCTCCAGCCAGTGCCTCCACTCCTCAAGGGCCAGTTTGACCGCTAGCAGTTCTCGATCCCCCACATCGTACCGGGACTCCGCAGGACTCAGGCGGTGGGAGAAGTAAGCACAGGGGTGCAGCTTTCCTTCTGAACGTTGAGAGAGCACCACGCCGACCCCACTGTCCGAGGCGTCCACCTCCACGATGAATGGTTGGGAGATGTCCAGGAGGACCAGAATGGGTGCCGTGCAGAAGCGGTGCTTGAGGTCTTTGAACGCCTTTTCCGCCTGAGGAGACCAGACATAAGATCCACCTGTCCCTTTGGTGAGGTCCGACATGGGTGCTGCTACAGAACTAAAGTTCCTGATAAACTTGCGGTAGAAGTTAGCAAATCCTAAGAACCGCTGAACCCCTTTGACGGACTTGGGAGTGGGCCAGTCCCAGACGGCCAGGGTCTTGGCTGGATCCATTTGGAGTTGGCCTGTCCGTACAATAAAACCCAGAAAGGAGACCTCGGGAACATGAAATTCGCATTTCTGGGCCTTGGCGAACATATTGTTCTGTAACAGCCTCTGGAGAACCTGGCGGACATGGTGGCAGTGCTCCTGCATGGTCTTGGAAAAGATAAGGATGTAGTCGAGGTAGACAAAAACGTACAGGTTAATCATTTCCCTCAAGACGTCATTGATTAGGGCAGGGGTGTCAAACCTGATCCATAAAGGGCCTTGTGGCTGCAGGTTTTCATTCCAGCCATGCAGCAGCACACCTGACTTGACTCATTCAATCAACTGAACTGTCTTCACACAGTCAAATACTTGCAGCCACACCCACCCTTGATTAAAGGGTGGGTGTGTCAGTTGATTGAATAAGCCAAATCAGGGTGCTGCTGCATGGCTGGAATGAAAACCTGCAGCCACACGGCCCTTTATGGATCAGGTTTGACACCCCTGGATTAAGGCCTGAAAAACAGCTGGTGCGTTGGTGAGTCCGAAGGGCATCACCTGGTATTCATAGTGCCCAGACGGGGTGTTAAAGGCAGTCTTCCACTCGTCTCCCTGTCGGATATGGATGAGGTGGTATGCATTCCGTAGGTCCAACTTGGTGAAGACGGTGGCGCCTTGGAGCAGGTCGAATGCTGTGGATATCAGCGGAAGGGGATATCGGTTGTGCACAGTGATCTTGTTCAGGCCCCTGTAGTCAATAAATGGTCGGCGCCCCCCATCCTTCTTGCCGACAAAGAAGAAGCCGGCACCAGCAGGTGAGGTGGAGGGTCGAATGAACCCAGAGACCAGGGCGTCTTTGAGGTATTCCTCCATGGCCTTGCATTCTGGCTGAGAGAGGGAAAACAGTCTGCCACGAGGAGGGGTAGTCCCAGGGAGCAAGTCGATGGCACAGTCATAGGCCCGGTGTGGAGGAAGAACGGTGGCCCTGCTCTTGCTGAATACCTCCTTCAAATCCCAGTACTCTGTGGGAACTTGAGATAGCTCGGTGAGATCAGGGGGCTCGGCAGGAGACACAGGAGAGCTAGAGAGCAGACAAGAGGCATGGCACACAGGGCCCCATTCCACAACCTGGCTAGTGACCCAGTCTATATGAGGGTTGTGGCGGGTAAGCCAAGGAAGACCTAGAATAACTGGGAACTCAGGTGAAGGAATCAGGTGCAGGGATATTTCTTCCTTGTGACCTTGAGACTGGAGGAAGACTGGAGAAGTAACTTGGGTGACTCTTCCATCACCTAACGCTTGGCCATCGAGGGCAGACACAGACAGTGGGACTTCAAGAGGTGCAGTCGGGACATTGATGCTTTGGGCGAAGTGGATATCCATAAAGTTTCCAGCCACCCCTGAGTCTAACAAGGCTTGACAAAAGTGGACGGACTCACCCCAGGAGATGGAGACAGGGATGTAGACTCCTTGGCCGGGAAGTTCGGGAGAGAGGGTAGGCCCCGTCACAACCCTCCCTCGGCTGGACGGGATGGTCCTTTTCCCGAGAGCTCGAGACATGATGCTCGGAAGTGGCCAGGCTTGCCACGGTAGATGCAGCACTTGTCCCTCCTCCTGCGCTCCCTCTCGGCTATGGAGAGACTAGTACGGCCAACTTGCATGGGCACTGGAGGAGGTAGACGGGCTCCATGTAGAGGCAGTGAGGCCGGGGAGACTCAGGACTTGGCAGCGTTCTCTAATCCTGTTGTCCAAACGAATAGCATGTGAGATCAGAGTTTCGAGGTCACTTGGGCATCCAATAGAGGCCAGGCCGTCTTTGATGGGGTAAGACAAACCATGGTGAAAGGCTGAAACCAGGGCAGCCTCATTCCATGCGCTGACTGCTGCGAGCGTCCGGAACGATATGGCGTAGTCTGTGACGCTTCCTCCTTGCCGGATGGACATGAGCTTTCTGGCTGCGTCGGTACTGATGTCCGCCTGGTCGAAGACCTGAAGCATCTCTTCAGTAAACAGTTCAAAATCAGAGCACTTGGGTCCCCGTCTCTGCCAGATAGCTGTTGCCCAAGCTCGTGCCTTACCAGCTAACAAGGTTATCACAAAGGCGATCTTGTGGCGATCCATAGTGTAGGTGGTAGGCTGGAGCTCAAAGGTGAGTTGGCACTGGGTAAGGAACTCCTGGCACTCACCGTGCTTGCCGTCATACCTCTGTGGTGCAGGAAGGCTGGGGTTCATGAGGTGAAGGAGACAGTGTGGCAGGAGGCACTGGAGCAGGAGCTCGATCAGGATGAGGAGATGCAGGCAGAGGTGTCAGCTGTGCCAGGGTTTTCCCAATTTGCTGAAGCAGTACCTCGTGGTGAGCAAGGGCCTCACGTTGGCTTGTGAGCGTTCGTCCATGAGCGTCCATGGTCGCTCCGAAGCTCCATAATTCCCTGAAGGTTGGCCGGGTAGACAGTTGAAGCAGCCTCTGCCGACTCGGTCATGATGGAGTCTTTCTGTTAGGGTTTTGCTGGGATTCGAACCCAGGTCGCTGGTGTGATAATCCAGCAAACCCCCACTAGGCCTCCAGGGGGATGACTCAAGTACAAAGGCATGAGGCGAAAGTAGAGTATCAAAAACAGTTTATTTACACTATGTACAGTCCAAAGGAAAAAACAAACGGATAATCCAAAAGCTCAGAAGATGTACAAAAAACAAAAATATCCAAAGGGTCAAAAGTCCAAAATCCAACTAAGAAAAGAAGAGGCAAAAACTCAAACGCTCAGAAGATCAAAAAGGTCAAAACAAAATCCACAAAGTCCAAAAGAAAGAAGCAAAAACCAAGAATACAAAGACACAGGCAAGGTACATGGGACAGAGGGAACTAGCACTAACAGCATAGCATAGGAAAAAGACTCCATGACTAGGGGACAAACAGAGGAGTATTTATACACAAAATAAATTGAACACAGGTGACACTAATGAAGACAAAACAGGCAATAAAGACAAACACAAACCACAGGAACAGTGGTGGCCTCTAGAGGCCAAAACAAACATGACAAGAAAAGGAAATAACAGCGGCCTCTAGAGGCCAAAACAGTCCCAGTCCTAACAATTGTACTTGGGCATTTTTGATTTTCTGACATGAATGATTTGTATTCTACAAGTTCATCTGCCAGGCTCATGCCCAAATCTGTGGGATATGCTGCAGCAAGTGATTTGGCCCTTGGAGTGAACTCACTGTTGGACATATTGTCAGGCATGAAAAGAACATGAAAAGATTGGTAAAGTGTGTGTATGCAGTTAACCGATGGTTAAGACAGGACACAAGTTTGTCAATTAGAACACTGAAATTTTCAATCCGAAACTTTTCTTTTCCACTAAATTCAACACCTGGCTCTTAACTTTCATCAGCCATATGTTTGCGCTTCTTTGTGCGCTGGAGGTCATGCCTGTAGTCTTGGGAGACTGAATGGGTAACATTTAAAGCTGACCCTTCAAAAAAGGCGAAATTGTCTCTCTGTTTTGCCACAAAGTCACGAAGTGAAAGGAGAAGCCGTGTAGCCGTGTGTATGTCAATGTTATGTTTCTGCAACTGCAGACTTGTGGCTTAGAACCGCTGCAGTATTGTATCCCAAAAGTGTGCCATGAAGGCTATCTCTAGGGTGTCCAGCTTGCCACAGAGTGCAGAGGCCTCGCTTCTAGTTTCACGTTTCTCCTGTGAATCTTTGGAAATATTGTTCAGTGCCTCTCTCAATTGTGGATAATATTTCCAAAGAGCCTTTGTGGATTCAGCTCTTAAACTCCAGCGAGTACCTGACAACGATTTCAATGTGAGTTTCACATCTGTATCACGAAACACCTTTCCCCACCTGTGTGTTGACGAGGTACAAAATGTGTATAGTGATTGCACAAAGTCAAAGAAACAGCCAGCTTCTGGGCAACTGTCAACAGCATTGACACCAACTAAATTCAACGAATGTGCTGCACAAGGGACATAACAAATTAATGGGTTTATTCATTTCAGATGAGCTTGGACTTCATTGTACTTTCCTGACATATTACTTGCATTGTCATAAGACTGGCCTCTACAGATAGTTAAGTCTAGGCCCAGGTTCTCCACCATAGCAACAACACACTCAGCCAAACTGCTCCCACTATGATTTCCAATTGGCTCAAAAGCCAGAAAACGCTCAACTACTTCTCCACCATTATTTACAAACCTGAAAATAAAAGTGAATTGGTCCACATGATCAAGGTCTGGAGTGGAGTCAACTATAACAGAAAAAGTATTTGGACTCTTTAATCTCGCTGATAATTGCTTCCTTTGTTCTTTCTCCCATTAAGTGGATAAATTCCTCACAGATTGTTGATGAGAGGTAGGACACAGAGCCTTTGCCCTTGCCTCCAAACCTTTGGAGATGGTCGGCTAAAAAAGGGTCAAATTTGGCCAACAGTTTGACAATGCCCAAGAAATTATCATTGTGAGGTGATCCCAACTGCTCATCGTCTCCCCTGAAAGCAAGGCCTCTCTCCCCCAAAAACTGGATTACAGCAACAGCTCTTTTCAAAACTTCCCACCAGTATTGCCTCTCTGCATCCATTTGTTTGACAAGATCAGAATCAACTCTTCCTGTGTTTTTGGAGCGATTGTGTAATGCTAGCAAGCAAGCCCTATGCTCCTCACTCCTCTCATGCTCACCGATACGCTCAGAATGTTTCCAATCAGAAAACCCGTGGACAAACGCATTGTGCTTACTTGAAAATAGCTTGCAAGCAAAACAAAAGATGCAACCAGTTGAAGGGGAGTAAAGTAGCCACTGCCTAGTCACAGATTGGCCATTAGGTAGAGAACATTTGAGTAAGGAATTTGTGAAACTCCTAGTCACACCCCCATTGTCCTATCCCTACATGAGGCAGGGTACTTTTCACTTCGATTTTGAAAAGCAGCTGCTTCTCTACTAACCAGAATCGACTTGGCTTGTTCAGTAATGGAACTTGGCCATAAAGCAGGGTCATTATCTGTTTCACACCAGGAGTTTGAGCCCCCAGCTTCTGGTGTGATACTGGTCTCGGTGTACCCCTTCTGACTTGACAAGACTTTCTCAGGTGATGCCTGGTCTGACAGTGAGTCTCCTGTACTAACAAGAGTGCAGTCTTGGTCGGTTGTGGTATTTGGACGTAAAGCAGGGTCATTAAGTGTTTCACAACTGGAGTTGGAGTCCCAAGCTTCTGGTGTGAAACTGGGCTCCATGCACTCCTCCTCACTTGGAAACACTTTCTCAGGCAATGCCTGGTCTGATTGTGGGCCTGAGGCCTGAGCCTGACAGGTCGGGTCTACGCTTGATTGGGTCTGTGAGGGCTCCTGTATGATCAAGCCGGTAGTGATCTCTTCATTGCTACAACTCGGGCCACTGATGACATTATCAATACTTGAATCTTGAGGCTTGTCGAAAAAGTTAGAAATCAGAGGCACATTTTTTAAAAAAAATCGACCTGCTTTGCCTCCCTAATTTTTTTGGCTTTTCGTTTTGAAGCCCCACTTTTTTGTTTGTAATCCATATTACTGATGCCAAATGTAATGCGGGAGTGTTATATCTATTGGATTTTCACTGGGACTTCCTAAATTTCTC
Organism: Neoarius graeffei; assembly: GCF_027579695.1. Classification (NCBI taxonomy): domain Eukaryota; kingdom Metazoa; phylum Chordata; class Actinopteri; order Siluriformes; family Ariidae; genus Neoarius; species Neoarius graeffei. The sequence continues at coordinate 18,022,403 of NC_083571.1, forward strand.
AGAACTGATTATAATAATAATATATACACACACATACACACACACGCGTGCGCACACACAATACAATAATTAAAGGTAATGAGCCTTTAAAAAGGTTTTGAACCTTTGAAGGTGCAGTGTTGTTTCTAGTAATATAATATAATATAATATAATATAATATAATATAATATAATATAATATAATATAATATAATAATTAAAGACAATGAGCCTTCACAAAGGCTGTTGGAAATGTACTAGCCTTTTACAAAGGCTTTGAACCTTTGAATGTGCAGTGATGTGTTATTATATTATATTATATTATATTATATTATATTATATTATATTATATTATATTATATTATATTATATTATATTATATAAATGGATATAAGCCTTTAAAAAGGCTGTTGGATGCTAAACTGCTGAACAAGTCTGGTTGAACAGGCTGAACACAGAGCAAGTTGTCAAGCTGAACAGTCAGAATGTTGTGAGGAGTACTGAAGCATGGAGCCTATATATATAGAGAGCCCAAGTCTCCGCTCCTTCTGGTCAGTCCATTGGAAAATCGATATTAGATTTTCACTTAGACTTCCGAAATTTCTCACTGAAAATACACTAGTCCTTACAACGGCTTTGAGGTCGTAGCGGCGAATCAAATCAATTAAAACATTTATGTTGGTGATTTGATTGGCCGCCGCAGGCGAAATTTGCTCCTCATTTGCATAATATTAAACTTGGCCAAATATTTTCACTTCACTTCGCCCTGTTCGCTTGCCTTCACCCCACTTCGCTTCCCTCATAGGAATGAATGGCGAATTTCGCTTCGCTTTGCCAAATTCGCATATATGTGTCCCTGGCGTGAGGCACACAAGGCATGTTGTTATCTGCCTATGACATGACATGAAGTAAGGAACAAAAACAAACCCCAACACCAAAACCCTTGGTAAATCAGAGGCCCTTTGTAAGGACATTTCTAACCAGAGGGCTCTCTTCAGGGGCATCAAAGTAGGGGGGAAAGTGGGACTCAGTCACCAGGGCCCTACGTATCGGGGGGCCCCATAGGTTTTTTTTTGTAGGGGGGGGTCCATTTGAGCTAGGTCCATAGGGCCCAGAATTTGGTGCTACTCTTAACAGTACGCTTTCCCGTTAGGGCTCTCTCTAGGGCCCCCAGATAGCCAGAAGTCACAACCCTTAGCAGGGGCTTTCATAATCATAGGATCCTCCGAAAGCATTCCCCCTACTTCATTGAACCCCTAGTTGGCAGACTTTACGGCCTCAGGAGTTTTCATGAGAGGCACTACAGCAGGGCCAGGGGCCCTCTGATTGCCATCCCCTGCCGCCCACCAACCCACCCCTTCCCTCTGTTTTCTTCAGATATGCCCTATAACAGTGTAAGTAGTCATAAGATCCTAGAGAATAGAGGCCCTCTGATGTCACAATTGGCATCGGCATCGCTATGGCCCCCCCGGGCCCCTGGACCCCTTGGGCCCCTGGGCGCCGGCCCCATGGGCCCGGTCCGTAATCCGGGATAAGGTGGTGGTGGGGAGTACAATATGTGTTGGGGGGGGCAGCACATTCTGCTGTTATGTGGGCTGATGCTCTCACTGATATGCACCACACACACACACACCATTATGAATCCCTTTAGTGATTTGACTCTTTCAAGCAGGCTGTTTAGGTTAAATTTTTAATCATTTGATTCACCAGTTTTGATTCATTTGATTCAACACTCCAGTAGAAATCCTTGCATTCATTCTTACTATGCCAAAAAAGATTTGTATAAGGGGTTCTTATATGAAGTTTATTCAATTTAAAAACCAACCAGTGAAGTTTACTTTTATTTAGCATGCTTACTGCGACGCGACAGCTACCAACAGTTTTCACTAACGAGAAAAGTGTCTATGATTTTCTTATTTCTAAATGTCTTATTTCGAACTTGTTCTACATTTAAATGTGTATGTGCTCTCTGTGTGTACCATATTCACCATTTCAGAAGTTTTCAGACAGATTTCCTAAGTGGTGATGCAATAGTGATATTTTTTAACACTTTAGGACCCATGGGAGTTTGATTTGTGGTTCGAATAGTGATATAGACTGCCCTGCCAAAAAAAAAAGGTAAGCACTCTAATATTTGGTTGCTCCACCTTTAGTTTTGATTACAGCATGCATTCGCCATGGCGTTGTTTCGATAAACTTATGCAATGTCCCCACATTTATTTCAGTCCAGAGTTGTATACATTTTTCACACAGAGCTTGTGTTGAGGATGGGAGAGTCGAAACACTGTGTAAAGTCTTCTCCAGCTTCCCAAAGCTTCTCAATAGGGTTAAGGTCGCGACTCTGTGGTGGCCAATGCATGTGTGAAAATGATTCCTCATTTTCATGATTCCTGAACCACTCTTTTACAATCTGAGCCCTAATTTTATGCCTGTGCCATCAGGGAAGAAAAAATCCATTGATGTGAACCTGGTCATTCAGTACATTCAGGTCATCAGCTGACTTCATTTTATTGCCCCATAATATTGCTGAGCCTCAACCTGACCAACTGAAACAACCCCAGATCATAACACTGCCTCTAGAGGCTTGTACAGTGGACACTATGCATGATGGATGCATCACTTCATGAGCTTCTCTTCTTACACTGACACGCCTATCACTCAGGAATAGGGTAAATCTAGACTCATCAAACCGCATGACCTTTTTCCATTGCTCCAGAGTCCAATCTTTATGTTCCCTAGCAAACTGAAGCCTTTTCTCCTGATTAGTCTCACTAGCAAGTGGTTTTCTTATGGACACAGCTGTTTAGTCCCAATCCTGTGAATTCTCATCACAGTGTGAGTGTGGAAATGCTCTTAATTTCACTATTAAACACAGCCATGAGTTCCACAGTCAATTTTTTTTTTTTTACAATTCAACTTCACCAAGTGATCTCTGATCATGGTCAGTCAGGATCTTTTTCCAACCATACTTTTTCCATGAAGTTGATCATGGAAAATCACTATCATTCCATCACATCACTATCATTCCATGTTTTAATAATGCATTGGACATTTCTTAATCCAATTCCAGTCATTTCAGTAATCTCCTTAGATGTTTTCTTTGCTTGATGCAAGCCAATAATTTGATTTTCTGAAGCACAGTGACATGTTTGTTTAAGAAATGAGAAGCTACTCACTGCATCAGTTGGGGTTAAAAGAATTGTTGCCAGCTGAAACACAATCACTGCAGTAATTTTCCAATCAAAGGCTCTTATGTATTTGCTTATTTAAATCCAAATGGTGACTTTTTTATTGGCCATGCAGTGTATCAACACATCTGAGGTAAATGTTATTCCTCAGAGGGAAAACGTCAGGGCCTTCTAGGCCTACAGAGAAGGCCCGAACATATCAGCATTTCAAATATTATATTTAATTTCTTTCTTTCTTTAATTGCTTTCATTCTTTCATAATTTCATTTTAATTATTCAATTCTGATTATAATTTGGCCTCATTTTCTATCAAATTTGCTTCAGAAATGAAAGGGTTACTTTCCTGAAAACATTAAAATAGAGTTATCTCATGAGATTTTTTTGTTTGTTGTCTCTAGGCTGAGAAGAGTTTAGAGCTGGCTCACTCATTGGCTAGGACTTCATTGCTGGGACAGAAGGCCATGGAAGTGTATGTTTATGTGGGAAGTGACAGATGAATTAACGAATCAGATTTTGAATTATAGTGGGAGGGACCAAAAATTTATCGCCCTCGGCCTTCCTAGCTTAACTGTGAGTCGGCACCGTCAGCGCAGCAGTGAAGTCACCTTCCAGCTGGTGTAGCGTTCATCATTAGTGTTAGCGAATGCTAATAAAGTGGTCAAAGCCAGTGCTATCAAGAGCAAATAGCATAGGCTAACAACTGAGAAACTAAGATTTCTGTCTCCAGACTCTTCTTCCAGGGGGCGGCACGGTGGTGTAGTGGTTAGCGCTGTCGCCTCACAGCAAGAAGGTCCGGGTTCAAGCCCCGTGGCCGGCGAGGGCCTTTCTGTGCGGAGTTTGCATGTTCTCCCCGTGTCCGCGTGGGTTTCCTCCGGGTGCTCCGGTTTCCCCCACAGTCCAAAGACATGCAGGTTAGGTTAACTGGTGACTCTAAATTGACCGTAGGTGTGAATGTGAGTGTGAATGGTTGTCTGTGTCTGTGTCAGCCCTGTGATGACCTGGCAACTTGTCCAGGGTGTACCCCGCCTTTCGCCCGTAGTCAGCTGGGATAGGCTCCAGCTTGCCTGCGACCCTGTAGAACAGGATAAAGCGGCTAGAGATAATGAGATGAGATGAGACTCTTCTTCCATGCACACTCACCACAGTATTTTTCTCTCAGACTTAAGTATTCATTTCCCTCTGTAATTTACTTAGTTACTTTTAAAATCAACATTGACAACTACACACAATGGAGCGACCTGACAGCCTGCCTTTGCCCTGTTTCTTTTTTGGTGTGTCTGGCTAATTTTGGCTGAGCTGAAGTCCCAGCTCTAATAGTAATGGTTTGCCACTGCTACTCCTAATGTTTTACTTGTGTTTTTATTCCTTTACATTCTCCAGGTAAAAGGCATAATAATAAATGAGCTAGCTCTCTAAGGTGGTCACCACTTTGACTAGCATGTTTTTGTGGTGCTCAGTAAAAAAATGCTCATTTCTGATTACCTGGAAAATGTCTATTATTTTTGTATGTCCAAAAGCCTCTAACTTGTGCTATGCGTAAATGTGGGTGTATGCACACAGTGCTTATGCAAAGGTTTTACTCTTGCTTTCCATTTCAGAAGGCAAAATGTGATAGATGTATATGGAAATTCCTAAGTAGTGACACAGTAGTGATTTTTTTTTTTTAATGGGACCCATGGAAGTTCAATTACTTGTCAATTTAGTGATATATCAATACATCTGAGGTAAATGTAAAGCTAATCCTGATCGTTTTGTGTTGTTTTTGCTCCTGTATATTGCCCAGATATAAAAGACATAATGAGCATGAGATTGATAAATTGATCACTGCAATTAATTGCAAGTTTTAGTGGTAATATACCAAGGTCAGAAAAAAATGCTAATTTCTAATTAGCTAAAATGTGTCTATTTCCTTTTATCTAAAAACATCTAACTTGTTGATTTAGTGACACATTAGGTATGATATGCTTGACAGTTTGGGCTTGTTTTTGCTAGCTAGCTAAATTTGTCTGCTTTATTTTTAGCTAGCATTTGTTAGGTGTCCATATTTTATAGTTGCCTAGCAACACTGAGAACAATCTTGTGTTCACCTTCCCAGGTCAAATGTACAAAGTTTAATTTGAATGTGACAACAGATCGAGTCAAAACACACCATGTTCAGGAAATATAGGTCTTTTTTTCTCTCTTTTTGTTTGTATTTCTCAGTACAATAATAGATTCAACAAATCGTCTAGAGTAGAAGTGTGTGATGTTAAAAGCAGCTCTATGAGAAACGGAGGAAGGGCTGTGTGTTCTCACATGCACATCTGAGGCCGTCCTATGAGAAAGACTGAGATCCTAAATGTGTGGTGTGTGTGTGTGTGTGTGTATGCGCGCACGCTGGTGGGGGAGTGTAGAGCGGTGGGAATGTCACCTGATCGTGGCCTAGTGGAGACCAGTGGGCTGCTGCAGTGTGTGTGTGTGCGTCTTTGTGCGACAGGCGTGGGCTCACGTCACAAAAAGCTCTCTGTGCTAAAGAGCCACTGAAAAGGAAGTCAGTCACACTCGACTCGCTCACTGGCCATGAGAATAAGCATGAGAGAGAAACGGAGGAGGGTCATTACAGCCACCGACACACACACACACACACACAGAACACTATACTTACAAGGACTTACATTATTAACTCATTAAAAAACAGCTTTTACATTGTAGATAAGGAATATTAATAATAAAATAATACATTTAAATAAATGATTGATAGGAAATTTTGAAACAAAAATAAAGCAAAAAATAAAACACAAAGTGTTTATTAAAATCACCAGAAAAAGCTAAAATAACCATTAAAGAAGATTAATTTGATAATGAGAAAATGTAATAAATAGGCTGCATTCAAACTGAAAAAAAAGATTATTTTAATGTATTAGCATCTTTCCTATAAGATGCAGCTGAAGACAGTGTTTGCAAATATAGAAGAAAGAAATATGAAGAAAGAAAAGCAAGAAAGTTGGACATTAATTGATGCAAAAAAGTAAAATCTCAAAAGAAAAAAAACTAAATAAAGCAAGTGTTCATTAAAACAACTGTCATGCTAAAATAATTACAAAAAATATTAATTTCTTATTAAAATGTATGTAAAAAAGGCAACAAGTAATGCAGAACAAATCAAATTTAAAAATAAATAATGAACAAATGTTCATTGAAATAAGTATAATTGTGATTAATTACAGTAATATGTGTTAAATATCTCATCTTATCTCGTTATCTCTAGCCGCTTTATCCTGTCCTACAGGGTCGCAGGCAAGCTGGAGCCTATCCCAGCTGACTACAGGCGAAAGGCAGGGTACACCCTGGACAAGTCGCCAGGTCATCACAGGGCTGACACATAGACACAGACAACCATTCACACTCACACCTATGGTCAATTTAGAGTCACCAGTTAACCTAACCTGCATGTCTTTGGACTGTGGGGGAAACCGGCGCACCCGGAGGAAACACACGCGGAGAACATGCAAACTCCGCACAGAAAGGCCCTCGCTGGCCACGGGGCTCGAACCCGGACCTTCTTGCTGTGAGGCGACAGCACTAACCACTACACCACCGTGCCGCCCATGTGTTAAATATTGTTAATAAAATTTAATAAATCACTAAATAACAAAATAATAATAAGTAACAATACAGTGTATAAACAATATAGTGAAAAAATATAAAATTCTAATTAAACTGCAAACAGTACTAAAACATTTTGAGGACAGATTAAAAAATCAGTGTTCTTTCTCCATCCTGTCCTACACAGTTCTGTTTGCACACTAATAAAGCAATTATTCTTCTTTTGGCTGCTCCCGATTAGGGGTCGCCACAGCGGATCTTTCGTCTCCATTGCTCCCTGTCTTCCGCATCCTTCTCTACCACACCTGCCACTTTCATATCCTCTCTCACCACATCCATGTATCTTCTCTTCAGCCTTCCTCATTTTCATGTGCCTGGCAGCTCCATCCTCAACATTCTCCTTCCAACATGCTCTGCATCTCTTCTCAGGATGTGCCCATACCATCTCAGTCTCATCTCTCTTAGCTTAATTCCCAAGCTCTCCACACTAACACTGACACTAATAAAGCAATTATTGAGATAAAATTGAAGTATGAGCTCATGGAACCTGATTATGACCCAGTGTTGTATTATGCTTTATGCAGTCTGGTAACTTCCCATATCTGACAATGACCGCATTATTAGTGTACATGTAAACACACTCACTCCTTCACTTTCTAGTCCGCTCTGATATCCCACTCTTTCCCTTCATCCTGAGTGTCTCATGTCCTCTGCCTGTTATATCTTACACTGCTTCCTTTCTTTCTTTTGGTTTCTCTGACTCAGTGTCACCGATCTAAATGCAAAGACTCTGTGTGTGTGTGTGTGTGTGTGTGTGTGTGTGTGTGTGTGTGAAGGGAAGGTGTGTAAAAGCAGAGCATGAGCCTGGGGGAGGGAATTGAAGAAATAAAAGAAAGGGAGAGCTCTGTGTGAGAGAAGGACACAAGTTTGAGTGTGTGTGTGTGTGTGTGTGTGTGTGTGTGTGTGTGTGTGTGTGTGTGTGTTCAACAGGGAGGCCGTGTGTGTAGGAGTTCACAGATAGTGAGACCGTGGGATGGACATCACAGAGATGAGGGAACCAGAGTGTGTGTGTGTGTGTGTGTGTGCACTAGCATGACAAACAAAAAACAATTGCACATGTGTAAAATCAGAACAAAAACAGCTCAAGTAACAACAACCCCCCCATACACACACATTACCCTTAACTATCACAAAACTAAATGTCTAACCCAAACGTTGACCCTAACCTTAACCTAAACCTAATTCTAACCTGAACCCTAAAACTAAGTCTTAATCCTCAAATAGCCCTTTGAAAAAGTGAGGACCAACCAAAATGTCCACATTTCACAAAAATGTCCAAACTCTGTTGGTAAAAAACGTATTCCGGTCCTCAATATAAAGCAAGTATATATGAACACGCTCACATGTGCGCACGCACACACCAGATCAGCTGTGGTCTTGCCAACATGAACTCACAAGAAATTTGTACAAATTCCAGCAAAAGAGAATGATGTGGTCATATTTCAATTGGTTTCATATGAATTGAAGTTGTACATATAAAGGTACATACATTACCCCCAACTCTTCATTTAATCATTTCACACAATGTGAATTGCACAATTTTGCTTAATATTTAAAACTGTCAGAGTGTGTTTGGTAGCCTTTCCCCAAGGGAACTTTTTTTTTTCACAAACAACTTAGTAACTTTAGTCAACAAAAGGAACATTATTTAGTCAAGTTTACCACAGGAAGTTTATTTTGTCAAGTTTTTACCTCAGGAATTGTATTTAGTCAGGTTTTACCACAGGAACTTTACTTAGTCTATTTTTTTAATCAACAGGAACATAATTTAGTCAAGTTATTACCATAGGAACTTGAATCAGGTTTTATCAAAGGACTTTATTTCAAGTTATTCCCACAAGAATGTTATTTATTCAAGGTTTTTTTAACCACAAGAACTTTATTTATTCGAATTTAATTAATCTCATCTCATCTCATTATCTCTAGCCGCTTTATCCTTCTACAGGGTCGCAGGCAAGCTGGAGCCTATCCCAGCTGACTATGGGCGAAAGGCGGGGTACACCCTGGACAAGTCGCCAGGTCATCACAGGGCTGACACATAGACACAGACAACCATTCACACTCACATTCACACCTACGGTCAATTTAGAGTCACCAGTTAACCTAACCTGCATGTCTTTGGACTGTGGGGGAAACCGGAGCACCCGGAGGAAACCCACGCGGACACGGGGAGAACATGCAAACTCCACACAGAAAGGCCCTCGCCGGCCCCGGGGCTCGAACCCAGGACCTTCTTGCTGTGAGGCGACAGCGCTAACCACTACACCACCGTGCCGCCAATTTAATTAATACCACATGAATTTTATTTATTCAAGTTTTAATGACTGAAATTTTATTTGGTCAATTTATTTATTTATTTATTTGTTTGTTTGTTTGCTTGCTTTTCCTAACATTATTTAATCAGGTTTTTACCATAAGCACTTTATTTAGTCAAGTTTTTTCCAATGGAACTTTATTTATTTACATTTTTTTCCACAAGAAGATTATTTTGTCAAGTTTTTACCACAAGAACTTTCTCATCTCATCTCATTATCTCTAGCCGCTTTATCCTGTTCTACAGGGTCGCAGGCAAGCTGGAGCCTATCCCAGCTGACTACGGGCAAAAGGCGGGGTACACCCTGGACAAGTCGTCAGGTCATCACAGGGCTGACACATACAACCATTCACACCTACAGTCAATTTAGAGTCACCAGTTAACCTAACCTGCATGTCTTTGGACTGTGGGGAAAACCGGAGCAAATACACGCGGAGAACATGCAAACTCTGCACAGAAAGGCCCTCGCCGGCCACGGGGCTCGAACCCGGACCTTCTTGCTGTGAGGCGACAGCGCTAACCACTACACCACCATGCCTCCCCCACAAGAACTTTATTTATTTTAATTAATTATTTAATTAATTTCACAGGAACTTTATTTAGTCAAGGGTTGTTTTTTTTTACCACAGGAACTTATTCAAGTTTTAACAACAGGATTTTTTTTTAAACTAATGGTAACTTTATTTAGTCAGGCTTTTACCACAGGAACTTTATTTATGTATTTACACCAAAAACTTTATATAGTCATGTTTTTATTTTATTTAGTCAGGTTTTTTTATCCACAGGAATTTAATGTATTCAAATTTTTAATTTAATGTATTTCAAATTATTACCACAGGAACGTTATTTATTCAAATTTTTTAACACAACTTTTTTTAACTACACCTTTATTTATTTGCAGTTTTAGTACAGGAACATTATTTAGTCAGACTTTTACCACAGGAACTTTATTACCTCTGCCAGCTTTGTTGTTGGAGGAGGTTGTTTTTGCCACCATTTGTTTATTTACCTATTCCCAAAGTAACTCAAAAAGTAGTGAATGGATTTTGATGAAATTTTGAGAAAAGCTGGACCATGGGCCAAGGAACACTTAATTAGATTTTGATGCAAATCCAAATATGTGGGTTAAGTGGTAATCTACTGACTGCCCTTCTAATTTAGTCAGGTTTTAAACTACATTAACTTTACTGAGTCACATTTTTTTTATCTTTTCATCATTTCACACAAAATAGATGATGCAATTTTACTTAATATTTAAATTGTGCGTTTGATCGCTTTTGCCCAAGGGGACCTTTTTTCCCCAAAACAACTTGAGCCCCCCCCCAAAAAAAATATCATTTAATCAACTTTAACACCAGAAGTTTATTTAGTTAAGTTTTTACCACAGGAAAATAATTTAGTCAACAATTTGCCACAGGAATTTTATTTAAGTTATTGCAGTCAATGTCTTTACCAGAAGAACATTCGTCAAGTTTTCACTTTTAGTTTTTCACCACTGATATTTTAGTTTTTATTTCTTGTTTCTATAGTAGGTACATTTATACACACCAAGAACAAGGTCAGGGAATATTGTTCTATTGCATCATAAAATATAAAGTAACAGGTTCAGTGTATAGGCCATACAACACCAGTTTACTGGGGAAAGGTTGTGGGTGTATGTTGGGTTGAGGGAATTTCCATTTCTACATATTCATACAATTTTTTTGATGATGATAAAAGCGTATGTAGTTTTCTATTTTTTCCTGTCACTTAATTTCACATAGTGCTGAACAGTTTTCCATGCCTTACTCAAGAGTTCAGCAGAGGCTCTCTCACAGTCCTGTAAATACACAGCCTTAATCTTTGAACTACCACTGCCTCACACAATGAAGGTGGCCAAAAAAATCCCCTTGAATGTATAACTTGTATCATACAAAGCCTCCATTGTTATCTCATTTCACGATTCCAAACCACCTTGGAGTTGTTGATTTTCATTAGCCAGAAAAATAAGTGCAAGTTTGACTTCCCTCCCACCACTTTTCCTGTTGATTCACTAAATGAAAAGCATCTTTCACCCAACAACACACAATTATACTCTCCTCTCTGCAGCAACCCTTCTCAGTGTTTTCATTGTAAGCCATCTTTAAAATGGCGACTTTGAAATTAACGCAACTGATTTAATGTGGACAAACAATGTTCCATGTGGGTAAACAGAAGTCCAGATTTGTGCTCAAATCTGTGTGGACATTGTAATATGTGATATTGTTGTAGATTGTGTGATACATACAGATTAAGTTCAATGATAAACAGAGGTGGGTAGAGCAGCCACAAGTCTCATTCAAGTAAATGTATAATTTTAAGGCTAAATCACTTAATAATCACTTAAAATGATTCAAGGAAGTAAAGCTAGTCATCCAAATGACTTCTTGAGTAAGGGTAAGAAAGTGTATTGTAAAAAACACAGCAAAACCAAATAGAACAGGAGCATTAGCAATATGCTTAGCATTCTGTCCTTGCTAGCTTGAGGACATAGCTAATGTTAGCATTAAGTGTTCTCATAGACAAAGCTAATGGTTCAAAGTTTAGTTGACGCAGCACATTTATGCAGTTGCCACTGAGATGTTGACTACTCAGAGTGGTGGACAAAACAGTAGCAAATTGTTTGCATGTAGCAAAGAAAGCAAGCTAAATATACTTTGTAAGTCTAGAAATATTTCAGACTAGGTGAAGCTAATTTTACAGTCCAATTGCACATTGGACTTGGAAAGATTACACTGGGAAGAAAAACAGCTTTTTAAAATTTTCCTCTGTTTTAATGGAATGTTTTCACTTTCATATAATCTTTATGGTTTAGAAACCTCTGCCAACCTCCTGGCAGGGGTAAGCTTTTTGGAGAAAAAGGCCACTGGGTGTAGTTTTGGCCTTTCTCCAAATCATTGGGAAAAGATGGCTCTAACTTCCCTGTCAGAGGCGTCCACCTCTATGGCAAATGGCTTTGTGGGGTCTGGATGTTGGAGAATGGGAGCCAACATGAATGCGACCTTGAGCTGGTTGAAGGCTTCTTCTGCCTGAGGAGTCCACCTAAGGCACTTGGGACCCTTTTTCAGGAGGGTGGTCAAAGGTGAGGCCAAGGTGCTGAAGTTCCTGATGAATTGGTGGTAGAAGTTGGCAAAGCCTAGAAACCTCTGGAGGTCTTTGACTGACTTGGGTTGCAGCCATGAGGTGACGGCCGAGACTTTGGCTGAATCCATACTGACTCCTTCTGAGCTGATGATGTAGCCCAAGAAGGGGATCTTGTCTAGGTGGAATTCGCACTTCTTGGCCTTAGATTAGATTAGATAAAACTTTATTGATCCCTTTGGGAGGGTTCCCTCAGGGAAATTAAGATTCCAGCAGCATCATTACAGATAAACAGAGAAAATAGAGAAAAACTTCTAGATAAATTAAAATAAATTAAGTATTTACATATACAAATATAAAAGAATAAGATATAGGGAAGAGAGGAAGGGGGAAGGAGGGAGAAGTGGGGTTAGGGTAAGTGTGTGTGGGGGGGGAAGCAGGAAAGATATTGCACTTTATATTGCACATTATTTTGTACATTGTCTGGTATTGCTTATTGTTAGGCTAGGCTACTGCTCCTTCCCATCCTCTGTCCTCCTGTTACCCCTCCTCCCCCCCAGAGAGGAGTTGTACAGTCTGATGGCGTGAGGGACAAAGGAGTTTTTGAGTCTGTTCGTCCTGCACTTGGGAAGGAGCATTCTGTCACTGAACATGCTCCTCTGGTTGCTGATGACGGTGTGCAGAGGGTGACTGGCATCGTCCATGATGTTCAATAGTTTGTCCATAGACCTCTTCTCTGCCACCATCACCAGAGAGTCCAGCTTCATGCTGACCACAGAGCCGGCCCGCCTGATCAGATTGTCCAGCCTGGATGTGTCCTTCTTGGATGTGCACACCACGGTGTAAAACAGGACACTGGTGATCACAGACTGATAGAACATCCACAGGAGTTTCCTGCAGATGTTAAAGGGCCGCAGCCTCCTAAGGAAGTATAGCCTGCTCTGTCCCTTCCTGTATAAGTGATTGGTGTTACAAGTCCAGTCCAGCTTGCTGTCCAGCCACAGCCCGAGGTACTTGTAGGAATCCACAGCCTCCACCTCGACTCCTTCAATCAGAACTGGTCGTGACCTTGGTCTGGACCTCCCAAAGTCAATGACCAGCTCTTTGGTCTTTGAGGTGTTGAGCTGCAGATGGTTCCTGTTGCAACACACAGCAAAGTCCCTCACCAGGTTCCTATACTCCTCCTCTCTGTTGTCACTGATACACCCAACAATGGTTGTGTCATCAGCAAACTTCTGAATGTGACACAGCTCCGAGTTGTAGCAGAAGTCCGCGGTGTACAGGGTGAAGAGAAGAGGGGCCAGCACCGTGCCCTGGGGTGCTCCAGTGCTGCTAATTACAGTGTCAGACGTGATGTCCTTCAGCCTGACGTACTGCGGCCTGTCAGTGAGGTAGCTGGAGATCCAGGTGACCAGGCAGGGGTCCACTCACATCCTGTTCAGTTTGTCCTGAAGCTGGTGTTGAAGGCACTCGAGAAGTCCAAGAAGAGGATCCTCACTGTGCCATTTCCCTTATCCAGATGCGAGTGGGCTCGGTGTAGCAGGTAGAGGATGGCGTCTTCCACACCGACACCTGCTCGGTACGCAAACTGCAGACAGTCCTGGGCATGTTGTACCTGGGGTCTGAGGAGGCTGAGGAAGAACTGCTCCAACATCTTCATCAGATGTGAAGTGAGCGCCACCGGTTGGAAGTCGTTCAGCTCGCTGGGCCTTGACATAAAGGTGGTTTTCAAGCAGCTGTTTTAGTATGGCTCTGACATACTTAATGACTGGAAATCTGAGGAGTAAATCAAGATGTCATCTTGATGTCATCATGCAATGACGTACTTTCCCAGCATGTCCCACAGTACTTCACTGATGAAACTTTGGAACATGCTGGGAGCTAAAGATAGTCCATATGGCATGACCTGGTATTCGAAGTGACCAGTGGTTGTACTGAACACTGTCTTCCACTCATCAACTCGTTTAATCCAGATCAAATTGTAGGCACTTCTGAGATCCAGCTTGGAAAAGATCTTGGCCGATCTGAGTTGCTCCAGAGCTGCTGGTACCAGTGGGAGAGGATATGGGTACTTGATGGTGACCTCATTTAGCCCTCAATAGTCAATGCAGGGTCATAGTCCACCTCTTCGTTTCTCTACAAAGAAGAAGACAGCTGAGGCAGGAGATTTCGATGGCCAGATGTAACCTTGTTTGAGAGCTTCTTGGATGTATTCCTCCATGGTGGCATGTTCTTTCTGGGAAAGGGGGTAGATGCACCCTCATGGTGGTGCCATGCCCAAAACCAGTTCAGTGGCACAGTCGAAGGGTCTATGCAGTGGTAGTCCGCAGGCCTTCCCCTTACTGAAGACCTCAGAAAGATCCTGGGAGCATTCAGGAACATTGTCCATGGAGGCTGGAAGTGGGCTATCTACAGTGGTGCTTGAAAGTTTGTGAACCCTTTAGAATTTTCTATATTTCTGCATAAATATGACCTAAAACATCATCAGATTTTCACACAAGTCCTAAAAGTAGATAAAGAGGACCCAGTTAAACAAATGAGACAAAAATATTATACTTGGTCATTTATTTATTGAGGAAAATGATCCAATATTACATATCTGTGAGGGGCAAAAGTATGTGAACCTTTGCTTTCAGTATCTGGTGTGACCCCCTTGTGCAGCAATAACTGCAACTAAACATTTCCAGTAACTGTTGATCAGTCCTGCACACTGTCTTAGAGGAATTTTAGCCTATTCCACCATACAGAACAGCTTCAACTCTGGGATGTTGGCAGGTTTCCTCACATGAACTGCTCGCTTCAGGTCCTTCCACAACATTTCAATTGGATTAAGGTCAGGACTTTGACTTGGCCATTCCAAAACATTAACTTTATTCTTCTTTAACCATTCTTTGGTAGAACAACTTGTGTGCTTTGGGTCATTGACCCACTGCGTGACCCACCTTCTCTTGAGATTCAGTTTATGGACAGATGTCCTGACATTTTCCTTTAGAATTCGCTGGTATAATTCAGAATTCATTGTTCCATCAACGATGGCAAGCCGTCCTGGCCCAGATGCAGCAAAACAGGCCCAAACCATGATACTACCATCACCATGTTTCACAGATGGGATAAGGTTCTTATGCTGGAATGCAGTGTTTTCCTTTCTCCAAACATAACGCTTCTCATTTAAACCAAAAAGTTCTATTTTGGTCTCATCTGTCCACAAAACATTTTTCTTTAAATAAAACAGGGTGCCCACTCACACCTGATTGTCATCCCATTGATTGAAAACACTTGACTCTAATTTCAATTTTAAATTAACTGCTAATCCTAGAGGTTCATATACTTTTGCTACTCACATATATGTAATATTGGATCATTTTCCTCAATAAATCAATGACCAAGTATAATATTTTTCTCATTTGTTTAACTGGGTTCTCTTTATCTACTTTTAGGACTTGTGTGAAAATTTGATGATGTTTTAGGTCATATTTATGCAGAAATATAGAAAATTCTAAAGGGTTCACAAACTTTCAAGCACCACTGTACTGAGGTAGAGGAGGAGATGAGTTGAGGATGAGAGAGGCAGCTCTGGAAGCACGTAGGTTACCACTGGAGTATCTCCTTGTTCTGCCAGGAGATGAGGGGGTCATGCAGTTGTAACCAGGGGTAGCCAAGGATGATAATCATGGTGATCAGTGGTCGTGACATACAAGGATATCAATTCGTGATGGAGGGCTCCAACTTGTATTTGAAGTGGCTGTGTCCAGGAAGTAACCAGGCCATCGCCTATGGGTCCCCCTTCGATGGTCCGGATGCTAAACGCGCTCTGCAGAGAGGTGACTGGCAGGTCAAGCTCCTGTATGAGAGCATTGCTGATGAAGTTCCCCTCTGCTCCTGAATCTATGAAGGTGGACAGCACATGAGTGGAGGGTGCCAACTTCAGTAATACAGGGATTTTGGAGGACTTAGAGTGGAGCCTTCTCACCAGACCTGGGGAGGAAGTGGATCTCTCAGTGGAGGTTCCGTGGATAGGTCAAACTGGACAGCACTGGAGGTGGTGATCAGCACTCCCATAGTAGTAACACAAACCCTCTTTACACCATCTGGCATGCTCAGCGCGGGACAACCGTGAGTGAGAGTTCCATGGGTTCATGGTCCTCTGGAGGTGGGTTTGCTTTCTTATCTGTGAGGAGCAAAGGTCAGTGTTTCAATAGCTGGTCCAGATGAATAGCCAGTTTGATCAAGGCATCCAGTGAGAGGTTCTCATCCCTGCATGCCAGCTCACTGAGGATCTCAGGGCACAACCCCTGGCGAAAGACCGCTTTGAGTGCTGGGTCGTTCCATCCACTGGAGGCTGCGAGGGTCCTAAAATCCAGGGCATATTCAGCAATTCTTCTAGTGCCCTGTGAGCTGGTGAGAAAGCTTTCTCCGACTATGATTCCCTCAAGTTCGTAGTTGAAAACCTTCTTGAAGAGGGAGAGAAACAGTTCATATGACCCCGTTGGCTTTACACCTTTGTTCTGGACAGCCATAGCCCAGCAGAGTCCTTTGCCAGAGAGGAGAGACAGAAACTTAGTGATTTTATGTTCTTCCGGGATATCCGGCTTGGTGGCGAAATACAAAGAGCAATGTAGAAAGAAGCCCTTACATGTGGTGGGGTCGCCAGTGAACTTTTCCAGTGTGGGGAGTTGCAACGCCAAGCGAGGAGGAGATTCGGTGCTCGCTAGGAGAGCCTGCAACATAACCATTGTTAGCTGCTCCATCCTGGTGTTGAGATCGGCGAGCAGCTGTTGGTGTTCTCCTAGCAGTCACCCCTGGGCGTTGAGAGCTTTTGATCCTCCGCTACATCCATGATGGCGAAGTATCCTATGAGTATGCAAGCACTTATGGATGCATGTGTGGCGGAAGACAGCTTAAAGTGCATATCCTGGACCAATTTTTTTTTTATATGAAAGAATGTCCCTTTACACACTCATCCAGAAGGGTAATTTTACACAAGGCCATCTGTCTACAGCAGAAAAAAATAAAATAACAAAACGCGTCTGGAAAAATCCCAAGGGAGTCTGGAGCCAGATTCGTGACGTCACCTGCAGAACCGCCAGCAGGCTGTGAGATCTTGCATGGTTTCAGTGCACAGCCTGTGTAGACCAAGTTTAGCAGCTAGCGATTTTACACTGAAATATGGAATTGTCACCTGAGCACAATGTGGGAAACGATGAGTACTAATCCCATCAAGATTGGTGTTGCTACACCCTCCTACAATACATCTGTTAACCATTTTAATAATTACGTGATAACGTTGAAGAAATTTACAGAAAACTACCAGGTCGTTTTCTCATAAACAAACCAGCTCTGACGTAGGATTCAGAAGGAGGCGTCCCGCACATGACGTCACAAAAATCTATGTTTCCCAGGAAGTCCAAATGGCAAGTTTTTTCAGAAGCGGACCAATTCGCCTCAATTGGCTTAATTTCAACTGAATTTTTCTGGTATTATTCAAGGTAAAAAAAAAAATTGCACAAAATGCAAAATGTGACAGATATTTGACCAAAGTTTAATATAAAATAGGAGAATTACATTGATCTTCCTCCTGAATTTGCCTGTGATGTGCACTTTAAGAATAGCGAACCAAGCCAAATTGAGAGACAGGAATCAGGGTCCGTAAACATGCTAGGGTCAGGCGATTGGCAAACAGAATATCAGAGGTAAACAGAGATCGAGGAAACGGGAAACACTAGCAAAGGTCAGAATGGTAGAAAGGCAGTCAGAGAGATAACAAGGCTTGGTATGAGCGGTGAACGGTGACTGGTGCTTATATGCAGGGGCAGGTGATGAGGAAATGGATGTCAGCTGTGTGTTCGAAGGCGGGAGACAGAGGGCGCTGTGTGTTGTGGGAGTTGTAGTTTGAGCTGTCCAAGTTTGTAGTAAGCTCTTCACCAGTGGGTTTACTGACAGGGTCCTTCTGGGATAATCTATTTCGTGCAGCTATTGCACAAATTTAGCTATTTTTGCCATTAAAAGTGTAGCCCAAGTAATCTGGAACTGCCTGAATAATCAGCATTTAACTGTACCAACACAATAGTCTAAAAAAGTGATGTCTTGTATCAGTCTTCACTGATACAAGTGGGAAACATAGATTTTTGTGATACGTCGTGTGTATATATATATATATGTGTGTGTGTGTGTGTGTGTGTGTGTGTGTGTGTGTGTAACCCCCTTTTTAATGGGTGCTAGTCACCCAGCACAGTACAGGCTACTTAAGAGTTACACTAAATCACAATAAATAACAAAAGTAGTGCAACAGGATTCCTAAATTCTCAGCGGTGGAATGGTGAGCTGGCTGAGATTCCTGATACCACAAGTGAAATAGAAATTGTATAATGCTATCGCATTATACAATTTCTATTTCACTTGTGGTATCAGGAATCTCAGCCAGCTCACCATTCCACCGCTGAGAATTTAGGAATCCTGTTGCACTACTTTTGTTATTTATTGTGATTTAGTGTAACTCTTAAGTAGCCTGTACTGTGCTGGGTGACTAGCACCCATTAAAAAGGGGGTTACACACACACAACTCTTAAGCGAATAATTATGAATGATTACAAATTTAGTAGCACGGTGCCTCCAAAATGTGAAAATACTACATCTACCTTCCAGCCAGTGTATGTGTATCTCCCCCCAAAAAAATATAGAGTAGGAAAATAAAGTGAGAGAGCTTATCTGCAGGGTGTAAATGTCAGCACATTCCAATATATACCCATATAAACACAAATGAGCAGCCAACATACCCAAGATATAATTAGATAATAATAATCATTCTATTTATTAACAAGCAATAATAATAATAATAATAGGAAATATTATTCGTAAAAAATGCTTCCCTAAGAAGTACAAAATACAGTTACCAATATGAAAACAGTAGACACCTAAAACAATTACATCATAGAGAGGTAAGCTAGAACCATCAAACACAGTGTGTGTATATACACTAATACAAATAACACATTTGCAAGAAAACTATCAAAGTGTCAAAAGAAGAGAAAGGAAAACAAAAACAAGTGCGCAGTTAGGGCCCGTTGGTGCACAGGTGGCAGCTCTTTGAACTGCAGGCAGAACAGCAACTGCTGCAATGCCCTTCTACCACGCCGGCTTTCCAAGAAAGACGAGAGGAACGTGTATGTGTGTGTGTGTCAGTGTAAGTGTGGGTTCACGTTACTCACGATCCACCGGTCAGACCAGGCGAATCAGGTTGCAGATGACGATGCCATCACGCAGCAGATGCTCCTGAGCAGAGGGCTAGCTACTTCTGTGGGTTAGCTGAGATGCGGCTCACCCCGAATCCTTCGGCAGCTGGCTGGATCCCGTACACAGTGAGTCCCCGGGAATGACGATGGCGCTCCGGTGAGCAGATGTGTCCAGTCGAGACAGCAAAGTCCTTCCTCAAAGGTGGGACTAGGCTAGCAGCGACTAGCAAGCCTGTCTAGAGAACATCCCGTGAAAACCCGCCTAGCTAACCTAGCAGCTAGATTTCTCGCCAGTGAAGAAGAAAAAAAAATAAATGAAAGAAACAGCAAGATCATTCACTGGAGTGATGCTGGAGTCCCAGGTACATGTTAGGGCCACGAGCAGGCCGAAATAACCAATGCTCTCCACCAAAACAAGTGAGAAAATCGAGCCAACAAACAACGCGACCTCTCTCTCCTTTGGTGCATGCTGGACTGCCACAGGCTTCGCTCCCGCAAGATGATGGAACGTTGAGAGAGCTCATGAATTCGCGGGCATTAAATATTTACAGCTTACCATTGGTTCATATCAAAATTCGAATAAAAACATATCTGACAAATCTGACTGGTCTGAATGTACAGTATAACACAACAGTGAAAAATAATTTAAACCACAAAGCATTATGGTAAATAGAGTTATTTAAAATACACAGTATAATTTTATAGGACCTTACACTCTCCCCCCACCAAACAAACAGCATGCCCCCATGCTGGGTCACATACATTATAAGGTGAACAGGAAAGCATAGGCAAGAAAATAAATAAACAAACAAACTAAAGAAAGACCCAAAACAAACATGGCCTAGTGCTTAACGACTAGCTATGGGTGTAATGGCAGGTGAAGTGCATGGCATAAGGTGTGAGTATGGCATAATGCCTGAGTGTGCATGTGCTGCAAAGAGCCTGTGGAGAACACCACCAGGCATGAGAATTATACCATTTAAAAGAAGGCTGCACTGATGGTAAAGTGGATGCTACTACAGTGTGTCTACTCTGCACTCCCAGCTTGCCATAAGTCAAGTGATTTGTAGGCTTTCTTTCCCTATGTGACCTACGCACTGCAAGGGGTACTGAGTCTGAGGCAGCTGCAGGGTCAGATACAAAAGGAGTATCAGGAGGGCTACCATCCCGATCTGCAGCTACTAAATCCTCTACCACCTCAGGGGACCTATGTGGGGAGACAGGGAGTGCAGTGTTGAGTCGAGCTAGCACATTATCACTAGGTGTGTGAACTAACCTAGGGCTCCATGTGTCTCCACAACACCTAGAGAGGTGTTGTGGAGACACATGGAGCAGGGGACTCTGGTATAGGCTGGCCAACCTGTGTGCTGGCGCTCAGAGGAGCATGTTGCACAGCATCCTCAATTTAACAGCCATATTCTGAATCAGAATCAGAACTACAATGTGTGGGCACTACAGGGGGCAGTACTTCAGGCACACCAGCTCTATGCTTCTCCTTAGCCCTCCTACGTCTCACAGCTCTTGGGCACAGAGCTGGAGGGGTGCCAACCACAGGACCTAACCTAACCTCCTGTCCCAGAGGCAAGATGTGGTTGCGGTGCATAACCTTAATCGGCCCTTTACCATCCACAGGTTTCAGACAGTACATGGGGAGATCAGAAAACTGACTGTCCACAATGTAAGGACAAGAGCTCCACCTGTGTCAGCCAGCTTTTGCTTCCCTTTCAAGCCAAGGTTCCGAATCAACACCCGATCCCCAGGACTAAGACTATGATACCGGACCTTCTGATCATACTGCACCTTATTGCTCTGGTTTAGCTTGTCAGCGGAGGCTTGAGCTAACTGGTAAGCAACACTGTAAAAAATTATTTGTTGTTTTAACTTAAAAAAGTTAGTGCAAGGGTTGCCTTAAGGGCTGCCTTAAAATTTTGAGTTCACTGAAATTAATATAGTAAGTTCACAACAATTTAACTTAGTATGTGAATTCCAGTGAACTCAAAATTTTAAGGCAGCCCTTGCACTAACTTTTTTAAGTTAAAACAACAAATATTTTTTTTACAGTGAACCTGCAACTCTTGCTTCATCCTTTCCACATATTTCAAATGAGAGAGGGGTGATGAGTTATCTGCTGACACATCAAAACAAACATCCACAGGAAGTCGAGTCTCCCGACCAAACATAAGAAAATAGGGCGAGTACCCAGTTGCTTCATTAGGAGTGCAGTTGTATGCATGCACCAAATGGGCTATATGCCGACTCCAATTTGACTTATGATGTGACTCCAGGGTGCCCAACATGTCGAACAAAGTCCTGTTAAACCTCTCAGGTTGTGGGTCACCTTGTGGGTGGTAAGGAGATGTCCTCAACTTTTTCACCCTCAACATAGTCAGCATCTCAGTCACCAACCTGCTCTCAAAGTCCCTACCCTGGTCAGAGTGGATACGAGTGGGCAAGCCATAGTGAATAAAATACTTTTCCCAAAAAGTCTTTGCCACTGTGGCCGCTGTTTGGTCCTTGGTAGGAAAAGCTTGTGCATAGCGCATAAAATGGTCAGTGACAACCAGCACATTGCAAACATTCCGAGAATCAGGCTCAATCAAAAGGAAGTCAATGGACACCAGATCCATGGGCCCAGAACTCTTGATGTGGGTAAGAGGAGCAGCTCTCTGAGGCAGCGTTTTCTGCTTAATGCAGCGTTCACAGGTCTTACAGTATTTCTCTGCATCTAGCTTCATGCGAGGCCAGTAAAATTGGTCCCGAACCAAGCTATACGACTTGTCAAACCGTAAGTGACCAATGTCATCGTGCAACAATTTTAAAGCAAGGTTGTGGAACTGCTGTGGCAGCACCAACTGTCTCACAAGCTTGTCACCCTGCTTAGTTGTCCTGTATAAAAACCCTTTTTCAGTACAGAGCTTTGCCCACTCCTTTTTCAGCACTTTCATGTCAGGATGCCGCTAGCAGGCTTCTTCAGACTCACAGCATGCCAAACCTCCCCTGTACAAACATCATTCTTCTGGGCTTCTTGAAGCTCATCAGAATTAAAGGTAGGCAACTGATCTGATGCTACAGCAGCTACATCACAGTACGCCTTAGGAACAGCTGACTCATGACTGAAAATCTGATCAGCCACACATGGGAAAGAAGGGCAACCTGCCCTCTGCATGGCCACCACCTGACAGATAGCTCGCACCCCAGGAGCTGGAATTTCTTGCCACTCATCATCAGGGAACAGACTGATGTGAGGGCATCACGACAGTGCATCTGCATCCAGGTTCCATCACCTACGCCTATATTTCAAGCTGAAATTGTAGGTTGAAAGAGCGGACAACCAACGGTGACCAGTGGCATCAAGTTTTGCAGACTTAGTAATGTAAGCGGGTTATTGTCAGTCCTGACCTCAAAGCTGGCTCCATAAAGATAGTCATGCAGTCTATCCACTATAGCCCACTTCAAAGCTAGAAACTCCAGCTTGTGAGCTGGATAATTCCTCTCTGAAGGGGACAGACTGTGACTAATGAATGCAACCGGATGCAAACTCTCAGCATACTCCTGATACAGAACACCACCCAGACCATCCAAGCTGGCATCCACATGCAAGACATATGGCTTGTGGGGGTCTGCAAAAGCTAGCACCAGAGCCTGAGTGAACCTCTGCTTCAGCTCCTGAAAAGCAGACTCATACTGGTCACTCCATCTGGGACCAAAGGGCTCAGAGGGCCAGAAAGAAGGTTTCAGTTCAGTTGTCTGTGAACTCGAGTTTTTCTTCCTGTGAAATGGACAGCCCTGCAGCAGCTCATTCAGGGGACGGCACAAAGTTGAAAAACCCTTCACAAACCGTCGATAATAGCCACAGAAACCCCAAAATGACAGGAGCTCAGTAACGGTCTGTGGTCGAGGCCAAGACACGACAGCTTCTATCTTGGAGGGGTCAGTGGCTATATCGTCCTGTGAAACTATGCGCCCAACATAGTTCACAGATATCCTTCCAAACTGACACTTATCCAAAGAAAGTTTGAGATCTTCATCTCTCAACTTGTCCAGAACCTTTAAAAGTCACTCCTCATGCTCCTTCAACGTGCGGCCAAAGACGATCAGGTCATCTAAGTACACGAGAACCTCCAGAAAGTTCATATCTCTGACAGTCCGCTCCATGACTCTCTGGAATGTGGCAGGGGCACCACAGATTCCCTGAGGCATGCAATCAAACTGATAGAAACCTAAAGGGCAGATAAAAGCAGTCTTCTCTTTATCAGCCTTGCTCATGGGAATCTGGTAGTAGCCACTTCTCAAGTCCAACACAGAGAGCCACTTACTACCAGAGAGACAATGGAGGGCATCTTCGATCCTAGGGACTGTGTACTGGTCAGGGGTGGTACGCTGGTTAAGCGTTCTATAGTCAACACACATCCTGACCTTACCAGACTTCTTGCACACTACAACAATGGGCGACGCATACAGACTACAAGACTCCAAAATGATGCCATGATTCTGGAGCTCCAGCAAATGCTGACACACATCCTCCAGATCAGCAGGAGCTAAACATCAAGATCTCTCTAGGAAAGGCCGAGTATCGTTCAACCGGATCTCATGCTGAGTGCTCTTCGAACAGCCTACGTCCCACTCACTACAAGAAAACACTTCCTTCCTCTGCAACATCATCTCGCAGAGACTCCGTTTTGCCTCTTCTGGCATACGAGAAGTGCCAAAGTCAAAAGAGGCAGAAGAAAGCTCACTAATGTCTGTGGAACTGCAAGTGGATGGAATCTGCGGCACCATGTCTACAGGGAATATGTGAGCGAGGGGACTACCTCTCTTCACAAGAACATCCCTAGAAGAAACATTCCTTATGGTTACCGTGACACGACGGCACAACACAGCAGAGACCGGATGAACTTTGAGCCTAACCTCAAGCTCAGGGACAGACACACCATCAACACTAACAGGCTGGTCTACAAGCACCTCTCATCGAGCTTACCCGGAAACTTAGGTAGCCCTGAAAGCTGAAACTCCTGCCCAGGCTTTATAACAATGGGCTTAGGTCTAGTGAACCACACTGTACCATGCTTTTCCATATTCTCCGGGGTGACACAAGTCTGATTAATAGACTGAACAGCTTCTCACATCACAGGGTGTATGGTCAAAGTGTTAAGAAACCCTTCTCCGGCCTGTTCGCAACAAGAGTGGAACAGTTTCCTCACTAAGTGAGTATTTGTGCCAACCAAAATGGCTATACCCTCTTTTGTCTGAGGGTCAGGACACACAAGAGCTAACGCGTCCACTACCTGAGGCACGCCCATGACAGCTTCAGTGAACTCCAACCTGAGAGGCAAATATCTATGATATGGGTATTTGTGAGAGCTCAAACCCCATATTTCAAGATTTTCCACTGACTGCAGTGGCAGGTGTTTCATATATGCATTGTAAAAGCTACGATAAAAGATGGTGACCTGAGAACCACTATCGAGCAGAGCTTTAGCATAAACACCTTCTATCTGCACGGGCACCTCAACCAAGGGCCCCACTAAACCAGATGGCAGTTGTGATTGTCTAACTTTGACTGGAGGTGCACAATGAGCGGAACGTGTTTTGCCTGATGGAGCTCTGTGCCGTTCCTTCACTGACCTCTGGGTAAGTTTCCCTGCTGCGTGACCCTCTTAAGCAGCTTCTGATTTGCTAATCTCAAGTTCTCAGGACGTGTGCACTCACTCTTGGTGTGGCCGTCTTCTCCACACTTATAGCAGAAAATGGCAGGAACAGGAGAGGATGCATGTGGCAGCGGGGGCGTGGTCAAGCATCGGTCTGTGACCGGAGGGCAGAATCAGGGAAGGTAAGTGGCAGAATCACTGCACCTGACGTTAATTAATGTGTTTGTGTGTCTTCCCCAGTGACCGTGCCCTATTTAAGGAGAGAGAGCGAGAGCAGAGGGAGCTCTCTCCCCAACCAGATGACTGATGTGTGTGCGTGTGTCTGAGTGTGTGTGAGAGTGTATATAGAAGCTGAAAAGCTGAATAAAAGAGAGTTTTGTGAACTCAGTTCTGGCCTGCCGTCCTTCTGTGCTCCACCCACCTACACGAACTGTCACAGTGGTGCTGAAACCCGGGACGAGCACAGAAGAGAACAGCCCCATGGAGTCCTCCCCCTTCGCCGACCTGATCCACGCCCTCACCACAGCCCAACAGAGCCAGCACCAGGTGCTGCTTGCCCTCCGAAAGGAGCAAGAACAACGGTTCGAGGCCCTGGTGCTGGTGCAACAGGAAGATCGTCGGGCGTTCCGGCAGCTCCTCGCGTCGGCGGGGTCCACCATCTCCACCGCCGCGGGCCCTTCCCCCCCTCACAAAGATGGGCCTGCAGGATGACCCCGAGGCCTTCCTCACGCTCTTTGAGCAGGTAGCAGAGACCTCGGGGTGGCTGGTGGAACAGCGCGCGGCGCACCCCCTCCCCCTGCTAACAGGAGAGGTGCAGCTGGCCGCACTACAGCTCCCCGCCGACCACCGGCTGGCTTACGCGAACCTTCACTGGGCCGTCCTCCAGCGGGTGGGGCGCACCCCCGAGCAACAACATCAGCGCTTCCGCGCTTTGCGCTTGGAGGAAGTCGGCCTGCCGTTCGCGTTTGGCCAGAAACTCCGGGACGCCTGATGGCAGTGGTTGAGGGCCGACAACTGCGACGCCAAGGGACTCATCGACCAGGTGGTACTGGAGCAGTTTGTCGCGCATTTACCAGCGGGAACCGCAGTGTGGGTCCAGTGCCACCGCCCGGCGTCGCTGGATCGAGCTGGCGGAGGACCATTTGGTGGCTGTCCTGATGGCAGGACAGCAGACAACCTCTTCTCTCCTCTCTCTCTCCCCCCTCCTCCTGTGTCTCCTCCTTGCCCCATTCCCCCACCGCGGAGGCGGGGGCTGGCACCACCCCAGCCGGCCCGTCACACTCGTGGTGCCCTCCCGTTTCTCCCTTCTGTGTCTGTCTCTCCCCCCCTCAGGTGAGTGAGCCCCAGAGCACTAGTGCAGAGAGGAGGCCCGGGCTGGTTTGCTGGCGCTGCGGGGAGCCGGGACACCACCAACAGCAGTGCTTGATAATGGAGGTGGGCGTGGTGGCTCGGATCCCCGACGCACCAGGAGCCTCCCTCGATCAGGCCGGAGCGTATCGCATACCGGTGAGTATCCAAGGGGATACTCAGGCATTGGTGGATTCTGGCTGTAATCAGACCTCAATCCACCAAAGCCTGGTGCAAGACGAGGCATTGGGGGGAGCACAATTGGTGAAGGTGTTGTGTGTGCACGGGGATGTTCACAGCTACCCTTTAGTGTCAGTTCACATTCTTTTCCGAGGGGAGAAATTTATAGTGAAGGCGGCGGTTAATCCTCGCCTTACCCACTCGATAATTTTGGGGACTGATTGGCCGGGATTTCGGGTGTAGGTACAGTCCCTTTAAAAACTACATTTCCCATCAGCCAACTTCCACGTTGACCTACGTCACGTGTGGGTGGGATCACCAACGTCACATCCACCATGAAGGCATAAGTAACGGAACACGTTTCCGCTTCCTCCTCTTTCCATCTGGACTCCAAGCCGTCTGTATCCAAAGAGGATTTGCTCCGCCGAGCACCCAAGATAAGACGTCTTTTCTTCTCTTTCTTGCAAGATCCACGATTCAGCGTGATTTCTTTGTTTACTTTTGGCCATGGTAAAAATCCAAAAATCGAGTGATCTAACTCAAATGAGTTACAACCAGTTTTTATTTCTATTATCAAGTACGTACAAACTGCAGCCCGAGCAGTTAATTAAAAATTAGGAGCAACCGGATCCTTCTAATTAATTCTCTGTGCACATTGTCTGATCAGAGACTTTCTTTTCATCACGAGCGACCACGCGCCGGACCAAGACATGCTCTGCGCCTCACATCCTCCACAACGATGAAACTCCAAAAGTCTCAGCCTCTCCAAGAATTCTATGCTTTCTACAAAAAAGTCGAGATACTGAAGTAAGACTTGGCATTTTGGGCAAAAACCTAGTCTTAGGAATAAGCTTTTATTGAAGTAGTGTGAATTTAAACTCAGGAACTATTTAAGTGTGCACACTGATTTTTGTGTTGAATTGATTGTTCTATTTTGTTTTGATCTCTCAATTGTTTAATAGACAGGTTGCATGCTACCTCTTTCTTTCTAACACTTTAATTTCATTAATTACACATATCTTGACTGCATCAAGATTTCAGTGGATTTAGTACTGTTATAAACTAGTGAAATTAGCCTATGGCTAATTCTTTTGTCCCATTAGCATCCAGAGCTAACTGCATTGTCTCAAGGGACTGTAAGGCCTTACCACGTGGTCACCCTCCCCCACACCTTAGATAACATTCATTGGTCTTAACTCCATGAGGTAGGATCCTTGAGCTAATTCTTCGGCTAATCCTTTTGTCTCGTTAGCAAGCTAGGCTAACCTTTTGTTTAACACACACACCTTAGCTAGCAATCCATGCTAACTTTTGCTTAGGCCACACACAAACACACCTTAGCTAGCATTCCTTTGTCTTAGCTAACAACACAAGGCTAATCTGTGTCTTGACACGTGGTCAACACATCTCAATTAGCAACCAAAGCTAACTCTCTTGTGTTACTTAGAAATACGTGGTCACCAGGCTTCACACACACAAACACATCTTAATTAGCACACAAAGCTAATCTTTTGTCTTCACCACAACACACTCACACACACTTTCACACACATCTCATCAAGTATATATCATATTTGTATATATTTCAACTGTTATTATTCATTTTTATCTTCGTTACAATAAATTCAATTATTATTGAAACTGTGTGTTTTATTTGTTGTTCCAATACTTTTGAAGTCACACAATCTCAAAGAATTCAAAGGTGCATATGATTTATGTAATATGGTAAGTGATCATAATAATTTGGAATATACCATAATTTAGCTGTTTGGTAATTTATTATTAAGCACCAAAATTAATGGTATTAATTAATGAGACTGATCCAATGAGACTGATTCCATGAGTGATTTAATGATAATATGAGACTGATTCAATTTAATGATTTAACCTTCAGATTTAATGAGATTGATCACTTAATAATTACCAAATGCACCTACACGGGATTTAATGACACACTTAGTGAAGAGTGGGTCCTGCCATAGTTTAACAGGGGGAGGTCCCGGTGTCGCGTTGGCAGGAGCAGCTGTCACAGAGCCGTCTACATCAGCTCCGCATCAGAGCGAGGAGCCGCCGGCTCCTCCTCTCTCTGTTGGAGAATCCCTCGCGGATTTTCCATTAGAGCAGTCGCGAGATGAAACTCTGCGGCATGCGTTTGACCAAGTGAGAGTAATCAATGGTCAAACGCTCCAGCCAAACGCCACCCCGTCCTTCCCCTACTTCGCGATTATGAAGGATAGATTATACCGAGTGATGCAGGACACTCAAACTAAAGAGCGAGTCATGCAGCTTTTGATTCCGAAAAGCCGCCGGGAATTGGTATTCCAGGCAGCTCACTTTAATCCCATGGCTGGACACTTAGAGCAAGATAAAACACTACCCCGAATAATGGCCCGGTTCTATTGGCCAGGCATTCGCAGCGATGTCCGTAGGTGGTGTACAGCGTGCCGCGAACACCAGTTAGTAAATCCAGCGGCCATTCCAAAAGCGCCTTTGCGCCCTCTACCGTTAATCAAGACCCCGTTTGAAAGAATTGGGATGGATCTCGTCGGGCCATTAGATCGGTCAACACGAGGGTACCGCTTTATATTAGTTCTGGTGGACTATGCAACGCGATACCCGGAAGCCGTGCCTCTTCGCAATATCTTGGCACGCAGTATTGCGGAGGCGCTCTTCTGCATTATCTCCCAAGTTGGAATCCCAAAAGAGATTCTAACTGACCAAGGCACCTCGTTTATGTCACATACACTGAATGAACTGTATGGGTTGTTGGGTATTAAGCCGATCTGCACCAGCGTGTATCACCCACAAACGGACGGTTTAGTTGAACAGTTCAATCGCACCATCAAGAATATAATTAAAAAATTCGTAAGTGAGGACGCACGTAATTGGGATAAATGGCTCGAACCCTGGCTATTTGCAGTGCAAGAGGTCCCCCAAGCCTCCACGGGGTTCTCCCCATTTGAATTGTTATACGGGCGTAAGCCGCGCGGCATTCTAGATGTGCTGTGAGAAAATTGGGAGGCGGGACCTTCACCAAGTAAAAATGAAATCCAATACGTTATTGACCTGCGCGCAAAACTCCACACACTCACGCACCTAACTCAGGAGAATTTGCGGCAGGCCCAAGAACGACAAACCCGCCTGTACGACAAGGGTACGCACCTTAGGGAGTTTGCACCGGGAGATAAAGTACTCTTACTGTTGCCCACATCGAGCTCCAAATTGGTCGCCAAGTGGCAAGGACCCTTTGAGGTCACACGGCGAGTCAGGGACGTTGACTATGAGGTGAGGCGAACGGATGGGGTGGGGCGCTACAGATTTACCACCTCAACCTGCTCAAACTCTGGAATGAGGAGCTCCTCGTGGCGTTGGTGTTGGTGGTTCCGGAGAAGGCGGAGCTGGGGCCGGAGGTTCAAAAGGGAACATTGGCATCACGGAACTCTCCAGTCCCCTGTGGAGACCACCTCTCCCAGACCCAACTCGCGGAGGTTGCCCAGTTGCAGACCGAGTTTTTGGACGTGTTCTCGCCCCTGCCCGGCCGCACCAACCTCATAGAGCACCACACTGAGACGCCCCCGGGGGTGGTAGTGCGTAGCCGCCCTTACAGGTTACCCGAGCACAAGAAAAAAGTGGTTTGGGAAGAACTCGAGGCCATGCTCGAAATGGGCATCATCGAGGAGTCCCACAGTGACTGGAGCAGCCAGTCTTGGTATCCAAGGCCGACGGGTCGGTCCGGTTCTGTGTAGACTATAGAAAAGTCAACGCGGTGTCTAAATTTGACGCGTACCCAATGCCTCGTATTGATGGGTTGCTCGATCGGCTAGGCATGGCTCGTTTTTACTCGACACTGGATTTAACAAAGGGTTATTGGCAGATCCCCTTGACTCCATTATCCCAAGAAAAAACAGCCTTTTCCACACCGTTCGGCTTACACCAATTTGTCACACTTCCTTTTGGGTTGTTTGGGGCACCCGCTACATTTCAGCGGCTGATGGATAGGGTCCTCCGCCCCCACACCACCTATGCGGCCGCCTACCTCGACGACATTATTATCTATAGTAATGACTGGCCGAGGCACCTCAAACATCTGAGGGCCATCCTTAGGTCGCTGAGGCGAGCGGGTCTCACAGCCAACCTGAAGAAGTGTGCGATTGGGCAGGTGGAAGTACGGTATCTGGGCTTCCACTTGGGCAATGGGCAGGTGCGTCCCCAAATTAACAAGACAGCAGCAATTGCGGCCTGCCCGAGGCCCAAGACCAAAAAGGGGGTGAGACAGTTCCTGGGGCTGGCTGGCTATTATCGTAGGTTTATACCTAATTATTCGGACATCACCAGCCCGCTGACTGATCTGACTAAAAAGGGGGCACCAGATCCGGGCCAGTGGACAGAGCAATGCCAGCGGGCTTTTTCTCAAGTAAAGGCTGCACTGTGTGGGGGGCCACTTTTACACTCCCCTGACTTTTCTCTCCCCTTTATGTTACAGATGGATGCATCGGACAGAGGGCTGGGGGCTGTTTTGTCCCAGGAGGTGGAGGGGGAGGATCACCCCGTGCTGTATATCAGTCGGAAGCTGTCAGTGCGTGAGGGGCGCTACAGCACCATTGAGAAAGAGCGCCTGGCGATCAAGTGGGAGGTCCTCGCCCTCCGTTACTACCTGCTGGAATGCCCTTTCACCCTCTGTTTGGACCACGTGCCCCTCCAGTGGCTCCACCGCATGAAGGATGCCAACGCGCGGATCACCCATTGGTATCTGGCACTCCAACCCTTTAATTTCCAGGTGATCCACAGGCCAGGGGTGCAGATGGTCGTGGCGGACTTCCTCTCCCGTCGGGGGGGGGAGTCGGCTGCAGGCCGGACGGCCGCCTGGCCTGAGTCGGGAGGTGGGGGTATGTGGCAGCGGGGGCATGGTCAAGCATCGGTCTGTGACCGGAGGGCAGAGTCAGGGAAGGTAAGTGGCAGAATCACTGCACCTGATGTTAATTAATGTGTTTGTGTGTCTTCCCCAGTGACCGCGCCCTATTTAAGGAGAGAGAGTGAGAGCAGAGGGAGCTCTCTCCCCAACCAAATGACTGATGTGTGTGCGTGTGTCTGAGTGTGTGTGAGAGTGTATATAGAAGCTGAAAAGCTGAATAAAAGAGAGTTTTGTGAACTCAGTTCTGGCCTGCCGTCCTTCTGTGCTCCACCCACCTACACGAACTGTCACAATGCCATAGACTTAGGTAAGCTTGAAGAAGCAGAAGAAACAGCCCTCATGGGGACAGCTGTGGCAGTGTTTCCTGTGCTCTGGCTTAAGCCATGCTGGGAGACTGGTGGTGTAGCAGGAGCCACTGTAGTAGCAGTCAAAAGTCTAGTTACTAAAGACGTCAGCTCCTTGACCTCTTTCCTCAGACTGTCCACTTCAGACGTCACTGGAGTAACAGGCATGTGGGGAAAAGCGACATCAGCAGTCACAGGAACATGAGGAACAGCAGTGGTTGCAGGCACAGGGACCTGGCGAACAGTAGAAGTGGCCGCAGAAACCTTTGCACTCTCTCTGGCACTTACGCAGTGCTCTTCACTTCTCACTGCTCACATTAGCTGCGAAAAAGAAGGCGGATTTTGCAAAGTGTGCATCATACGCACACGCAAAGCCACAATGTCATTAATGAGAGCATCCTTGAAGAGCTGCTCCAGGTGCGCACGATTCAGACCTGCAGCATCAGTCCCTCCTCTCAAAAGAGCGTGGTGAAGAACCTTGTCCAAGCGGTACAAGAAAGCAGACGGTTTCTCACCATCCTCTTGAAAAGTATGGTGAAACGAAGCCAGAAGGTCTGCTCCACACTCCGTGGACCCATAAGTAGTGTCAAGAGCCGCTAGATATTCAGTAGCCAAGGCAGACGGGTTACTGACTTTCAAGAATCTAATAATATTCGCAGCAGGCCCATGCAAGCTCTCAACAATGCGTTGCTGCTTCACAGCATCAGTGCACTGCCACTCAGTAACCATCTGAGTAGCCTGCTCCATCCACACCTCATACTCTTCCTCACCTGGAGGAACAGGTCGTAATCCAGAGAACAGCCTCAGTTTTCTGTAGCCAGGTGCATCAACCGATGCCTGGTTACAGCGATCTACAAGCTGACCTATGGCATTCACGAGATCAATGCTGACATCGGGTTTAGGAGGCTGAGGGCCCAGAATAGCTGCATTTACGTCACTCATGGACTTACCCTCCTTCTGCAACAACGCCAACAACTTCGCTTCAAAATCATCCTCTTCAGGAACGCTATGATCAGGCAGCAAGCTACTCACTACATGAACAGCCCACGGACCTGCCTCACCTACAATTCCCACTTCAGGAGGGACAGAGCTCTAAACCAGCTCAGCAGAAGTCTCCACTAAAATGTACAGGTGCCTACCAGTCTTGTCACCGCGGCAACCACGTATCCGGGTCCTACCCAGAACCTTGACTGTGCTGAGCACATGGCTAACCACCTCATCAGTAGCCTCAAATGGCACTCTGCTAAGAAGTACAGCATGAGACAAATCAACATTCTCTTCATGGCTCTACTCAACAGCCTGACTAAGGTCCATGTTAAAAGCTAACTAACACAAGACAAACACTAAGCAAAACACAACTACCTATTTGTTCTGGTAAACAGGAAAATCCCAGCGGTGCCTCCAAAATGTAACCCCCTTTTTAACGGGTGCTAGTCACCCAGCACAGTACAAGCTACTTAAGAGTTACACTACATCACAATAAATAACAAAAGTGGCACAACAGGATCCTAAATTCTCAGCGGTGGAATGGTGAGCTGGCTGAGAATCCTGATACCATAAATATACAAGTGAAATAGAAATTGTATAACAGTAATGCTAGATAATGTGAATAATTATGAATGATTACAAATTTAGGAGGGCAGCATGGTGGTTAGCGCTGTCGCCTCACAGCAAGAAGGTCCGGGTTCGAGCCCCGTGGCCGATGAGGGCCTTTCTGTGCGGAGTTTGCATGTTCTCCCCGTGTCCGCATGGGTTTCCTCCGGGTGCTCCGGTTTCCCCCACAGTCCAAAGACATGCAGGTTAGGCTACCTGGTGACTCTAAACTGACTGTAGGTGTGAATGTGAGTGTGAATGTGTCTGTGGCTATGTGTCAGCCCTGTGATGACCTGGTGACTTGTCCAGGGTGTACCCTGCCTTTCGCCCATAGTCAGCTGGGATAGGTTCCAGCTTGCCTGCGACCCTGTAGAACAGGATAAAGCAGCTAGAGATAATGAGATGAGATGAGACTACACCTACCTTCCAGCCAGTGTATGTGTATCTCCCCCCAAAAAAATATAAAGTAGGAAAATAAAGTGAGAGAGCTGATAGCTTATCTGCAGGGTGTAAATGTCAGCATATATATATATATATATATATATATATATATATATATATATATATAACACAAATGAGCAGCCAATACACCCAAGATATAATTAGATAATAATAATGATTCTATTTATTAACAAGCAATAATAATAATAATAGGAAATATTATTCAAAAGAAATGCTTCCATAAGAAGCACAAAATACAGTTACCAATATGAAAACAGTAGACACCTAAAACAATTACATCATAGAGAGGTAAGATAGAACCATCAAACACAATGCGTGTAGATACACTAATACAAATAACACATTGCAAGAAAACTATCAAAGTGTCAAAAGAAGAGAAAGGAAAACAAAAACAAGCACACAGTTGGGGCCCGTTGGTGCACAGGTGGCAGCTCTTTGAACTGCAGGCAGAACAGCAACCGCTGCAATGCCCTTCTACCACGCTGGCTTTCCAAGCGAGACGAGAGGAACATGTGTGTGTGTCAGTGTAAGTGTGGGTTCACGTTACTCATGATCCACCGGTCAGACCAGGCGAATCAGGTTGCAGATGACGATGCCGTCACGCAGCAGATGCTCCTGAGCAGAGGGCTAGCTACTTCTGTGGGTTAGCTGAGATGCGGCTCACCCCGAATCCTTTGGCAGGTGGCTGGATCCTGTACACAGTGAGTCCCCAGGAATGACGATGGCGCTCCGGTGAGCAGATGTGTCCAGTCGAGACAGCAAAGTCCTTCCTCAAAGGTGGGACTAGGCTAACAGCGACTAGCAAGCCTGTCTCGAGAACATCCCGTGAAAACCCGCCTAGCTAGCTAGATTTCTCGCCAGTCAAGTCAAGTCAAGTTTATTTGTACAGTATAGCGCTTTTAACAATAAACATTGTCGCAAAGCAGCTTTACAGAATTTGAACAAGTGAAGCCAGTGAAGAAGAAAAAATAAATAAATGAAAGAAACAGCAAGATCACTCACTGGAGTGACGCTGGAGTCCCAGGTACACATTAGGGCTATGAGCAGGCCGAAATAACCAATGCTCTCCACCAAAACAAGCGAGAAAATCGAGCCAACAAACAATGTGACCTCTCTCTCCTTTGGTTTTATATACATATATATATATATATATATATATATATATATATAATATTGTGTGTGTATGTATTCTGTGGTGTGTTATTTTTCATTTTGCAGCATGTTTGTACAAATTAAAATTCTATTAAACATCCTATCAAACTCATCCCCTCATCCCTCATTATCTCTAGCCACTTTATCCTGTTCTACAGGGTCACAGGCAAGCTGGAGCCTATCTCAGCTAACTATGGGTGAAAGGCGGGGTACACCCTGGACAAGTCGCCAGGTCATCACAGGGCTGACATATAGACACAGACAACCATTCACACTCACATTCACACCTATGGTCAATTTAGAGTCACCAGTTAACCTAACCTGCATGTCTTTGGACTGTGGGGGAAACCGGAGCACCCAGAGGAAACCCACGAGGACAACATGCAAACTCCACACAGAAAGGCCCTCGCCGGCCACAGGGCTCAAACCTGGACTTTCTTGCTGTGAGGCGACAGCGCTAACCACTACACCACCATGCTGCCCCATCCTATCAAACTATTTTACAAATTTCTTTCTTGATACCTGATGCATGATGAGCTAAGAGCTTCTTGCAAGGTGATCAAATGATCAGGAATATTTAAAGGGAAACAAGTGTTCAAGAATGCACTTGAACCCTCCAAGCACTAGAAATGCATTGGATGCTTGAGATATATCTACATGAGATATATCTCAGATTCCAAAGGTGTGGATGTGATGTGTAATCTGTGATCCAGCAGCTTGAGCTTGATTTCCCACCCAAATTCAACACACTGCTCCAACATTATTTCATCTGTGTAACCTGCAAGGGGAAAAGCCCCAGCTGTGCTCTGATAAGAGATAAGAAATGCATGTAAGCCTGATAATCTGGGTGCTTTCCCAAACTGTCCAACATCCTCTTGTTGGTAGACTGCACCAAAATGGAAAGGACATTTACTTGATAATTGCTTGGTACATACTGTATCAATGGATATCCATGAAATGGTTATTAGTCTAATGCATGCAATTAGGGAGTTTTTCCTTGCCACCGTCACCACAGGCTTGCTCATTGGGGATAGATTAGGGATAAAATTAACTCATGTTTTAAGTCGTTCAAATTCTGTAAAGCTGCTTTGCGACAATGTTTATTGTTAAAAGCGCTATACAAATAAACTTGATTTGATTTGATTTGATTTAGTCCCAGGTTGCTCAACTTAATACAAACAAGCAAAAAGGGAAGCCATGGCCTAATGGTTAGAGAAGAAGCTTTGGGACCAAAAGGTCCCTGGTTCTATTCCCTGGACCAGCAAGAATGGCTGAAGTGCCCTTGAACAAGGCACATAACCCCCAGGCTGCTCTGGGTATGTTACAGTGGCACTTGAAAGTTTTTGAACCCTTTAGAATTTTCTATATTTCTGCATAAATATGACCTAAAACATCATCAGATTTTCACACAAGTCCTAAAAGTAGATAAAGAGAACCCAGTTAAACAAATGAGACACAAATATCATACTTGGTCATTTATTTATCAAGGAAAATGATCCAATATTACATATCTGTGAATGGCAAAAGTATGTGAACCTCTAGGATTAGCAGTTAATTTGAAAGTGAAATTAGAGTCAGGTGTTTTCAATCAGTGGGATGACAATCAGGTGTGAGTGGGCATCCTGTTTTATTTAAAGAACAGGGATCTATCAAAGTCTGATCTTCACAACACATGTTTGTGGAAGTGTATCATGGCATGAACAAAGGAGATTTCTGAGGACCTCAGAAAAAGAGTTGTTGATGCTCATCGGGCTGGAAAAGGTTACAAAACCATCATGAAAGAGTTTGGACTCCACTAATCCACAGTCAGACAGATTGTGTACAAATGGAGGAAATTCAGGACCAATGTTACCCTCCCCAGGAGTGGCAGACCAACAAAATTCACTCCAAGAGCAAGGCGTGTAATAGTCAGCGAGGTCACAAAGGACCCCAGGGTAACTTCTGAGCAACTGAAGGCCTCTCTCACACTGGCTAATGTTAATGTTCATGAGTCCATCATCAGGAGAACACTGAACAACAATGGTGTGCATGGGAGGGATGCAAGGAGAAAGCCACTGCTCTCCAAAAAGAACATTGCTGCTTGTCTGGACTTTGCTAAAGATCATGTGGACAAGCCAGAAGGCTGTTGAAAAAATGTTTTGTGGAAAGATGAGACCAAAATAGAACTTTTGGGTTTAAATGAGAAGCATTCTGTTTGGAGAAAGGAAAACACTGCCTTCCAGCATAAGAACCTTATTCCATCTGTGAAACATGGTGGTGGTAGTATCGTGGTTTGGGCCTGTTTTGCTGCATCTGGGCCAGGACGGCTTGCCATCATTGATGGAACAATGAATTCTGAATTATACCAGCGAATTCTAAAGGAAAATGTCAGGACATCTGTCCATGAACTGAATCTCAAGAGAAGGTGGGTCATGCAGCAAGACAATGACCCTAAGCACACAAGTCGTTCTACCAAAGAATGGTTAAAGAAGAATAAAGTTAATGTATTGGAATGGCCAAGTCAAAGTCCTGATCTTAATCCAATCAAAATGTTGTGGAAGGACCTGAAGCAACCAATTCATGTGAGGAAACCCACCAACATCCCAGAGTTGAAGCTGTTCTGTACGGAGGAATGGGCTAAATTTCTCCAAGCTGGTGTGCAGGACTGATCAACAGTTACTGAAAATGTTTAGTTGCAGTTATTGCTGCACAAGGGGGTCACACCAGATACTGAAAGCAAAGGTTCACATACTTTTGCCACCCACAAATATGTAATATTTGGTCATTTTCCTCAATAAATAAATGACCAAGTATAATATTTTTATCTCATTTGTTTAACTGGGTTCTCTTTATCTACTTTTAGGACTTGTGTGAAAATCTGATGATGTTTTAGGTCATATTTATGCAGAAATATAGAAAATTCTAAAGGGTTCACAAACTTTCAAGCACCACTGTATGTTGCTCTGGATAAGAACATCTGTTATATGTATGTAATGAAAGGAAAAAAACATAAGTAATGAAATAAATAAACTGATGACACTGATAACATAAAACAAAAAGTCACACCATATTTTTCTGTAACTATTTGTGATTTACTATTTGTAATTATAATGCAATTATTTACATTAACTGATCTCTAGTTTAGTCAGTAATAATGTGGAAATGTTTTGAATATAGTATCAAAATCAAGGAACAAATTCCACTAACTTAATAGTGCATCGAAACAACAATTATCCACAAGCTTATTAAAATAATTATAATTAGAATAACTAAAACAAAAACTGAAGTATCAAACAAAACAAAATAATAAGCTGCAAAATAAAAATTATCGAAGTAGCCAAACAAAACTGAAAACTAATTTTAGATGCAATTTGAAAATTATATGAAAATCAAAATTTAAAAAAAGTACAACATTAACACTGATTTAGAATGAATTAATCAATGTTTCTTACAATATTCCGTTACATGTTTCTGACATGTTTATAACAAATATGTGATTCCTGTACCCCAAACTATACCGCTTATCCATTGCAGAGTGCAGGTGAGCTGGAATCAATCCCAGCTGACACTGGACAAGAATCAGACCTGGACAGGTCGCCAGTCTATCATGGGGCTAACACAGAGAGACAGACAGCCATTCACACTTATATTCACGCCTTTGGGCAATTTAGAGTAGCCAGTTGACCTAATCCACTATCACTAGGTGATAGTGCTTAATCACTGCAAATCTACTGTATCTGATGATCTAATTTCCTTCCCATTCCTTCATTTGTTTTATACAGTTCTTTCTTGATTGAAGTTTAGTGTAAAACACTGATTAAACCAGTGTTCATGAAAACATGATCATGAAGTGAACATGAAGGAATCCCTTCACTTGTTAATACATTCACATTCAGCAGTTCTGATTTCATGGAGAAAAGCAGAGGACCTTTCCCAGTTGACACACACAGACCAATGTCAACACGCTAATTCAATTAAAGCATGGAATCTGTCTTCCACACAGAGACATTGTATTGTCTGCCCAGATGGAGGTCACCAATAGCTTCCATTTCTCATGCTTCTTATTTTAGACTTGATGGGAAATGGAGAGAGGTGGCATTTATGAAGGTCCTCTTTCATCACGGGCTTCATCAAAGTCAGGACTCATGGGCCATGTGGGCATAGATAGAAAGTTAATTCATTCATTCATCTTCATCATCTGCTTTATCTTGGTCGGGGTCATTGTGGATCCTTAGGTGACTTGACTTGACTTGACTTAGCCTATGCTGGGGACACTGGGGATGAGGTGGGAATACACCTTGGATATACTGTATATGGCCAATCCATCACCGAACACCATATACACACACATTCACACTTAGGGGAAATTTAATATAGTTAGTCCACCTGTCGACATTTTGTGGGAGGAATGTGGAGAACCTGTAGGAAACCTACATGAACATAGTGAGAAGATGCAAAACTCAACATTATCCCAAGCTCAGGCTCAAATACAACAATCTGTGCCATAACTAGATAGAAAGATCTACAATTTCTTTCCTCTTCTCTGAGCATGGTAGATCTGGACAAATGACTTCAGATCTTTGTCTGTAGAGGTTTACAAACAGTCTCTGATCCTGAGCTCAGGTTACTGTCTGTAAAGAGTTTTGCATTTACTTTCCCTGTACACATAGGTTTCCTTGAATGTCTAGTCTCCTCCATCCTCCTAAAAACATACCGGGAAGTTAACTGGCTATTCTAAATACCTTGGAACCTGGAAGAACCCAATGTAGACACTAGGAGAACATACAAAAATCTGTACATACAGCAACCTATGATAAGCTACTCTTTTAAAAAAAAATTTATGGATGTTTCACAACTTTAAGCAAAACTGTGATGTTTCATTCTATAATAAACTAAAATGACACTCAGAGAGTGCAGACCTGTATGGCATCCACCAAGGCCAAATGCTATATCTTGCAATGTTAGCAAAAGAGAAACTAAACTCATGGATCTGTCCTGTGATTCAGATCCACTTGAAAATTTAATGGGCTCTTTCTTGGCCAATGGTATACCTTTCCACCAAGTTTCATGGAAATTGGGTCAGTAGGTTTTGCACAGTCCTGCTTACAGTCAAACAAACAAACAAACAGCCAAACAAACAAACTGCACCAAAAGCATAACCTCCTTGGCAGGGTTAATAAAAATTTTAAGTGTTGACAAATTGTATGACATTTTGTGATGATACTGATTTCTGATAGTAGTATGCCCCAAAATGTTTTATTACACTGTTAGAAATAGAAGTAGGAGTCCATTTCTCTACTCCATGGTACAATCTACACTAATGTACCCCTTAGGGATTAATATTG
This sequence comes from Neoarius graeffei, assembly GCF_027579695.1. Classification (NCBI taxonomy): domain Eukaryota; kingdom Metazoa; phylum Chordata; class Actinopteri; order Siluriformes; family Ariidae; genus Neoarius; species Neoarius graeffei. The sequence continues at coordinate 18,062,818 of NC_083571.1, forward strand.
GACCTACTGTATATATATGTTCCCAAGTAGTATATGTTACAAATAAATACCTTAGAAGGTACTGCCCCAGTGACAAGCTGTTGTAGCCCTAAAGGTGCAATAATGTACTTTATTATCTGAGAGTGTACTTGCATGATGACTGGAAGTTGGAAGTTGTGAAATTTGACACTGATTAATGTTTAATATGAGAGTCGATGTTTAATATGTTCAATATGAGAGTCAATGTCAGGTGATAGTCTTTAAACTATTTACTATTCTGTGATGAGACAAATGACATGTTTTGTATGAGAAAGCTCTTCATAAATTTCAAATTCAAATTTCAAATACTGTAAAAATGAAATGCTTAAAACTTAAAAACAATTATGAATAATTACTAAAATTTCCTATTAGGGTTTGATAAATCATCAATTAAAAAATAATGAGCTTGTTCAGTCCTGTTTTTTGTTTGGTAGTTTTTGACATGTTTATCATTGTAGGCTTGTAAATAAGAAAAAATTTCACACTGTAGCTCCTGATCCCAGCCTGTGTAATGTATAGTTCCTGTCCCTCATTCAGACTTCCAGCAGCTCTTTTCATGCTATTATTTTCGATGTAATCCAAGCCTCAGTATTGGGTAGAGCATGTTTGTTCATGCAGCTATTTATTCTTTCATTCTAAACATATGTCAGGTCTGTGTGAGATTACTGTACATGGTTTATTTATCATCCAGTTTTCCAATTTTCTTATGCTTACCTTATGCAGACTAATCTGTGCAAACATTAGACTTGGGTAGGAGCTGTGGCTGAAAATTTGAAAGTGATGGCTGTTTACCTATAAGTTATGCTTTACATGTACCTGTATTTAGTCTATATGCTGAATTGTTACTAAACTGTGAAATAGTTTCCATTAAAATTGTAATTGACTCATCTTATATACAATAATACCATCTGCGTATAGTGCCAGTTTGTGCTTGGTGGAATTGTATATTTGAAATTATTTAGATGAAAACAAGACCTGTAACAAGAGGTGTAGTTATAGGAAATTAATCAAAGTTGATGCTTATTGGTTATTTGAACCAATTTGAACCTCTCGAGGTTTCTTCCTCATGTCGTCTGAGGGAGTTTTTCCTTGCCACCGTCGCCACAGGCTTGCTCATTGGGGATAGATTAGGGATAAAATTAGCTCATGTTTTAAGTCATTCAAATTCTGTAAAGCTGCTTTGCGACAATGTTTATTGTTAAAAGCGCTATACAAATAAACTTGATTGATTTGCCTACCATTATTAATAATGTTGTTATTATTACTAATAATAACAGTGTGTGTTTTATTCTTCTTATACCACAGCAGTTTGCCAACATTGACCAATTTTTAATTAAAGTATGACACATCATACATTTTGTCTGTTCATCTGTTAATTTTATGAAACAACCATGAAAAAAAGTTAGTTCCTGTTCCTCACCAGTGTCTCTTTTTTCCTTTCTCTTGAAGATAAATTTGCTGTTTGTCTTGTTACTGAGAACCTAAAACTAAAACTTTTTTCCTGCATCTACAACTACTCTCAGTGCTGCCGCTATAAAAAAAAAAATTAACCAGCATATTCTGACCAATAAGATTAGTGAATTTAACAAGTCCATGGTATGAATATATTGTACTGTATGCTTATATTTCTGAACCAAACAATATCTTTTGAGGTGAATGTGTTATGATTTAGAGATGGAGTTTGCACAATGCTGAACATTTAACCTCAGAACTCCAGGACATCACTAAAGAAACTTTAGATACATGTCTTGGCTCAATGACTATATTTGCGGTACTTGGAAATTTCTGTAAATATAATTTTTTGCCAAGCTATTGGTTTAACCATGATTTTTAGATCCTTGAATCATTCTGGATGTAGTCCCGGATGAGTCTCAATATTTTGCATTCAAATCTTTCTCTGCTCTCACTGCACTCAATTTAAATGGGTTAATTATCATTATTAGCTGATGAGCTGTCAGGTGTGTACAAGCTGCAAAAATATTAAATGTGCAACACAATGCTCTGAAACACAAGGCACTTCCAACAGGATGCCATCACGGCTGGATTATCAGGCTGCAGTGACTTCAGGGTAGAAGGATGTGAGTTTTAAAAAGAGGCTGCTGACAGAGACGGAGGCACTGAGTTCAACACGTAATTGCAATCAGCACTATCTCACTCTTCCGCTGCCGGCCACTCTAATTGTGTTGTGTTGGACGTGGCGCCTTTGGGCCATTCTACAACCAAGAAAAAAACAAGAAAAAAAAAAAACAAGACACAACTCCACAGAAAGCCAAATAGAAGCCATGGGTATATCAATGAGCACCCTTTCCCACTGTTAAATATTCAACAGGTGGTGGGAGCATATGTTTCAAGCCCAGATCACATGGACGTGACATACTGTAAGCTAATAATCTCAATAAATGCATTAACCACAATTAAGCAACCGCAGGCAAACGTGCAGTTCACATAATCAATTTATTATGCATTATTTTCAGCTTGATCTGTTAGGGTTTTTTTCTTGAATTAACTAAGCAAACCAGCACTTGCATCAACACCTTTAGTATTAACCCTCAGAGGTAATGTCTACTTTTGTTTTATATTTCAAACATATACAGCAGGGGCGGCACGGTGGTGTAGTGGTTAGCGCTGTCGCCTCACAGCAAGAAGGTCCTGGGTTCGAGCCCCGGGGCCGGCGAGGGCCTTTCTGTGTGGAGTTTGCATGTTCTCCCCGTGTCCACGTGGGTTTCCTCCGGGTGCTCCGGTTTCCCCCACAGTCCAAAGACATGCAGGTTAGGTTAACTGGTGACTCTAAATTGACCGTAGGTGTGAGTGTGAATGGTTGTCTGTGTCTATGTGTCAGCCCTGTGATGACCTGGCGACTTGTCCAGGGTGTACCCTGCCTTTTGCCCGTAGTCAGCTGGGATAGGCTCCAGCTTGCCTGCGACCCTGTAGAAGGATAAAGCGGCTAGAGATAATGAGATGAGATGAGACATATACAGCATGTAGTGCTTCATATCTGTTTTTTTCCCAACACAGATAGGATTGAAATCCTACTATTTTTTTATACAACTATCTTACATCTTAAAAACGCAAAAATGAATAACTACTAATTCTCAGTAATGTGATAGAAAGCACCACTTCCTGTCAGACTACAAACATGGCCGATCTGAACTACAACACCCAAGAACCATAGCACCTTCAATAGATAGTTTTCACTGACGTCACGGCATTCCGGGGAACGCCCCCCAGCTGCCATCTTGGAGGGCAAACAAAACGGACCATCGCCACTACCGGCTACGTTATCTCGGACGAATTTATGAAGTTGTATAGTCAGTTTTCTAAAATAAAGATCAATGTCGGCAAAATCAAGCAAACAGAAGTATATAGATACATTAGACGACATCTCATGACAACGGTATGCAGCCAAACTGGCCTTGATTGGGGGAATTGACCGCTATGAAGTGGACAAAGATGCATTTTCAAGTGACTATGCAGGGCTGCCAAAGCCTGAAACTGCCAAAGCCTGAAACTGACTTCATCAAACTTTAAAGGCTGTCTGATATATACAACTTTATATATTCACAGCGCGCCTTTTGGAGGATGCCTCCTGAATCGCGCAGATCCAGGGTTTTTTTTAGGGGGGGCGTTGGGAGTGTCTGATTGTAATTTCAAAGTAAATTCTGTATTAAGATTACTAAATAAGCAAATCCGTTACAGTCCATGAAACAGGAAGTATAAGGATAAGAAAAAAACAGTTTAAATCGGGAAGCTGCGCACATTTGCGCAGTCCTGCAAGGGCTGCGCAAATGTGCGCAGCTTGCCGATTTAAACTGTTTTTTTCTTATCCTTATACTTCCTGTTTCATGGACTGTAACGGATTTGCTTATTTAGTAATTTTAATACAGAATTTACTTTGAAATTATAATCAGACACTCCAACGCCCCCCCTAAAAAAAAAAAAAAACGGATCTGCGCGATTCAGGCGGCATCCGCCAAAAGGCGCGCTGTTTGCATCCCAAACACAAATTAAATCATACAGAATAGACCTAAAATGTTTTTCAAAAATGACCCTTGCGTGAGTGAAGTGACAAGTTTCAAATAGAAACGTGACAAACGAGCGATATTAAGTGTACATTACAATGTAAACGTACACTCAGCAGTTCCAGTTAGGCATTCTCCAGAGATTGTTCACATGATGTTTTGGTTTCCAAAAACAAACTTAAACACAATTGATTGTTTATTTAAACAACTTACCACTTATAAAATGATCGGAGCAGACTTTGCTGTTTGGAAGGCTGATAATCCTTGCGGTTGATTCTCGCAAGCCATAGATTTCTCCTTTGTACGCTGAGTTTGTTTGCTCGCCTTCGTGCGACCCGTACAGTGGGAATTCCATAAAAGCTCCGCTTGACTTCATCATCTGACCTATTACGACAGTCGTGAATACAACAGGTGTGCACCATTGCTAGCTTTAAATAGTAGTAATGTAACTATAAATGTAAATAATATATAAATGAATGTAACTCGCGTGCTACAATGTGTGCTCAGTGACCCGTACGGGAAGCTAGCCCTCCAAGATGGCCGCCACCAGGGAATCCCCGACTCTGTGACGTCATGTGAAAACTATCTATTGCCTGCCTATTAATTATGCCTGTCACTCATTTCCTGGTTAATCAGCCCACACCGTATAAACATCTCTCCCACACTCACTCAATGTGAAGTATTGTCTTACCTGTCATATCAAGCCTTGTTATTCTGCCTGCCTTATCGTGTTCTCGACCCTTGTTATTGTCTCATTCTTGTTACTCTTTAGTCTAGCCCTTATCACTCTGTCTGCTGATCGATAGACCCCTGCCTGTCCCTCGACTTCGATTTCATCTAGCGTTTTGGATTTGTTTGCCAGTCTGCATTCCTCGCTCTCCCCTGCACATATATCCGTAAGTGCCTGCATCCTGACAGGATACTTTGCCGCATATGGATGCAGCAGAGGATGCACGACAGACTGCTTTGATTGCTCAGGGGTGCCTCTAAGGAGAACATCAGCAGATGCGCGCCGATCTCAACACCAAGATGGCTCAGCTCACTGCTATGAGGCCGCAGGCCCTGCTAACGCGCCCCGAAGCTCCTCTGAGTCCCGTGCTCCCACTTCTCCTCCCCTAGAAGTATGCCAGGGTTGTGCTCAGCTGCAAGGGGTTTCTGCTTCAGCGCTCCATGTACTTCTCCTCACTCCCACACATCTCTGATGAACGCAAGATCATCGGATTTCTTTTGCTTTTAACTGGCAAAGCACTACGATGGGCCAGTGCAGTGTGGAGGAGCAGAGGCGAACACACCACCTCCTACGAAAGTTTTCTGGAGTTATTCAAGCATGTGTTCAATCACGAACCAGAGGGAATTGAAGTCGGTGAAAGCCTACTCACCATCACCCAAGGTTCAAGGAGAGTTGGAGATTATGCCCTAGATTTCCGGACTCTTGCAGCCGCCAGTGGATGGAATGAGCCAACATTAAAGGCGGTGTTTCACCAAGGACTTCACCCCTCAGTATTGAGTGAACTAGCATGCCGCAATGAAAGTCTCACTCTGGACGCTCTCATTGATCTTGCCATTCAGCTAGACCATCTGCTATCCAGCTGCCCATCCCTCTGAGAGGAAACCAAGCCTGCCATAGCCTCAGATTCTCCCTCTCCCATGGAAGTTTCTCGTGCTCATCTGAAACACTCCAAATGAGATCAGAGAGAGAAGGAGGGCTTGTGCTTCTATTGCAGGAGCTCTAGTCACCCTATTATCCAGTGTCCAGTCTGCCCACCACACACCAGCTCCAAGGAAACCAAGGCTGATTTGGTGAGTCCCATGAGATCACTAGGAGCTCAATCTTTCAAGCCTCCAGTATTATTGAAACTGTCTTCCACTACCCATGTGCTGTCTGCATTTATTAACTCGGGCAGAGGGAAACTTCATTGCTAGCTCAGTCATGTGGAGGTTCAATCTGCCCACAAACTCACTACAGAGCCCACTCAGCATCCGGTCCATCAATGGAGGCCCCATAGAGGAGGGCCTCGTCACCTCCTGGACTGCCCCCGCGCACATTCAGGTGGGAGCTCTTCACTCTGAACAAATCCCACTCCTCATCACAGCTACCAAGCATCACAACATTCTGGGCTATCCATGGCTACAGCTTCATGACCCACTCATCTCCTGGCAGAACAAGGAGATGATTTCATTCTGGGACAGAGGGTAAATGCAGCTGTGTGGGAGAGAAGTACCTTGCATGTGCCATCGACCTCCAGTGGTCCCCGACATGTTTCCAGAACTCTACCTCTGTAGAGAGTCCTCACCCTGACTCCCTGGAAGGGATCCCCACGTGCTACCTGGATCTAGGGGAGGTCTTCAGCAAGGGCAAAGCATGCAGCCTACCCCCACATCGTCTATACGATTGTGCCATTGACCTCCTGCCTGGTACTTCTCCCCCACACAGCCACATTTACCCTCTGTCCCAGAATGAACAAGCTGCTATGGAAGAGTACATACAGGAGGCCCTCAAGCAGGGGTACATATGCCCATCCACTTCACCAGCATCAGCAGGATTCTTTTTCATGGGGAAGAAAGGGGGCGGACTTTGTCCATGTATAGACTTTTGAGGACTCAATCAGATATCAGTGAAATACCCGTATCCACTTCCATTTGTGCCTGCCGCATTGGAACAGCTCCACAGTGCCACAATCTTCTCCAAGCTTGACCTACATAGTGCCTACAACCTGGTCTGTATCCTTGAGGGCGATGAGTGGAAGACCACCTTCTCTACCAGCGCTGACCATTTTGAGTACTGGATCATGCCTAATGGCCTCTCTTTGGCACCAAGCATGTTCCAGTGCCTCATTAATGACGTTGGGGAGGTATGTCATAGCTTACATCAATGACATCCTGATCTACTCCAATGACAAAGAGAGTCATCTTAACCATGTTTGATCAGTACTCAAGCACCTGTCTAAGAACCATCTCTATGTCAAGGCTGAGAAGTGTGAATTTCACATGCGTAAGATCTCCTTCCTGGGGTACATCATCAGTGCTGGAGGGGTCCACGCTGACCCCTGTAACTGCAGTCACATCCTGGCCCATACCCACCTTGGTGAAGGATCGCCAATGTTTCCTAGGCTTCGCAATCTTTTAGCATTTCACTAGAGGTTTCAGCACCCTAGCACCACCCCAACTTCCCTCCTGAAGAAGGGACCCAAATGCCTCCACTGGAACCCCACAGCCGAATAGGCCTTCAACAGGCTCAAAACGGCTTTCACCACAGCCCCTATCCTTCAGCATCTGGACCCGGCCTGACCTTTCACAGTCGAAGCGGATGCCTCCAAAATTGGTGTAGGAGGGGTTCTCTCCCAGTGCTTTGGTGAAAGGCCCAAGCTCCACCCGGTAGTGTTCTTCTCCAAAAAGCTCATTCCAGCAGAGAGAAACTATGATGTCAGGAACTGTGAGCTACTGGCCATCAAGCTCACCTTAGAGGAATGGAGGCACTGGTTGGAGGGGGCCACACACCCCTTTGTAATTTTTACTGATCATAAAAACCTTGAGTATCTCAAGAAGGCAAATAAACTGAACCCACGCCAAGTCCGATGGGCACTGTTCTTCACCCATTTCAACTTCACGATATCTTATCATCCTGGCACCAAAAACACCAAGGCTGACACCCCCTCATGCATCTTCAGCCCATCTCTTCATGACCAAGAACCTCATCCCATCCTGACACCTGAATGATTCGTCTAGGCAATCACCCGGGACCTCGACAAGGAGATAAGGGACTCACAACCACAGAATCCTCCAGTAACCTGCCCACCAGGCCGCCTGTACTTCCCTAATCATCTCAGGAGCACACTCATCACATGGGCACACACTTCTCCTGCCACTGGTCATCCCAGCAGCCATTGCACCCACCAACTGCTGTGAAACAAGGAGCAGTTGGTTCTGTCAGTAATGCAATAGAGTGCCACTTCCAGTCAGACTACAAACATGGCCGAGCTGAACTACAACATCCAAGAACCATAGTGCCCTCTATCGCCTGCCTATTAATTACACCTGTCACTCATAACCATATTAACCATACAGTGGTGCTTGAAAGTTTGTGAACCCTTTAGAATTTTCGATATTTCTGTATAAATATGACCTAAAACATGATCACATTTTCACACAAGTCCTAAAAGTAGATAAAGAGAACCCAGTTAAACAAATGAGACAAAAATATTATACTTGGTCATTTATTTAGTGAGGAAAATGATCCAATATTATATAGCTGTGAGGGGCAAAAGTATGTGAACCTTTATCTGGTGTGACCCCCTTGTGCAGCAATAACTGCAACTAAATGTTTCCAGTAACTGTTGATCAGTCCTGCACACTGGCTTGGAAGAACTTTAGCCCATTCCTCCATACAGAACAGCTTCAACTCTGGGAAGTTGGTGGGTTTCCTCACATGAACTGCTCGCTTCAGGTCCTTCCACAACATTTTGATTGGATTAAGGTCAGGACTTTGACTTGGCCAGTCCAAAACATTAACTTTATTCTTCTTTAACCATTCTTTGGTAGAACGACTTGTGTGCATAGGGTCATTGTCTTGCTGCATGACCCACCTTCTCCTGAGATTCAGTTCATGGACAGATGCCCTGACATTTTCCTTTAGAATTCGCTGGTATAATTCAGAATTAATTGTTCCATCTATGATGGCAAACCTTCTGGCCCAGATGCAGCAAAACAGGCCCAAACCATGATACTACCACCACCATGTTTCACAGATGGGATAAGGTTCTTATGCTGGAATGCAGTGTTTTCCTTTCTCCAAACATAACGTTTCTCATTTAAACCAAAAAATTCTATTTTGGTCTCATCCGTCCACAAAACATTTTTCCAATAGCCTTCTGGCTTGTCCACGTGATCTTTAACACACTGCAGATGAGCAGCAATGTTCTTTTTGGAGGGCAGTGGCTTTCTCCTTGCAACCCTGCCATGCACACCATTGTTGTTTAGTGTTCTCCTGATGGTGGACTCATGAACATTAGCCAATGTGAGAGAGGCCTTCAGTTGCTTAGAAGTTACCTTGGGGTCCTTTGTGACCTCACCGACTATTACACACCTTGCTCTTGGAATGATCTTTGTTGGTCAAGCACTCCTGGGGAGAGTAACAATGGTCTTGAATTTCCTCCATTTGTACACTTAGCCACTTACCTTCCCCTACCCTGCCCTGCCCTCCATTCACAGACTGCTGCTTGGCCATGCCCCCACTGTCATAGTACACAATCTGTCTGACTGTGGATTGGTTTAGTCCAAACTATTTAGAGATGGTTTTGTAATCTTTTCCAGCCTGATGAGCATCAATAACACTCTTTCTGAGGTCCTCAGAAATCTCATTTGTTCGTGCCATGATACACTTCCACAAACACGTGTTGAGAAGATCATACTTTGATAGATCCCTGTTCTTTAAATAAAACAGGGTGCCCACTCACACCTGATTGTCATCCCATTGATTGAAAACACCTGGCTCTAATTTCACCTTCAAATTAACTGCTAATCCTAGAGGTTCACATACTTTTACCACTCAAAGATATGTAATATTGGATCATTTTCCTCCATAAATAAATTACCAAGTATAATATTTTTGTCTCATTTGTTTAACCGGGCTCTCTTTATCTACTTTAAGGACTTGTGTGAAAATCTGATGATGTTTTATGTCATATTTATGCAGAAATATAGAAAATTCTAAAGGGCTCACAAACTTTCAAGCACCACTGTAAATCGGACAAAATAACAAAAAGGTGGGTTGTTTTTTCACTGCTAAATTGCAAAACGATGGCCATAGATTTGAAATCAGGTCTCACTGACAAGATTCGTTTAATGTTAAGTCTACGCCAAATGATTAGTAAATTATCAAGTAATATGTAAGATGTTTCATGTCACAGGCAACACTGTATACCTCAGAAGGTTAAAGGAAAAAGGTTTATCCTCATTTTTTTTCTTGCAGCCTAAAGATACAGTACTGTGCAAAAGTCTTTAACATGTAAAGAAATGCTGTAGACCAAAAATGGCTTAAAAATAATTAAATGAAAGGTTTCAAAATTTAAAAAAAAAATACTATAAACAGTAGTAAACCATAATAAATGAAACCAAGTCAGTATTTCATGTGAGATGACCCTTTGCTTAAAAAAAAAATAGTAGTCGCAGGTACAATGAGTGCAGTTTTATAAGGAAATGAGCATTCAGTAAAATGTAGGTTTTACTGAGGATCTTGCAGAACCAGCCACAGTTCTTCTGGACACTTTGACTGTCACACTTGCTTCTTAATTTTGCACCAAAACCCAGAAGCCTTCATTATGTTTTCTTTTTTAATCTGAAAAGTGGTTTCTTACGGAGGGTGCTGATCAGATACAAACATTGTTTTTTTTTTCTGAAACGTTTAATTTTGTGCTGGAAAACGAACGTTTGGAACTCAAAAATGTTTTTATACTGACTCGATAATGTAGAAGTCATAAAATAGAAATCTGTAACAAAGTTTGTATGGGGAAAAAAATAGTGTACCTAAGACTTTTGCACAGTACTCTACATTGGCAGTTACTAAAGCTGAGCATTTAATCAAACCTCAGGCTACTATTGCTTGTGCTATTATTATTGCAAGATGCTTTCAAACTTTCAGATTGTGATGCTGCATTGTTATGTTTCAGCCCTTAAGCTGTATGTAATGAATCATGATTTACATGTCAGCTGAAAGAATGAAACATTCTTGAATGTGTAAATATATTCAGCCTCCATTCTTTGTGAACACTTTCTGATTTCCACCTCCTCTCATTAGCATGGCAATTTCATTAAAGTCTCGAAATGAACCACAAAATGTAATTAACCTTGATTTCACAAAGCCTTCATTGATCTCGTGACACATCTCTGGTTGGAAGATTTATGCTCAGTTTTTTTGCACATGCACGTTTTATCTTACATGCTCCCAAGTGCCAGGTAAAAACAAAACGAACCAAAACAAAAAACAAGCAGCCATTTTGAATGCCATCAATAGGCAGAAAATGGCTGCACTGTTTCAGATGCTAGTTTGTACCAATTTGCATGATGGTGGTCTATCTCTTCTAAATAAAACTCGTTTTGTTTCTTGTACAAAGACCTTTTTTAATTTAGGATGCAGAATACATCAGCGAGAACAATTTACATTAGCTAATCTACCGGCGACAGCAGCCGATCACGTTCTGCACTCTTCGTTTGTGAACTTTCCCCACAGGCCTTGACCTTTATACAAATGAAAACTGTACCAGGAATTAAACATGAAGCCAAATCAGCTGATCCTCAAGGTCTTTCCCACACCCCCTTCCTTTTCCTCAGGAATGTGCAGGACTTGAAACTTTGCAGCACTGAAACGGGCAAGTGAGGCCACTTTAATAAAGGCCCAAGTCGTGAAATAAAGTATTTTGCATAATCATGAGCCACAAGGACAACTTCAGCCCTTTGTGGCGCAAAAAATTAACCATCCTCTCTCATTGGGCGAGTGGGCCGGCAGTTTTGTGTGCTCTTGAATGCCGGCCATGTAGTCTATGAACTTGGATAATGGAGCTTTTCTTCATTAAACGTGACTGGATTACACACTTCTGCCATGCCCGGTCACCAGCCATTTAGAGATTTAGGTTTATATGGCAGATTTAAATATGGAAATGGAAAACATCTAGCCAAAAGCCCTATTGCAATGGTAATTTGTAATGAATAATTCGGATTTCATTATAATAACAAATTGCAGGCTTACGAAAACAGTCTGGTGGTGGGAGTGTTGTCCAGATTACTTCAATGCCGCACTGTAAAAGTGAATCAGACACTTGTAATTATTTATATTTTCAATGCAGAACATTTCCCCCAAAACTAAATGTACACTGTAAAAAATAATTTGTGTTAACTTAAAAAAGTGATTAACCTGGTTGCCTTAAAATATCAAGTTTATTGAAACTCGTATACACTGTAAAAAATGATTTGTTGTTTTAACTTAAAAAAGTTAGTGTCCAGGCTGCCTTAAAATTTTGAGTTCATTGAAATTCATATAGTAAGTTAACTTGTTCGCCTTATTATGTTAACTTACTATATTAATTTCAATGAGCTCAAAATTTTAAGGCAGCCCGGACACTAACTTTTTTAAGTTAAAACAACAAATCATTTTTTACAGTGTAGTAAGTTAGCACAATGCAACTTGATTGCCTCATTATGCTAACGTACTATATGAGTTTTAGTGAACTCAAAATTTTAAAAAGTAATTTGTTGTGTTAACTTAAAGTGATTAACCTGGTTTAATCACTTTTTTAAGTTAACACAACAAATTACTTTTTACAGTGAGCTAAAGCAATTCAGACTCTTGATATTTCCCTTACAAGTGCAAGGAAAATAAAACTGTAAAGAGATGCATATCTACACTGAAGTTTCATAACACCAGGGCAATAAAGGATGCACAACATACACTTCCTCACATATTGCATTTAACATATACTCCAAAGTAAGCCATTAGCTTTCCTTCTCATGATGACTCATGATGGGCAGTCACAACAAACGTGATATTTCATTATTCCCCAATCTACCAAAGCCTAATTAGAGGTTTCTGGCACGCCTGGGTCTTTTGAAACATTGGCCACAGCCTGTACCTATGGGACCTGGGTGGTTGTTTGTCTCTCACCGCTCTCTTGCTTTATAAATAGGCGCGAACAATGGCTCAAAAAAAGCATTGTCTGCCCAGTAGACCACAAAAGTATCACAAGCTGGAGGACTGGAATGACAATGGCGTGTGGCTGAGACAGAAATGTAAAAGAGTGTATTCAGCAGAAAATGTGCTGCTTAAGGAACGATTTAAAAAAAATAAAGCAAAAGATTTTGTGCATTGCTTAACTGTCATGTAGAACACAAACTACATGTCTTAGAAACAGTTTTAGGGTCAGAAGCAGGACATTTCTTTCAACATGTAATAAATACAGAACAAAACAGTAGGGCTGTGCTGTTTTTGGAAAATGATTAACGATGGGCTGGTGTGATTATTTTTCCAATAACGGTACATTGGGAAGTGTTTTATTCCTCTTATACCACAGCAATTTGCAAGGAATTACTTTTTTTATGATTAATGTCAAGCATTTTATCTGTTTATAGTTACATTAATGTTCTGAAACGTCCAAGAAAAAAGTTAACTACTGTTATTCGCTCATCCAGCAGACAGACAATGAGCTTATGCCATCACGTGTTGTCTGTCATCTGTCGTCTGTCCAGCGTCATCTACAATTCACAAAAATCGCTTCTTCTCTCTCAGTTCTTCACCAATTTTTATTCATTTTGGCAGGAAGGTGGGTCTGCCTTGGGTGCATATAGCTTCTAGCCAGATTTGCATAATTTCAGTTAATAATGAAGATATTAATAAGGAAGCCCTAATGAGCAGTTTCCACACAAATCACTTCTTCTCCCTCAAGTCTTCATTGATTTTTATTCTTTCTGGCATGAAGGTGCCTGGGGTGTATATAGCTTCTAGCCAGGTTTGCTTAATTACAATTAATAATGAAGTTATGGACTAATTTAGCCTGAATGAGCAGTTCGACAAAAATTCCTTGCCATTTTGGATTCTTTCTGGCAAATAAGTAGGTATTCCTAGGGTGTATATAGCTTCTATATATATCTTGTATATAGTGTTTATAGCTTGCAACATTTATTCCGCAAGGTGGCCCACTTTAGATTGTTCCTTCTGGACTAGACGGGGCCGGAGTGAGCTACGCCATCATTGATGGTCTCGTTAATTAAATTATAGCAGCTATAAACAGTCATTCCTCACATAAGCCTTTCTTTTTTCCTCTCTCTTGAAGTTAAAAAGAGATATGAAAAAAAAACACAGCTTGTCAAGGCAAAAAAAAAAAATCACAGCTTGTCAAGTCCTGTAGACTTTGACTGTTACAAAGTATCGACACTGGAGACTCCTTCCAAGCTTCACCTTTTCAATGACTATAAATTTTCTTTGCTAAATAACGACATTTTTTATGGTTTGTCATAGAAACACCAAAGAGCACAGAACTACAAGCTCCATCAGGCTCAGCACATCACATGCCTCACTAATCACATTTACCTGTGTTTTGTTTTACCCCTTTAGTTCTACTTTTTCACTGTCTCACTGAGACATCGAGCTTTAGTTGCAGTTGCCATTTGTTGTCATGTGTTGTTTATAGTCTGCATTTCTCTTGTTGTCATATCCGCAGTTCATATTTGTGGTTCTTGTTTTCATAGTTTCTTTTGTTACCTCTGCCAACTTTGGTGGAGGAGGTTATGTTTTCACCTCTGTTTGTTTGTTTGTTTGTTTGTTCCTGATGTAACTCAAAAAGTAGTGAATGGATTTTGATGAAATTTGGAGGAAAGGTGAGCCATGGGAGCAATTGATTTAGATTTTGATGTAATTCCAGATATGTATGTGGATCCAGAATCTAGATGTGTAAGTAGAGCCTGGATTTTGTTGTTTGTTCCCAACATCACTCAAAAAGTAGTGAACAGAGTTTGATGAAATTTGGTGTACAGCTTTAGTATTATGTTAGGTTCAAGTGGGCATGGTGGTGTAGTGGTTAGCACTGTCGCCTCATGGCAGGAAGGTTCTGGGTTCGAGCCAGAAAAATAGTGGTGCTAACGGGGTAAAACAAGACACAGGTAAGTGTGATTAGTGCTGAGCCTGATGGAGCTTGTAGTTCTGCGCTCTTTGGTGTTTCTATGACAGGCCTTTCTGTGTGGAGTTTGCATGTTCTCCCTGTGTCTGTGTGGGTTTCCTCTGGGTGCTCCGGTTTCCCCCACAGTCCAAAGACATGCAAGTTAGGCTAATTGGTGACTCTAAATTGACCATAGGTGTGAGTTTGAGTGTGAATGGTTGTTTGTCTCCATATGTCAGATGATTTGGTGACTTGTCCAGGGTGTACCTTGCCTCTCGCCCATAGTCAGCTGGGATAGGCTCCAGCTTGCCCGCAACCCTGCACAGAATAAGCGGTTACAGATAATGGATGGATGTTTATAACATGTGGCTTGGTGGAGGCATGCACTCTACCGAGTGGCCTTCTAGTTTTAGTTGTACTGTATACAAGAAACTATTCACTCTTGCATGTGTCGGCCTCAAAATACATTTTTAAGAAAGACCCTTTTGAATTTAGACAAATGCCCAGGACACAGAAGAAACACAGAAACAGATTTTAAAAATACAACAATTTTATTAATGGAAATATAAATATAAATTGTCCTTTAAAATAGCCTAAGCTAGTAAGTAAACAAAACAAAAAAATAAACGTTAGTTCAATTGTGGCACGCATGGCACGCCTTAGAAGTCCAATCCGCGATCCGAGGTGCGTGGGGAAGCCAGCCTCATGACGTCAGTACTCCGACGCTCAGGTGGCAGGGGGATCCCCGATGACGTCAGTGACTCGTCCGGAACCGGCACAACCTCGGAAAGAGGAACGTCAGCGGGAAACCAGCGCACAGTGACAACAACAACACCAGGAAACAACAGTAGGGAAGGAGGAGTCTTACTTCCCTTTTTGTTGTTGCTAGCGAGTGTTGAATTTAAGGTATGCCGGTGTCAGGTCCTTGTGGTCCGGTCTTGAGTCTGGGAGCCAGCCGCCGCGTCGCACCTCGAGCAAAAAGCAGGGATCAGAGACGACACAAATGCAAACAGAGGAAGTGTAATAGTGTGCGCGCACGAGAATTGCTCACGTTCCTTTGGGAAAATAGTGCAGGCGTTGTATAGAACTCGTCCGGGCCGTGATGCTTCAGTTCGTCCGCTCTCGTCCTGCCTCCCGGGTTCCCACCAGTGCCGGCTCGTCTGCTGCTGCGTCCGATCCCCGCCGAAAATCTCTTCAAAGTTCTTTTCAACTTTCCCTTACGGTACTTGTTCGCTATCGGTCTCGTGCCGGTATTTAGCCTTAGATGGAGTTTACCACCCTCTTTGGGCTGCATTCCCAAACAACCCGACTCCAAGAAGTCCGCGTCCCCGGCAGGGCGGGGGCCGTCACTGGCCTCACCCCGTCCACGGGCGTTGAACTCCCCCTTAAGTCTGCAAGCATACCTATTTATACCCAACCCCTTCAACTTCCCGTAGTCAGGATAGTATGAGTAGTAATTGTCCAGGTGCAGGTCTAATGCAAAGCAATTTGGAGTCATTAGTAAGCCGCCAATGAGAAGTCAATGTGTGGGTGGCAGTCAATTAAAACACAGCACTTCAATACTCACAGCAATCCAATAAGTGAACACAACAATCCCATAGTTTCCACAGCACAGCAACCAGTATAAATGAGCACAGCAACCGGAATGTAAACACAGCAAACACTAGATAAAACACAGCAAGCCATATCACTGCAAGCAAAAATATAAAACAAAATCCCCACACCTCCCAGCAGGCTGACACATGTGCCTTCATCTCCAATCAGTGACATGTTTATTATGACTCTTAGATGGATCGTTCACTAAACAAGTCACTGTGCATGAGCAGCTACTATAGAAATAAGAAAATTAAAATGAACTTGCAAATCTGAATATGTAGTATATGGATCCAGGATCCAGATGTGTATGCAGATCCAGTATTTTGTTGTCTGTTCCCAACATAACTCAAAAAATTTTGAATGGATTTTGATGAAATTTAGTGTCCAGCTTTAGTATTCTACTAGGTTCAGTCCATAAGAAAATGTAATGTAATGTAACTTGTTAATGTGGCTTGAATTATGACTTAAATTACAGCTGGAACTACTGTCAGAAAGGCTGTTAAAGAAAATTCATCAACACCTTCTGAACAAATGCAATATGGTATAAAAGAAGTAAATCACTGTTCCACTAAAAGGAATGTTTAAGCCAAGTAAATGATGGGACATCTGACCTGAAGTCATATATAAAACCCTAGGTTCATTCTTTAGCGGTCAGACTATGCAGATATTACGCACCCAGGAACACCCTTCCTGAGTCTTTAGTCATCAATGCTACTGCTATAACGCAGTGTTTTTCGAGCTCTAAGTGCTGACACAGGGCCGTCCACACGCTGCTTGCTGTTGCTACTCGAGAGTCCACTGGGTCCATAAGAAAGTGTGTCTCAAAGTGTGTCTTTATTTAGCCCTGAGAAGAATGTCTGCCTCCCTCCTGTGTGATGCCATAGTCTTTCTCAGTACTTGGTATTCCCGAGGTGAGTATAACGTTTTACAGAGTGTGAAAGGACAAAGGGGATTTGAGCCAAACACAGTGCCTCTGAGGAAAAGTGTGGATCTGAGAGTCACTAATAAGGAGGAATACATTTAAAGAATGTACAAACAACTAAAATAGAGTCTGTTCTGAAAAGATTACACCATGTGAATGTAATAAGGTGAAGAGTACATGGCAAAAGCAAACAATTCTAAACAAATGCAAAACGATTTTTTTTCAACTTCCTAGAGCATTAGGTCAGTTTGCACTGACCAGCCATTGAAAGTGGATGGCCGACGGCTGCCTTTCTCCCAGGCTCAGTGCGGCCATGTCTCATTACAGAGCTATGTGTAACACAAACAAAGTGGCGCTCCCAGGGTGTTTATCTCATGACACAGAGCGCAGTGTGCCCACACATCAAAGACTGTGGGAACAGACGGGCACTCGGCGCAGCAGCTGCACTCGGATCCTGTCCACACCCTTCCTGTTTGTCGCCATGCTCTACCTTGGGGCTATTATTTTCTCCACCAATGCCACAACCTCCTCCTCCTCCTTTTCTGTACACCAGCATCAGCAACATCACCGTGGCCGCAGCAAGTCGACCCACACTCCCACCAGGCGCCTTTTCTCCTGAGACACCTCCATTGTTTCTCTCCTAAGGTCAATGCTGTGATAAATGGGCCTTTAATAAGTCATTTGGAATAGTCGAATGAAAATGCAAATAATAACTGCATGAAAATGTTGACTTTTGAAAAAAAAAAGCAAGCAAAAAAAAACCCCTCCAGGATGACAGATATAACAGTTTGGAAAAAAGCGTGTCTGTCACTTCCAGAGAACATTCCTGGAAAAGAGGTTCAACAAAGGCAAGCTCCATCTTAGCTTACATAAGATAAGATGTGGATAAATTACACATTTTGTGGCATGCATAAAGGACACACACAGTCTAAGACGTCGATAAAAAATTAGGTTTCATCTTTTCATGTTTTATTAATAATAATAATAATAATAAGTGTTGGCAGGCAAAACAAACCTTGCCCGTTAGCACTTATGATCCCCCCCATCTGTCCCTCTGAGTTACATGTCAATCCTGGGATCAAGGTGCTGACCTCTTCTGCTCCTTGGACCTGCCTGATCCATCCTGATGCCCTATGTCTGGTTGGAGTCTCATCACATTGCTTCTGTGGAGGACAGCCCCATATGGACAGTTGAAAGTCACACTTGGAAGACACTCTGGACACTTACAGTAATGCTTTTGTGGCTGAGGACTACAGTTGGCTTGCTAACTTTGGGACTGCATTTGTCATGAACAGTTTTGCACTCAAGTTTCCATCAATGAAGTTATAACATCAACGAAACTGACTTCATGTTAAAACTGTTACTGTTATAGTCATGTTGTCTGTTGTTGTCCAGGTGAGGATTGGTTCCCTTTTGGGTCTGGAAGAAACCTTGAGGTTTCTTCCTCGTGTCGTCTGGGAGAGTTTTTCCTTGCCACCGTCGCCACGGGCTTGCTCATTGGGGATAGATTGGGGATAAAATTGGCTCATGTCTTTGGTCATTCAGATTCTGTAAAGCTGCTTTAGGACAATGTCTATTGTTAAAAGCGCTATACAAACAAACTTGACTTGACGTATGATGAATATCCATCCATCCATCCATTATCTGAAGTTGCTTATCCTGTTCTACAGGGTCGCAGGCAAGCTGGAGCCTGTCCCAGCTGACTATGGGCGAGAGGCAGGGTACACTCTGGACAAGTTGCCAGGTTATTGCAGGGCTCTTATGATGAATATGAAGAAAGATATCGTAAAAAAAAAATAGGTACCCTATGGGTACATGTGGCTACTGCTTATAAATAAAATTGTTTTCTGATACCATGCCCATACAGTAAATATAGCATATATATTTACTCTATGAGGCAGTAGCCACAAAAATGAAGCGTAATCCAAAAATGAACAATTTAAAAATCACAGAAGTAAAATATACCAAATGTCTGTACTTTATATTATATTTATATTATTAAATATAGCATATATATTTACTCTATGAGGCAGTAGCCACAAAAATGAAGCATAATCCAAAAATGAGCAATTTAAAATCACAGAAGTAAAATATACCAAATGTTTGTCCTTTATATTCTTCTCTTACCTCTTACAGTTTTAGAAACTGAAACTTCCGAACTGAGGCTGACATACACACGCTGTCGCCATGACTGAAACTCTTATTTCCCAGAAATGGCCCAGTGCTAGAGCTCAGTGGAACGCACTTTCCTTCTGTAATAAGCATAAACATGTCTGAAAGCGATTTCTTTAGTCTAGTCCATTTATTTTGAATGGTGAACCGCCTCATATGTCATTGTGTTTTAATCAGAACACTTGTATGCACATGCACAGTGTGCAATTGTTACACTGTTACATTCTTATAGCACAATGACATATGAGGCAGTAGCCACAACAAAAATTATTTTGACCTTTTTGGTGACCTTGACCAGTTGACCCCCAAAAAGTTGGAGGTTCTATTTGAGACCAATGCCCATCTATCCTGAAAGTTTTATGAAGATTGGTCCAGCTGTTTTCCTGTAATATTGTTAACAAAAAAAAAGAAACGAACAAAGAAACCTGACTGAAAACAATACCTCGCCCCCTGGTGGACTCCATCCCGGGTGAGGTAATAATAATAATAATAATAATAATAATAATAATAATAATAATATCAGAGATTACTTAAGAAAAAAAAGAAACCTGTATTTGTCACATGCACACTCAAGCACAGTGAAATTCATCCTCTGCATTTAACCCATTTGAAGCAGCACGAATGCACACACAAGTAAGCAATGAGCACACACACACACATACAGACCCAGAGCAGTGGGCAGCTATGCTACAGCACCCGGGGAGCAGTTGGGGGTTAGGTGCCTTGCTCAAGGGTACTTCAGCCCAAGGCCGCCCCATGTTAACCTGACCGCATGAAAATTACTTTGTATTAATACTTAATTTAATTGAATACTTTGTATTAATTATGACTTTTTAAAACATTTACAATATTTTAATGACAATATTACAATTGTAATGCTGACCATCTTACTGAAAGACAATTATGCACTTTAAAACTTTATTTCTTATAGTATGCTATTCTTCCTGTAAACATCTTTATGATACAAACGTGGAGTAAGAATGCAGTGATATATAATATTTAACATATTGTATATTCCTTTAAGAATTTTAGATATTGACAATAAAATGATCATGATCATAAAGTTATTGCATGTATGAATTGAAATATTAGTAGACCTTTCGTTGCAAGTCAACATGACTTTCAGCGTGCACTTTCCATAATTTGAGGAGCTTCATCAGACATTTACACCTCACTATACTTAAACTTCCTCTAAGACTCATTATCAGTGTAATGAAAGACACAGTGAAGATAATGAAGTAGCAGGTGACTTTTCCTGAAGTTCTGACAGACAGAGCAGTCACACAGGATGTGAGATTCTGACTGTGTGGAAGTGACCACTCTGGGTCGTCACAAAACTGCTCCACTTCAGCCTAATGACATAAAATACGAGCTAAGGTGTTAAGAGTCCACTTCCTGTCCTTGTGTTGGCTATTTATCCTTAAATGCACAGGTTGCTATTTGTATATAAGATGGGGATTTTCCACATTGAGGTCGACATTTAACCCACTGAATGCTGGCAGTCACAGGTTTGTAAATCTCTGAAATAGATGTCTTGATTTCACATGAACATTTTTATGTGGCTGGTGTACTTAGCCACATGATCAAAATCATTTATAGTGCCAGTCAAAAGTTTGTTCACACCTTCTAATTCAATGTTGTTTATTTTTATTAATTAAAATACACTTCATGTCTTAAAGTAATGATGGATGTCATTTCTCTTTACTTAGTTGAGCTGGTCTTGGCATAATATGGATTACTACAGTTGTGATGTTGAATAGGGCTATTTACTGTATTTTTATTATTTACTATTTACTGTTTGATTTCAAATGCATTAAGAAAGTAAGAAATTAATCCACTAATTAACTTTTGATGAGGCACACCTCTCTCTCTCATTATCTCTAGCCGCTTTATCCTGTTCTGCAGGGTCGCAGGCAAGCTGGAGCCTATCCCAGCTGACTACGGGCGAAAGGCGGGGTACACCCTGGACAAGTCGCCAGGTCATCACAGGGCTGACACATAGACACAGACAACCATTCACACTCACATTCACACCTACAGTCAATTTAGAGTCACCAGTTAACCTAACCTGCATGTCTTTAGACTGTGGGGGAAACCAGAGCACCCAGAGGAAACCCACACGGACACGGGGAGAACATGCAAACTCCACACAGAAAGGCCCTAGTCGGCCACGGGGCTCGAACCCGGACCTTCTTGCTGTGGGGCGACAGCGCTAACCACTACACCACCGTGCCACCCCTGAGGCACACCTATTAATTGAAAAGCAATCCAGGTGACTACCTCATGAAGCTGGTTAAGAGAATGCCAATAGTGTGCAAAGTGTCATCAAGGTAAACAGTGGCTACTTTGAAGAATCTAAAATATGAAACATTTTGTTTTGTTAACACCTTTTGTTTACCACATAATTCCATATATGTTCCATATGTTATTTATTGAGATGCTGGCCTCTTCTGCCCCTCGGACCTGCTTGATCCATCCTGGTGCCCTGTGTCTGGTCGGAGTTTTATCGCCCCACTCCTGTGAAGGACGGCCCCATGAGGACAGTTGAGGGTTATACCTGTTAAAACTGTTAATATTATAGTCAGGCTGTCTGTTGTTGCCCAAATGAGGATGGGTTCCCTTTTGAGTCTGGTTCCTCTCGAGGTTTCTTCCTCATGTCGTCTGAGGGAGTTTTTCCTTGCCACCGTCGCCACAGGCTTGCTCATTGGGGATAGATTAGGGATAAAATTAGCTCATGTTTTAAGTCGTTCAAATTCTGTAAAGCTGCTTTGCGACAATGTTTATTGTTAAAAGCGCTGTACAAATAAACTTGATTTGATTTGATTTATTTAATAGTTTTGATGTCTTCAGTATTGTTCTACAATGTAGAAAATAGTCACAATACAGAAAAAAAACAACAACTGTGACTGACTATGGGGTGTATCCAAAATTTTGACTAGTAGCCTATTGTAGTTTAAATATGTGGCTCAAACAGAGCTTTTCTGCATTGGAGCTGTATAAAAAGCAATAAGCAAAATATCTAATAATACAGATCCAACTACTTGTAACAATGAACACTGTCACAAAGCAGCTTTATATAAATCTGGATATAAATGTAAAATTTTAAAATGTAAAATATCCTGGGTTTATTATTATGAGACATTTCAAAATGATGTCAAAACCTTCACACTCACAGATTACACATACTACATAACCAAGAAACTTTCAATTGAATTAAATTAAATTAAAAGATGCCCTAATTCTCACCTAACTCACCATAATTGTGTTATTTTTTTTCTATATTCTCAGCCTCTGGCCACTGATCATCTGATAAGCTTGGTACACTTTTCTGGCACAAGCTTCAGGATCTTGAAGGTGAACTCTGATTGGCTGTCTGCACTTCTGCGCACTAGTTTCCAGTGGAAAACCGGATGCTAGGTGACAATAATCTGACTGAAGAATATATCAAGAATTTTACTTAGGAATCAGATTGATGTTAGCTAAAATGTTATCCACTATTTATTATGGTCTCATCTTCTTCCGCTTATCTGGGGCCGGGTCACGGAGGCAGCAGTCTGAGCATGGAAGCCCAAACTTCCCTTTCCCCAGACACCTCGGCCAGGTCCTCGGGAAGAACACCGAGGCGCTCCCAGGCCAGCCGAGAGACATAGTCCCTCCAGCATGTCCTGGGTCTTCCCCGGGGCCTCCTCCCGGGGGGACATGCCTGGAACACCTCCCCAGGGAGGCGTCCAGGAGGCATCCGAAAGAGATGCCCGAGCCACCTCAGCTGATTCCTCTCGATGTGGAGGAGCAGCGGCTCTACTCCAAGCTCCTCCCGAGTGACTGTGCTTCTCACCCTATCTCTAAGGGAGCGCCCAGTCACCCTACGAAGGAAACTCATTTCGGCCACTTGTATCCGCAATCTTGTTCTTTCGGTCATTACCCAAAGCTCATGACCATAGGTTTATTATGGTTTAAGCACTAAAAGACAACGAGTACTATTTAGCTACATGATATAACTCTTGAAAATCCGTATGGCTAGGCATCCTATCAGTGGTTAAACAATGCCCAGATGTACTGTCTAGGCTATACATATCTCCTAGAACCTCTGTACTAGAGAGAACTAGAAGGCATACAAGTCTCTTGATGCTTATAACTTTGTTGTTCATTACATTATTGGCATTTAGCAGACACTCTTATCCAGAGCAATGTATAACATACTCAGAGCAGCCTGGGGAGCAGTTGTGGGTTTGGTGCCTTGCTCAAGGGCACTTCAGTCATTCCTGCTGGTCCAGGGATTTGAACCAGTGATGTTTTGGTCCCAAAGCTGCTTCTCAGACCATTAGGCCCAAGCTTACAACATAGAAAACAAAGTTTGTTTGTTTGTTTGTTTGTTTGTTTGTTTAAATGAGTTTGCTAAATGTGTGCCCTTCAGCATCTCAGATTATGAACCTCTTCAATATTCTCAAGTTTTAACTGTATCTTCTTACAAAATGTGGCCTCTCATGGCTCAGCTTCAGATTTAATCTCCTCCATGACTATGTACGTGTTGGTGATGTTTACTCAGCACCGAGATCACTGAGGTCATCCAGGCAACTACTCCTCGTAGTCCCAAGATCTCGGCTGAAGTTTAGAGGAAACAGGACTTTTTCAGTTGTTGCCCCTAGGCTTTGGAATGATCTATTTCTCCACATCAGCTCTTCTTCCTCTATCGAGATTTCTAAAACACATCTTAAGACCCAATTTTTTCCTCCACCTTTTATTGTGTGTAATTGTCTGAGGAGTGTTGGTAATAGAATTTTTAATACTTTCTCTGTTTTTGCACTATTGTTGGTATTGTGCTCATTTTATGCCTTTTGTGCAGCACTTTGGCTCAACACCTGTTGTTTAAAATGTGCTTTATAAATGCTTTATAAATAAATTTGACTTGACTGATATGCATAGCTGTTTTTACTTTAACCCCATTCATCTCTTTGTCCTGTGTGTGAGGCTCTCTGTGACCCCATGTTTCCTGTGTGTGACACAGCAGGGCAGGTTTATAAAGACTTGAGAGTAATTGAAACTCCAGCTGCTGTAGCACACACACACCGAAAGGCAGCAGAGATGTTCACATGTGTCCTATGGCATCCGTGCTGAGCTACATCAAGGCCTCAGTGGCCTGTCTGGACACTGGGTGTGACCTAATGTGACCCAGCTCAGGGTCAGACGGTGTTAACACAGCTCATAACTGCAGCCTGAATTTCACACCACAGCTGTGGAGACTGCGTCCCAATCACAATGTTTTTCTAGCATTATCTGAACACTCCTGAGATAAAGACTGGGCCATTCACAAGGAAGCTGCCATCTGAGGTCCTTTGCTTTGGTCAAATTTTGAGAGAACCATTGCAGGTATACTTCTCAGTGTAAGCAAATCATTTGGCAACAAACATGGCAGAAAAACCTTCATTCAAAAATGTGAGTGATTTACTTGTTTGATGGCCATGACATTGTTTATATTTGAGTTCATGTTTTTGTTCTTAAAATTAAATAGCGAACATAGCACAGCATTAATTTATATGCATCTAACCTACAAGCCAACAAAGATAGTTTGATAGTTATGCTGAGTTCATAGCGCCTTGTAAGTGCTAATTTGCAAGTTATAATGACGTCATTTCCCAGCTTGGAACATTTGATGTTAAAGTGGGAAAAAATGGACACCTCCATGAAAGTGTGTTTTTGTTTGCTCTGTTAGAGCAGGTAAAGCTAATAAAAAGTTACAACATTGTACTTTTATGCACTTTTACAGTTACAGGCTGAAGAATTAGTTCTGTTCCACTATAGTGAATGTCAAACATTCCTTTTGGTTTGAAATTGCAGCACAATAACAACAGCAGGCATTGCAAGTATCATACCAACAAGCTAACTGGCAAATCATACACCTGCTATTTTATACCATTATCTAATCAGCCAATTCCTTGACAGCAGCACAGTGCATAAAATCATGCAGATACAGTGGTGGCACGTTGGTGTCTGCATGGGTTTCCTCCAGGTGCTCCAGTTTCCCCCACAGTCTAAAGACATGCGATTAGGTTAATATGGCCTTGGGCTGAGGTACCCTTGAGTGAGGCACCTAACTTCCGATTGCTCCCCAGGCACTGTTAGTATGGCTGCCCACTGCTTTGGGTATGTGTGTGTGCTCATTGCTCACGTGTGTGTATATGTGTGTTCACTGCTTCAGACGGGTTAAATGCAGAGAGGAATTTCACAAGTGTGTGATGAATAAAGTTGTAAAAAAAAGATACAAATCAAGAGCTTCAGTTAATGTTCATATCAAAATAGGAAAAATTGTGACATCTGTAACTTTTACTGTGGCATGGGTGTTGGTGCCAAATGGACCAGTTTGAGTATTTCAGGAACTGTTGATCTCCTGGGGTTTTCACACAGAACAGGCTCTAGAGTTTACACAGAATGGTGCAAAAAAAACATTGAGTGAGCTACAGTTCTGTGGGTGGAAATGCTTTGTTGATAAGAGAGGTTAGAGGAAAATGGTCAGATTGGTTCAAACTGCTAGGAAGGATATAGTAACTCATTATCACTCTTTATAGCCGTGATGAGCAGAAAAGCATCTCAGCATGCAACAGCAGAAGACCATATTGGGTTCCACTCCTGCCAGCCAAGAACAGGAATCTTAGAATCAAGAACAAGTTCCTATTAAAGTGACCAGTGAGTGTATATTAACTGATCTTCTCTACTTTTAAATGAATTTAAAAGTAGAGAAGGAGGACTTTATACCATTCAGAGTGTGAGTAGCCATGTTGATTTGATGTCACTCTGTAAACGGAGAAGGAACTGTTAGTTGAGGATAAACTAAATTGATGAGTTGAAATGTCTAATTAAGGGGGTGTTTTCCATGTTTTTTACTGGTAGTAGGTGGGAAGTTGCCTCAAATGCAGAATTAGCCTTAGTTCATAAGATAAATAGAAATATCTAGCTATTTTACCATACAAGAATCTAGTAGCTCACACTGTCAGAAATAGGAGTACAGTAGGAGTCCATTTCTGCACCCCATGGTACAATCTACACTAATGCACCCCCTAGGACTCATTATTGGACCTCAAGGTAACTTTTTAGGGCCAAAAGATACATATATGTTCCTAAGCGGTACAAATAAGTACCTTACAGGGTACTGCCCCAGTGACAAGACATTGTACCCCTAAAGGTACAATAATATACTTTTATTTTCTGAGAGTGCAAGTTCAACCAATAAACTAGAGTCAGCATTTTTTTTCTGGTACAAAAGAACTACATGACTGTGCGCTAATATAGCTAGCTATTTTTAGCTACATAACTAACCAGTGCTAACTACCAAGCTAGCAGTAGTAACTATTTAGCTATTTTCCCACTCAGTCGTCTTCTAGTTTTCAGCAGCCAGAAAAAAAAAGTTCTGGATCTCTCCTCAGGTAGACAAATAAACTAGCAAACAATAGTGAAGAAACAAAACGGCATCTCAGTGTACAATGTATGCTGACACTGAAAGGATGTAACGAAAATTCCATGGAAGGATGTGTCAAACTAAGGCAGTTGTTTGCATCATGAAACCAGCTTGTGAATGCATAGTTACGGGTACAGATCCCATGAGCCACCTTTGAGTCCTTGAGTTATACGCTTTCTCCTTTAACTGCTCAGTTTTATTGCATTTACTGCATTTATTTGACTAATTCGATTTGTATAAAAACTCAAATTAGCAATACATACGGTAGCCCAGTTTTAGCATAACAGTCCAGTTAACATGTATGTTAGCACCATGTTGCATATTTTGACTAGACAACAGCATAAAAAAAGAGGAAAAAAATTGGTTTTAAGTTTTAGCTTTAATTTCCAATTGCTTCCACACTATCCATGATGTAAATAGTCACCTACTCACTATTGTATTATTTCCTATTATTATATTATCTAATAATCAACTTCAGGAAGCTAAAACACTTTTAGGCTACATCCACATGACAACGGCAACAAGATTTTTTTTTTAGCGGGTAAAAAAAATATCGTGTCCACATGGGCAAAGGATCAGTAAAATATCAGGTACATATGGCAACGCAATGCTTGCTGAAAACGATGCAATACACATGCCACACCTCTACGTGCACTGTAAGACGGTCCCATCGGAGACACCAGAACAATAGAAGAAGTAGGACGCATGCGCATAAACCCCTTCTTCTACCCGGCGTGAAACACTCACAGGAACAAATACACAACAACAAGAAGAAGATGGCTGCGACTACGCGAGGAAATCGTGCCTTCTGTGTGTACAAATTAGTTTTATTAGTGTGCATAGTTTTATATAACTTAATTTTATTATTGTGTGAACATTTTGAAAAGCATTTTTATATAATTTATATAACTTTTTATATTGTGTGTGAACATTTTGAAAAGCAGTCTTATCCAATAAAAAAAAGAAATTCAGGAAATGGTTCAGTTACTTGTTTATTTAAAAGAAAAGCTGTATACAAAAGTGAATGCAATGCAGTGGTTCATACAAAACAGTCTGTTGAAGGGTCTTCTGACCCTTTTCCCCTCTGCCTCCATTATAGTCAGGTAACTGTTGCTTTGTGTGGAAGGCTGTACTTTCTGCTCATCAAAGCAGGTGTAAATTGTCTGTCTGGCAGGTCAGTCAGGTTAATGTGTAAACAATTTCAAAAGATTCTTATCCAATAATAAAGATTCTTATCCATTGTTGCTGTTGTTGTTACGAATGATGCGCGCGAGAGTGCTGCTTGTTCTAGTCATGTGGTTGTGACGTCATCGTAAACAAATCTGTTGTACTCATCCAGACGACTTCGCAACGGCGCCGTTGCCAGATTTTTCCACTCTGGAACCCGTTCTCAAAAAATATAGTTTTGGGGCACCCAAAACGCCGGTGCCGTGTGGACGCCAGGCCGAAACGATAAAAAATTTTATGAGATTCACCTGAATCCGTTGCCGTGTGGACAGGGCCTTAGTCGAAGCACTTTAATGTGCTGTTTGCTTTCTAATGTAGCAGAGGACGAACCAATCGAAGCATGATGTATGGCCCTGATCTTTGCGCCATCAGCTAGCGAGACAGGAAACACACACATGCTAAGGCAAATTAAGAGCAGCACACGACTCCCCCTTGATTGATGTGTTTCAGCTAAACAGAAGCCTGAGGACAATACAGGTCTCTGCAGGAACCACAAACAAAGTGAATAAGTGTATAGGTTTATTTTTCTGGGTAGGATTTCAATAGTTTATGTTTGTTGTTGTGTATTTCACTTGAAGTATTTTCATCCTAGGTTTTTTTTTTAAAGCTTTTGATTTTTACTTGGAAAAACACCTGTTGTATAAAATCAAATTGAACCTGAAAATTGCTATCGTTATTTATCAAAATCTAAACCAATTTGGTCAAATCATATTTCTCAGACAAGATTTTATTCCACAAAATTGCATGAGTTATTCCACAAAATTGCATCGCACCAAGTTGGCTATATGTACGATGAGATTTAGTGTTTTATTCTATCCACATTCACTGGATTTTGAGAAACAGAGCAGTTTTCTTTTTTTGCAAATTTGATAAATAAAAACTTGATACAAAATCTAAATGTACATTCCACTTAGAATGTAAACAAACCGGCAAAATGACAGTAGCAATTTGTAAAAAAAAATGCTATAATAATCATTCTTGAAAAATAAAAACAATACGGTCTTACCATTAAATACTTTTATTCCATATTTTGTTGATTTTTTTATTTTGGGGGGTTTTGTTTTTGAGTAGAGTTTTTATTTCGTCCTAGGTTGGTTCAGCAACACACTCCACCATTTTGTTTTTCTCTACCCATGGTATATAAGCTGATATCCTAGTAGTAGAGTAGCCAATCAGAGCTCATATCCAGTGAATGTGGATAGAATAATCTGTGACACTGCCTGTGTGATGAAACATCATGTCTTAAATATTGCTAAATAAAACAAATTATTTTGCATAGAGATTTATTTTAGATTTTCAAGAGATCCATGGTTTAAAATAGGGAAGAAAATTATGATTGCAAATTGATGTGTGGCTTCATAGTTTAACAGTAAAACGACATATTATTTTGTATGGATTAAACTAATAATCTGCAGAAGTTTTTACACCCATCAGACCAGTGGATTTGCGTTAATCATCTAGGTCTGAAAAGTCAGTATGTTCATAGCTGTAAATGAGACAATGGTTCATGGACCACTTTTAAATCACGTCACGGATTGCGAACAGATTTTTCCCCTTGGTTTTCCCCCTAATTTAGCCTCAGTTCTTACAGTCAAGCCAGAAAATCTGCATACCCCTTTCACCTTCTCCACATTTTATTACATTACAGACTTATTCTACAATAGATTGAGTTCATTTTTTGTCATAAAATTCTACACAAAATAGCCCATAATGACAAAGTGAAAGCAGGTTTTTAGACATTTGTGCTAATTTATTAAAAATCAAAATGTAAAATATCATATGTACACAAATGTGCACACTCTTTGATATGACACCCAAAAGTGAGGTGAGTTCCATTTTGTTTCCACTGATACTGCTTGAGATGTTTCCATCCATCCATTATCTGTAGCCACTTATCCTGTCCTACAAGGTCGGAGGCAAGCTGGAGCCTATCCCAGCTGATGTTTCTACAACTTAATTGGAGTCCACCTGTGGTAAATTCAATTAATTGGACATGATTGGGGATTGCCAACACCTGCTTATATAAGGTCCCATAGTTGACAATGCATGACAGAGCAAACTCCGAGCCATGGGGTCAAAGGGATTATCTGCAGACCTCAGAAACAGGATTGTGTCAAGGCATAGATCTGGAGAAGGGTGCAGAAAAATTGCTGCAGCTTTATAGGTCCCAAAGAGCACAGTGGCCACCATCATTCGTAAATGGAAGTTTGGAACCACCAAGAATCTTCCTAGACCTGGCTACCTGGCCAAACTGAGCGATCGGGGAAGAAGGGCCTTGGCCAGGGAGGTGAGCAGGAACCTGAGGGCCACTCTGACAGAGCTCCAGCTCTTGTAGAGATGGGAAAACCTTTCAGGCAGCACTCCACAAATCAGGCCTTTATGGTAGAGTGGCCAGAGACAGAAGCCACTCCTTAGTAAAAGGCACATGACCGCCCACTTGGAGTTTGCCAAAAGGCACCTAGAGGACTCTCAAACAATGAGAAACAAGATTATCTGGTCTGATGAAACCAAAATTAAACTTTTTGGCCTGAATACCAAGTGTCATATGTGGAGAAAACCAGGTACCGCTCATCACCTGGCTAATGCCATCCCTACAGTGAAGCATGGCAGTGGCAGCATCATGATGTGGGGATGTTTTTCAGCAGTGGGAATGGGGCAACTAGTCCTGATAGAGGGAAAGATGAATGCAGCTAAGTACACCAAGATCCTTGAAGAAAACCTGCTCCAGAGCGCTCTGGACCTCAAACTGGTGTGAAGGTTTACCTTCCAATATGACAACGCCCCTTAGCACACAGCCAAGAGAACAAAGGAGTGGTTTCAGAGAAAGTCTGTGAATGTCCTTGAGTGGCCCAGCCAGAGCCCAGACCTGAATCCAATTGAACATCTGTGGAAGGAGCTGAAAATGACTGTGTACCGATGCTCCCCATCCAACCTGATGGAGCTTGCAAGGATATGTCAAGAGGAATGGGCAGAAATGTCCAGAAACAAGTGTGCCAAGCTCATAGCTTCTTTCCCAAGATGCCTTGAAGCTGTAATTGCTGCCAAAGGTGCATTAACCAAGTAAGAGGCTAAGGGTGTGTACCCTGTAACCTATAAAAATAACCTATTTTTGTCAGTAAAATAAAATTGCATATTTTCTAAAAACCTGCTTTCACTTTGTCATTATGGGCTATTTTGTGTAAAATTTTGTGACAAAAAATTAACTCAGTCTATTGTAGAATAAGTCTGTAATGTAATAAAACGTGGAGAAGGTGTAATGGGTGTGCAGACTTTCTGGCTTGAATGTATATCTATATCTCAGTAATTAAAGCAGCTCTTTGTGATGCACTCAGATTTGACTGAACTATTGGGAGACCCCTAACTCTCACCATCAGTGCAATGAAGTTCACAGCGCAGATAAAGACATAGCAGGTGACTTCTTTGCATGTGTGTGATGAGTGTCATAGCTTCCCCCAAAGTTCTGACCGAGAGAGCAGTCGTGCAGGATGTGACATCGTGACTGTCTGGAAGCGACCACTCTGGTCTATCGTAAACAGCTGCATGTCTGCTTTATCATACGAAATATGAGTTCAGACGCTGAGGTGTTAAGAGTTCACTTCCTCTTCTTGTGTTGCCTATTTATCCTTAAAATGGACAGGTTACTATTTGTATATATTGTATATAATTAACTACAAAATAGAATAAAATGCAGTTCATGAATGTCATTATAGTTGTCCAACTAAAATGGTGCTTGAAAGTTTGTGAACCCTTAAGAATTTTCTATATTTCTGCATAAATATGACCTAAAACATCATCAGATTTTCACACAAGTCCTAAAAGTAGATAAAGAGAACCCAGTTAAACAAATGAGACAAAAATATTATACTTGGTCATTTATTTATTGAGGGAAATGATCCAATATTACATATCTGTGAGTGGCAAAAGTATGTGAACCTCTAGGATTAGCAGTTAATTTGAAGGTGAAATTAGAGTCAAGTGGTTTCAATCAATGGGATGACAATCAGGTGTGCACCCTGTTTTATTTAAAGAACAGGGATCTATCAAAGTCTGATCTTCACAACACATGTTTGTGGAAGTTTATCATGGCATGAACAAATGAGATTTCTGAGGACCTCAGAAAAAGCGTTGTTGATGCTCATCAGGCTGGAAAAGGTTATAAAACCATCTCTAAAGAGTTTGGACTCCACCAATCCACAGACAGACAGATTGTTCTGTATGGAGGAATGGGCTAAAGTTCCTTCAAGCCGGTGTGCAGGACTGATCAACAGTTACGGAAATGTTTAGTTGCAGTTATTGCTGCACAAGGGGGTCACACCAGATACTGAAAGCAAAGGTTCACATACTTTTGCCACTCACAGATATGTAATATTGGATTATTTTCCTCAATAAATAAATGACCAAGTACAAAATTTTTGTCTCATTTGTTTAACTGGGTTCTCTTTATCTACTTTTAGGACTTGTGTGAAAATACGATGATGTTTTAGGTCATATTTATGCAGAAATATAGAAAATTCTAAAGGGTTCACAAACTTTCAAGCACCACTGTACATTAAGTTGAAACGTCACAGGTTTACAAGGAATGAAATATCTATACAAAAGAAGAGATGATAAGACAATACTGTTTGTATAAAAGTGTAACGTGTCCAGTTTTACTATAAATATACACTCACTGGCCACTTTAAGAGGAACTTGTTCTTGATTCTAAGATTCCTGTTCTTGGCTGCAGGAGTGGAACCTAATGTGGTCTTCTGCTGTTGCATGCTGAGATGCTTTTCTGCTCACCATGGTTGTAAAGAGTGATTATATGAGTTGCTATATCCTTCCTGGCAGCTCGAACCAATCTGGCTATTTTCCTCTGATCTCTCTTATCAACAAGACATTTCCACCTACAGAACTGTCGCTTACTCAATGGTTTGTTTGTTTGTTTGTTTGTTTGTTTGTTTGTTTGTTTGTTTGTTTGTTTGTTTGTTTGTTTTGGGGGGGTTCACACCATTCTGTGTAAACTCTAGAGACTGTTGTGTGTGAAAACCACAGGAGATCAGCAGTTTCTGAAATATTCAAACCATCTGGCACCAACACCCATGCCGCAGTGAAAGTCACTGAAATCACATTTTTTTCCATTCTGATGTTTGAGGTGAACATTAACTGAAGCTCTTGATTTTTATCTGCATGATTTTATGCATTGTGCTGCTGTCAAGGGACTGGCTGATTAGATAACTGCATAAAACAGCAGGCAGATGGGTGTTCCTAATAAAGTGGCCAGTGAGTGTATGCAGTAGATGGAAAGGACTATGGATAATAATACTTGCTGTATAATGTACAGTACATATGCACTGTATGGAATGTTTCATGCATCTGAGGCATTTATATAGTAACAAATTACACATTGGATACTCTGCTGTTAATAAATGGATGTTAAAAAAGTGCTTAATTGTTCAGATGGTGTCATTTTGTGTCACCATTTTGGAACAGTTAACATTTTCTTAAACAAGAACATCTTCATAATAGTGGTTTCTCAGTAATATGACCAGCTACAATTACCAGGCCTTATTAACTTCAAGTCAAGTAACAGGATTCAATTAACAGGAACTCACTTGTGTCATAGATTTTGCAAAACAGTAAACATAACTATACATGAATAAAAAGTATTATTCTATCCACAATCACTAGATATGAGCAATCACGCACTCTGATTAGCGACTCTACGACTAGGCTATCAGCTCATATACCGTGAGCAAAGAAAAACACCATTTGCTGAACGTGTGTTGCTGAACCAACCGAGGATGAAATAAAAACTCTATTCGAAAACAAAACCCAAAAAAACCCAAAGAAGCAACAAAATATGGAGTAAAAGTACTTGATGGTAATAACGTATCTTTTTTTATTTTTCAATAATTATTATTATAGCATTTTTCACAAATTGCTACTGTCATTTCACCAGTTTCTTTACATTCTTAGTGGAAATTATTTTGTCAGATGTTTTGTATAAAGATTTCATTTATCAAATTTGCAAAAAATAAAAATAAAACTGCTCTGTATCTCAAAATAAAGTGAATGTGGATATAATAAAGCAGATATTCCACTCAACTTGTCCAGGGTGTACCCTGCCCCTCACCCATAGTCAGCTGGGATAGGCTCCAGCTTGCCTGCGACCCTGTAGAACAGGATAAGCAGCTACAGATTATGGATGGATGGATATTCCACTCAATCTCATCGTACTGTCAGAGTACAGGTACTTATAGATGCAGGTATAGGGGAGACCAGGGGCTTCGCAAACAGCATGCTGAGCCAAATCATAGAGTAGTTATTGTAATCCGGAAATGAGTGAAGGTCAGTCAATCAGCAAACAATGCAACAGAGAGTGGGCAAAAGACAAAGTCGAGGATAAACGTAAACATGGGTCATAAACTGGAAATCAGGTGGAAAACAAATGGCTCGGTAAAGTTAGACATGCAGGTACTAGACGATACTTTGCAAAGTGTGGAAGTGAGAGCTGAGTATATATAGGTGTGCTAGGTCAGGGCTTTTCAAAGTGTGGGGCGCGCCCCCCCTGGGGGGCGCCAGAGTTCTTCAGGGGGGGCGCAACGTAAGGAAACATAAACCAGAATAAGTTACTATTGCGGACATTTAGCGAACTTCAGCTAGCCTTTGCCAAAGACAAAATGGATCAATTTTTAGTACCTAAAGCTACAGTGAGTGAGGAGACAGAGTCTGGGCCAAGCAAAAAAAAAAAACCAGAGCCTCCAGGATGTTGCGATTTGCAACTTCAACGCAAATTCAACCAATCCCCGTGAATTCAGGGTGGTGTTGCAATTATATCCAATCACCGCAACTTTCCCGCAAATTTGACCAATCGTTGGCGTCATCTTGAGGTGACGTCGACAAACTACCTTCTGCCTTACTTCCGTGTATACGTTCAAGAGAAGCAGCATGTGCGCAGTGTTGCCAGATTGGGCAGCTTTAAGTGCATTTTGGAGGGTTTTGAACATATTTTGGACTGGAAAAGGTCAGCAGTATCTGGCAACATTGCATGATATGCGAGTCAGTGTTTATATAGGCTTAAATTCTGTTACTGAAAGTGTGTTATGTTTACAGTGAAGGACTGTATGCACTTTACATTATTTTTTTTACTTAATACAAGAAATTAATGGATGCCAACATTTTTGCCAAAATGATATTTTATTTTCCATTGTTTGGCAGCTTCAGCATCATACTGAGATTCTGTTCAAATTGTTTTTTTTTCTTCTATGAAGCCTGAGCCATTTATTTTATTAGTTTATAATTATTGTTTAATTTACACTTCAGGAGGGACTGCCTGCACACAGTACTAGTATTAATAGTTTTTTTTTTTCTTACATGAAAGCTGAGGCATTTATATTATATTTTAAGGTAACTTCATGTTGTGCTGTGAGGTTCTGTGCACTTTAACTTTTGAACCAACAGGTGCATTTGGATAAGTAAAGCCTATTTTTCTGCATTTTTGTAGTCCTGGTAGTCTTTTATATTGGTAAAGTTGTTTATAGGACCATTTCTCAGTGTCTTTGTTTTTTTAATCAATAGTTTTTCGGTAATAACTTAATATTTAACATATCACTCAATTTTAATCACAAAAAGAGAAAATCGCAACAATTTCTCGCAACTTTCACTTCCTCCTGCAATGTAATCGCAACAAAAACCTAAAAAACACCGCAACTTTCATCGCAATTTTTTGGAAAAAACCCCGCAACATCAGACATTTTAGCCTGCAACAATCACAAAAAAGGCCCACGAAATCCTGGGGGGACTGAAAAAAGAAGGAAGTATGACCACGATTATTTAAAGTTTGGATTTTCATGGACTGGATCTGAAGATGCTCCACTGCCACAGTGTGTTGTCTGCCAAGAGGTGCTAGCTAACGATGCTATGAGATGTTTAAAATGTGTAAAACAAGATGTTTTAAAAAGCACAGATGTTTAAAATGTGAAAAAGAAAAAAATAAAAATGTGTACAACAACTATTTTTTAAAAATACGAATGGAACATTAAGTATAGCAACAACAAAAATTGTAAGGGGAGGCGCTGTTGTTTATTTGCTCTCCGAGGGGGGGCTGACTCTCCCACACTTTGAAAACCCCTGTGCTAGGTAATTGCAGGATGAGAGACAGGTGTAGTTAATAGTCAGGTGACAGAGGGCACTGTGAGTCTTGGGACTTGTAGTCCGGAGCGGTCACCCTCTCCTTCTCGGTGCAGGTTTGTTAGGGTGTTGGCTGTGGAACTCCTGTGTTAAAAGTGGGTCCAATATGCCCCTGGAGTTGACCCAACTTCATTCCTCAGGACCGTAGCCCTCTTAAATTACCAAGTATTCTAGTTGTCCCTGTCTGTGGCTGGAGTTTAGGATTTTATTTACCTGGTAGATGGGTTCGCCCTTGATGTCCGGGGGTGAGGGCTCTTGGGTGGAAGTGTCCAGGACTAGGGGACCTTGCATGGCTCATTTAAGGCAGGAGACATGGAAGGTAGATACCATTCTGCTGTGAGGTAGGAGTTCTAGCCTGTAGGATACCTTGTTGATCCTGCGCAATACCTTGTACGGGCCAATGTAACAAGCTTGATAATCTTGATAATCATACACAGATTGATTGTGTTTGGCTCCTTGAAGTCCCTTGTGGAGACCCATACCCAATCTCTTGGCGCATATTCTGGGTTCTCAATTCTGTGTTTGTCCGTGTATTGTTTGTATTTGCTGTTTACTGCTTCCAGCCTCTAGTGAACCTCCTCCCACACCTGCTGGCTTTTCTGGAACCAGGCATCGACAGCAGGTAACTGGGTGGGTGTGTCATCCCAAGGGAACAGGGGGGCTGATAGCCAAGTATGCACTGGAAAGGTGTACGGAGTGTTTCAGAGAGTTCTGTGCATACTTGGCCCAGGGGAGAAACTGTGCCCAATCCTTCTGGTTTCTCATGCAGACAATTCTCAAGAAACACCCCACCTCCTGGTTAGCCCATTCCACCTGGCCATTGGACTGTGGGTGGTAGCCAGATTGTGAGGCTTACTGATATGCCTAATCATATTCCTGCAGATATCGTAAGTGACCGAGATAAAGTTATGGAGATAAAGCCGGACCAAAATCTAGAAATGAATTGAGGACCCTGGTCACTTACGATATCCTCAGGAATATCAAAATAGTGGAAGACATGATTTGAAGATCAGTTTGGCAATCTGAAAAGCGGTAGGTAGGCCAGGTAGTGGGATGAGTCATAAAGCTTTGGAAAATCTGTTTATGATTATCAAGATTACTCTGTTGCCCTGTGATAATGGTAAATCTGTGATAGTCTATCACAATATGTGACCAGGGTCTCTGAAACACTGAGAGACAGCATAGTTTTCTGGCCAGTGGGGCACGCAGTACCTTAGCCTATGCGCATACTAAACAGGAGGAGACAAACTGATTAATGTCTAACATGTTATCCCACCAATATTTGTTCCTGATAAGCTGATATGTGCGATGACTGCTGGGATGACCTGTGGCAGGAGTAGTGTGGACCCAGGTAATGAGGTCAGGTGGAACATGTAGGAGTCCGAGGGGGCAGTTCTTAGAAATGTTAGAGGTCTGTGACTGCTGGATCTCCTTATCAATGTCCCAAGCAATGACTTGTATGAAACACTCTGGTGGCTGTATGGGAGTGGGTTCCGAGGCATGGGTATGAGTTATGGATTCTGGAAAGAGCATCTGCCTTTGTATTTCTCAAACTAGGGCCATAGGATATTGTGAACTGTAATCAAGTGAAAAACAGGGCCTACCTGGGTTAAGATGTTTGGCAGTCTTCAGGTATTGTAGGTTCTTATACTCGGTTAGAATCATGAATGGGTGTGCCGCTTCTTCCAGCCAGTGTCTCCATTCTTCCAAAGCCAGTTTAATTGCTAGGAGCTCTCGATTACCAATGTCGTTGTTTCTTTCTGTGGGTTTGAGTTTCTTAGAGAAGAAGGCAACTGGGTGCAATTTTGTTTTTTCTCCAAAGTGTTGTGAGAGCACCCCTCTGACTGCTGTCGCTGATGCATCAACCTCTATAACAAATGGCTAGGTAGGGTCAGAATGTTGTAAGATGGGAGCGGAGGTAAATGCTGCCTTGAGCTGCTTGAAAGCCTCCTCAGCTGCTGGGTTCCCCTGGAGACATCAGGGAGTGTTCTTTAACAGAGATGTTAGGGGAATGGCAATGGTGCTGAAGCCTTGAATGAAGCGCCAATAAAAATTTTCAAATCCCAAAAAGCATTGCAATTCTTTAATGGATGTGGGTATTGGCCAAGATGTTGACCTTTGCTTGGGTCCATGCTTACTCCCTCATAGTTGATTATATTTCCAAGGAAGGAGATCTGGTTAGCATGAAATTGGCATTTTTCAGCTTTGACAAAGAGGTGGTTCTTGAGCAGATGGGATAGTACTGACCGGACATGTTCTAAATGGCTTTCCTTGTCTGGGGAGTAAATCAAAATATCGTCAATGTAGGCAATGACAAATTTACCCAATATGTCCCTCAAGATGTCACTAATCAGGCAGTGGAAGACACTTGGACCTGAAGAAAGACCATAAGGCCAGTGTGACATAAGTGTGACCATAAGACTTGTGTGAAAATCTGATGATGTTTTAGGTCATATTTATGCAGAAATATAGAAAATTCTAAAGGGTTCACAAACTTTCAAGCACCACTGTAACAAGTGCCCTTGAGCATTGAGTGCAGTCTACATTGACTTCTCTGCTGCATCCATAGTGAGGTGAAGTATCCTCTCAGAGTGCAGGCACTTATGGATGCAGGTGCAGGGGAGACCAGGGGCTTCGCAAACAGCATGCTGAGCCAAATTGTAGAGCAGGAATCATAGTCCAGAAATGAGCAAGGATCAGTCGCTCAGCAAACAACGCAATGGAGAGTGGGCAAAAGACAAAGCCGAGGATAAACCTAAACACAGGTCATAAACTGGAAATCAGGTGGAAAACAAACTGCATGGTAAAGTTAGACGGGGGGTACAAGACAATACTTTGCAAAGTGGGGAAGTGAGAGCTGAGCATATATAGGTGTGCTAGATGATTGCCGGATGAGGTGTAGTTAATAGTCAGGTGACAGAGGGCACTGTGACTCTTGGGACTTGTAGTCCGGGGCTGCCATGTTTGGAGGGTGCTCCGAACTCGTGTTTTCAGCGCTGTTACTGACACGTACATGGCTTATAGCCAACTCGGTGCTACGCACCTTGTTGACTATCAGCTCATGTATGACTCAATTTTGTGGAATAACT
The DNA here is from genome assembly GCF_027579695.1 of Neoarius graeffei. Lineage (NCBI taxonomy): Eukaryota > Metazoa > Chordata > Actinopteri > Siluriformes > Ariidae > Neoarius > Neoarius graeffei. The sequence goes on from NC_083571.1 coordinate 18,102,123, forward strand.
GTTAGTTATTCCTTTTATTTTTGAATGAATGAAAGAATGACATACTTTTAATCTTTGTTAAAGTGTATTTATTAAAGCACCAAACTGCTGTGGTGTAAGAGGAATAAAACACTTCAGGCATGTTGTTACAGGACAAGAATCAACTTCAGGGTTATAAGAGCATCACACCACCCTGTCCTTGATTATTTTCCTATAACAGTATAACAGCATGTTATGACAAATCAGGTATTTAAGTTACAAATTCTTAAATGTTTCTTAACTGGCATTCTATAAATTATAAAATTAAATTTGTCATCTTAATTCCTGTATTTCCACAGCTTATGCATGTAATAATGCATGTATTTACTTAATTTGTGTGGTTTTCTGCATTGTCAATTTATTTGAACTCCTGTCCAGGGGACCCACTTCCTTGTAGAGAAATTAAACACCCCTCCACCCCCATTACACCTGTGGTCTGGTCCAAACAAAATAACTGAAGAGTACCTAAGAGAGACTGAAGAGAGGACGCACATGGCTGCCATTTGTAGGATCCAAACTGAAAAATTGAAAAAGGACTGTTCTAAATAGTCATTACTCAAGGTAGAATTTTCTTTTTAATTCCAGTGATTCTTTCAGTGTTTTATTTTAAGTGTATAAATGGTGGCAAGAAGAATACTTTGAGTTTTGTCTTACTACTTTTAAATGTAGGTCAAGCTCGCAAGCTTGTATTATCGATAAATTTGATAATTATCAGGCTTTCGTCTAAACGGGGGAACAGGGGCGCTGCGCCCTCTTACTCTTGGCATGCGCCCCCTTACCGACTCCGTGAAAACATCCCAGCAACACTACGTGACAATGTGTCTGATCATCAAATACGTTATAATTGCTCCAAAAATATTCCAATCATAGTAAATACACCGCCAGACGGTGCAAAAACAATCCGAATTGGCATTTTCCAGACTGAGGCGCCATGTTGTTTAGTTGTTTACTTGTCGCGGCTGCTCTCGCGAGATTTGACATGGGTTACATACAAGGTTAGCTGACTTGTAGAGCGAGATTTCTCGAGACTGAATGACCTTTCACCCACCGGCGCGGGAGCTTTTGACAGAAGTAGTTTGCGAGTTGTTTTTGTTGACACTTGGGCATTTAAAGATGTCATCCCACGGCACGAAACGGAAGAACGCCAAAGACTGTCCGGGGCAGAAGAAGATTACTTCTTTCTTTTTCAATGTTGACAGACAATTTGTTACAATTTCCCTCTCAGATAGCCTCAGAATGTCCCATTGGAGCATTTTTCAAAGGCTTTGCACAGTGGGGGGGGGACAACCGGCACCATCCCCCCCCCCCGCTTCGCTCCCTCGCTATGGTGAGCGCCCTCATACTAAATTTTTCTAGAAAAAACCCTGATTATAAAATGGATACAGCAGTGGGGAAAATCCATGGAAAATTCACATTTTTCCCTCAGCTGGGTTACCTGGGTTACTTCCTTTACCTCTAACAACTGTGCAATAACTGTGTGTTAAACAAAGATTCCCAGACACATCTCTAGAAGAGACCAATTATAGACCCTTTTCAGTCACGTGACCTTCGTAAACGCGACCACCATTTTGGACATGTAGTGGACTTCGGCTCGAATCGGTTTGAATGCGAGGAAGGCGACAAACGGAGAACATACAAGAAAAAGGAGCGAGATGCAGAAAATACCTTCACTATCCAGCGACGTAGGGCATTTACAGGGCGAGCAGAGGGAGAGGTATTTGCAAAAATTGAGGTTAGCAGGCTTAGAGAATGACGTTTACCTGCTTCCACCAGGATTGTTCACTGACGTACGGAAGTACATGAAGCCCTCGTCTTTACCTGACTTCGGCCCACATGATCTGTATACCTATGTCGTTAAAAACCCATCGCCATACACATACACGCCAACGTCCAAGGTTCCGGAGCGCGCTCCGGCTTGCTCCAGGAGTGCTCCGTCCGAGGTTCCGGAGCGTGCTCCGGCTTGCTCCCGGAGTGCTCCGGCGGAGGTTCCCCTCAAATTAAGCAGCGCGCGCCGGCTTGCTCCCGGAGTGATCCGGCCGAGGTTCCCCTCAAATTAAGCAGCGCGCGCCGGCTTGCTCCAGGAGTGCTCCGGCCGAGGTTCCCCTCAAATTAAGCAGCGCGCGCCGGCTTGCTCCAGGAGTGCTCCGGCCGAGGTTACGGAGCGCGCTCCAGCTTGCTCCGGAGCAAGCCGGAGCGCGCTGCTTAATTTGAGGGGAACTTCGGCCGGAGTGTGCTCCAGAACCTCGGCCGGAGCACTCCGGGAGCAAGCCGGCGCGCGCTGCTTAATTTGAGGGGAACCTCGGCCGGAGCACTCCGGGAGCAAGCCGGAGCGCGCTCCGGAACCTCGGACGTTGGCTCCGGCAGCTATTTATACTGGATCCGGTGTAAATAGCTGCCGGATCATAATTACAGTAAACTAGTAAATACAGTAAAGGAAAAACTTGAGACTGAAAGGTTTTAACAGTCATCCAAATGACTGAACGTAAACATTGCTACAGTAACATACCAGCTACTTGTTGACATTAGCTAGTCAACAATAGCTACTACAGAAGAACAAAGAGGTTACAATGGGTTATTTTAACCTATTTGGTTACACACTCGCCGCCACAGAATGTTAACAGCAATGTAATGCCTTTTCTGGCTAATTTTATTCGTCTTACCTCCAACAAAGTGGTCACTACACAAGCGTTGGTATGCCGAGGGCTGCCAATCTGTTAATGGCCGCTATCCATCTTCTCCGTCGGGATCTGATAAAATGATAAACCTTGCCTTGTTTGTTGATGGTTACTACATCTAGGTGCACAACAATATAGTGGCATGATGGAACTCTTGCTGAAAGTAAAAACTTTCTTTGCTGCCGTTCCTCAATGTTGGCTGTGGTAAACTACTGGTAGTACATGTCCAAAATGGCAGCCGCGTTTGTCGTGATGTCACGTGAAAAAGGTCTATACCAGATAATCTGAGTGATGTAGCTGAGGTTGAACCAGAAGAGTTTGCACACTATGATGAAACTGCTGGAATTTCTGTCTCTGTTGTTGTTGTGGGTTTTTTTTTTGCTTGTTTTGTGTGTGTGTGTGTGTGGGGGGGGGGGGGGTGTGTTAGACTTAATTTAAAATAAAATTTTTGGTTTAGGCCATGCCACTTTAGATTCAAATCCAAATACAGACACAGATATGGACACTAGTCAGATATAAATATTGATAAAGGCATTGTGTTATACCCCTGGTATATGCTATTATGTTATGTTATTTTGTTTTTTTGCTTTTTTGTGTGTGTGGTTGTGGGTGTAAATAGCTGTACTATATAGAAAATGCTATTTTTAAAACCACAAAGCCTGGACATGTTCTCAGTTATAGTAAGTGAGCCTGCCAGCTGCACATCAGCTTCTGGTTATTCTCACACTTTCTCTGTACTAGCCAGCTGCGCTATACAGACTGCTTTGAAGACTTGGTTGAGTCTCCACTTAGAGAGAGAGAGCGCAAGCGAGTGAGTGAGTGTGAGCTGCCTCATGCAACAGCCACCATTGCCTGCTGTCATATCCCATGATGCAGCAGCATGGAGCTCCACGGCAGCCAGCCACTTGCCCCCCACAGCTGTTTGGTCAATGGTAGTAATAAAAATCTAGCGTGTCATTATTCTCCATAGTGCTCTGGCCTTATCCTGTTACCCTTTCAAACAATGAACTGCCACTTCCACCTCCATTCACTGCTCTCTTTCTCACTGACATCATCAAAATAGTTTCTTCAGTAGGCTGCCAGTCTGCAGCTCCAATATCATTTATGAGGGGAACACTGAGGAAAAATAGGGCATAAGTACATAAACATATTAATCAGTCACATGCAAACAGTATTATTTTCCAATAAAATATTAATGATTTCATCTTCATAATTTAAATTAAATTTATTTTTATTTGTATAGCTTTTAACCACAGAAAGCAGCTGTAAAGAAATCCAGATATAGATCCATTATAAGCAAACCACTTTTCCCCCCAAGCTCATTGTGCTCCAGCTAAACTGGGCACAAACATTAAGTCAAGGAAAAGACCTGTGCTGTAGCACAGGACCACAAATCAATAGCACAATCAATCAGTCAGAAAATTTAACTATTGTTTCACTGATTTCATATAGAGCTATTAATAGCACTTTTATACAATTTAGTTCAATTCTATTTTTATTTGCATTGTGCTTTTCACAATAGATGTCACAAATCAGCTTTACAGAAATCCAGATGTACTGTACATCTAGATCTATAATGAATAAGCCAGATGTGGGAAGGAAAAAGTCCCTGAGATAACATAAGGAAGAAACTAAGAGGAGCATTCAGAGATAGTGTGATTATAAATCATTCCAGGACACAGGTGTAGAAGAGTAAAGACAAACAGTACTAAATGTGTTGAAAGGATGTTCAGATTATGAATAAGAGTCCTGGAATTTTTAGAAGAGTTTTTAGGTACAAATGTACAGTATCCAGGTGAGCTTATCCATTGAAGCAAGGGTGGGGCTTGGGCACAATTTATATCACTGATCCCAGGGGGTCCCCAGAACAACTGGTCAAGATACACAGAAAATCAAAAATAATCATTGTACTCGAATTAGATAGATAAGCGTTCTCACCAAAAAAAAAAAAACATCAGGAACACAAATAGAAACTAAAGGAACAGGAAGAAAGATACTATGAGCTGAAGGACATGCACTAAAATATACAGTAGCTTAGTGTTTTGATGTAGTAACAATAATATTTACTTAATTGTCTTCTTCATCCCTGATGGGACATAAGCCTGCAATGAGGTATGACCATCTATTTCTGTCTGTCATGTGCCATGCCCTCTGAGACTCCCATTCTATCTGCATTGCAGTTCTTTAAGTTCTCCACCCTGTTGTTTTTAGGTGACCTGGCATCTGCTTTCCTGGTGGTGTCCAATGCAGTGCCTTGGGATCCTCTCAGCTGGCAGTGATATGATAAAAGGCAAAGACTTCATAGTCTTTTTTTCATCTTCACAACATTGCATGTCTTTGTCTTGCACTCAGCACCAAGGATGCCCAAACACTCACCCATGCTTTTATTACATCACGATGAGATTACTGGAATGCTCCGTTCATTGGTTTTCTAGTCAAGTCAATTGCTCAGCTTCAATATATTCAAAACTCTCCTCACCTACACTAAATGCTTAGTACACATCATCCCTATCCTCCAGAACCTCCACTGGCACTGTTCTGTATCGCATTCAGTATAAAATAATTCTGTTTACATTTAAAGCACTCCATCGTTACACTCCTCAATATCTGATGAAATTACTTCAACCCTACTCTCCCATTCACAGTCTCAGATTTTCATCTTCTGGTTTGTTGTCCATCCCCAAATTTAAACTATCTGCCACTGGTTCCAGAGCATTTCGGGTTGCAGCCCCCAAGCTGTGGAATTCTCTCCCTCATTGTTTCATTCAGGATTGTCCATCTCTTCACAAATTAAAAAATCATCTTAAATCTTATCTCTTCTCTCTCTGCTATATCACTGACTGTTCTGTCTTTTTCAGTGCTTTGAGCTAGTCTGTTGTCTGTGTCACATGTAAATTGTCATTTTGTTTTCTGTGTCTCCTACCTGTCATGTTTTCTTTTGGTTGATTTGCTTCTCTTTCTGTAGCACCATTACTTTGTAAAGTGTCCTTGGGTTGATGAAATTAAACTTCTTGTTGTCTGAGTTAATTTAATTTGAGTCTTCACTAAATAAGTCTCCATGGACATCTTTTCAAGGAAGCTCTGCATTAAGGTAACTCTTTAAGGGACTTAAAAATGTGCAAGCTCTTATGCTTACAATTGAGTGTAATTTAGCTTTTACCAAAAATATACCTGGTACCACTAGATTTAGCTCAAGTTAGGATTACAACTGTTTCTGGCATACCTTAGGACATGGCCCAACCAACTCAGATGGCCTTGCTGGATCTCTTGGACAATGTCACAACAACTTCTTGTCTATGATGTGGCTGATTTTATTCGGACAGAAGATGTTGAAATCAAAGGTGAAATGCTTCTTTCTGTCTCATATCTGTCTTTGTAACCTTCCAGCTCTCGGAGCCATCGAGGAGGACAGACTTAATGTTGAGATTTAAGGCTGCAGTAGTTTTGACAAGTTTGGCCTGGATGTCCTTTTCTGTCCCACTGTCAATCACACTGCCCAGATGGGTGAATGTAACCACAATGCAAGACATAATATCTAATATAAAAAGTTGTGTATACATAAACCTGGGTAACAGGAAAGATATGTGAAGAAAACCTACAGTGTATACCGTACAAGCACAAACTCTGCTCAGGGGAGTTGGGCAAGGCAGAATAGATGTAAACAGTATGGAGAAGTGAAGAAATATGAAGCACTTTTTTCTAATTAAAGCATATTAACAATAGTTTCAAGTAAAATATTGCTTAGGCAGTAGTAATTAAAACCATCTTCAACTGATGAGCTCTCACAGTAAGTGACCCTGCACTTGTTGGTGATAAGCAGTTGGAAAAAAAAAAAGCTGTAGGAGTATGGAGAGTGAAGAAAGAGGGATCTGGGAGATGTCATCTACGCCTCTCTCTCAATGCTGGTGTGAAAGTGTGGAGATTTCTGATCACAGCCCTTCTGATGACAGGCATTTTCCAGGCCTGGACCACCACAGTCACAGCTGCAGGGAATGTAACCAGGTTTCCCCTGATGTATCTGTGAAGGGATAGTGTCCACATAACTGATCTGGAGTCTGTGCATAGCTATCGTGCCCAGCTCTCAGGCTGATAACACCAGCTGAACCCATGTCGTCACCTTCAGCTGAAGATTCAGCAGTATCTGAAAGTACAGCAGGCCAGAGATTTAGAGGGTCAAGCATGTGCACTTGTGTTTTTCAGCAGCTCACAACTTTGATAAGGTTGAATGCCTGAACCAAGGCTGAGATGTTCAGTCATCAACACTGGTCTTATAATGAACAGATTATCAATGCAAGAATTCATCATGAATGTGCTATTTACTTAGAAATGCACTACTCAGATAATACACAATCATTGGGACAATAAGCACAATTAACATCTGAGCAATTATGTTTAGGATATTTGCTAAGTGGAAAAAGATCAGCTCCAAGATATTTGGTAATTCATTCTCAGGTTACCTTCATGAGCCACAAATTTTAGTCAAGGCTTAAACGATGTAGCACATTTTGGTTGTGTGGATGTAGCAAATTGTCAATTAACTTTGTATTTTTTTGAGGAACTTTATCTCAGGAAGTTCACTTTGAGAATTTTGCTTCAAGAACTCTAACTCAGTTCACAATTTTTTTCCCCTTCAAGGCTAAATTGACATATTTTAAAGGTAAAATTGCCTAATGTTTATGAAGTATAGTTGTTAATGTTTTTCATGAGGTAAAGTTTCTGAGCTGCAGATCTTGAGGTAAAGTTCCAGAGGTAAAGCCTTTTTTGTTTCAGTTAGCTAGATAAAATTGTTGACTTTAGTCAGCAAAAGAATAAATATTCTGAATAATATAAGTGCATGCATTAACAGATATTGAAAATCAATGTTTCCCTATGCAAACAAGCCGCTGACTGATTCGTATGTTAGAGAGACAAGTCGCTGAGGTAAAAGTTCTTGAGGTAATGAGTCTAAGCTAAAATTCCTGAGGTAAAGTTGCTGAAATAATGTTTCTTAGGTAAAGTTCTGAGCTAAGGTTCCTGAGCTAACGTTCATGTACTAAAGATTTTGAGGTTAAGGTCTTGAGGTAAAGTTTCTGTATTAAAGTCTTTCTGAAATAAAGTTCTGAGCTAACATTATTGAAGCAAGGGCCCTTCTTGAACTGATGCTCTTGAAGTAAAGTTTCTGAGCTAAAGTTTCTGCGCTAACATTCTTGAAGTAATGTTCTTGAGATTAAATTTCTGAGGTAAAGTTCTTGAGGTAATATTCCTGAACCAAAATTCATGAGGAAAAAAGTTCCTTTAAATGTTTATTTTATTTTCATGAGCCATAAAGTATATAATCCTTTTTATTTGTTTACAACTCAATAATGGATGTATTGTTACTGCATCCCACTAACCTATTCATTGAATTTTTTTAAATGCCCAAAATATCTTCTTCTCAATTTTAACAATATAAAAATAATTAGGGGAATTTACCTCAAAACCTACCTTGTTATTCTCAAGTGCAAAATAACTTACTGAAATGTTTCTTAATGACAATTTCCTGAGGTAAATTTGCTGGTCTCATGCTTAGGATACTAACTCACTGTCCTCTAACTTGCATTATGCTCACTAGAAAAGCTCAGATGAATGTGGCTCTTTAAAACAACACCCAGTGTTCATCTGTCCATATCAGTGTTGTGGCGCTGCTGAGTCTTGTGCTGATAACTGGAAGTTTCTTGAACAGATGAAATAATGTGAAGGCCTCGCCCAAGGAGAACTCCTGAGACTAGGATGCTGCTGTCTGGAGGCCACGAGCCACGTTTTTCATGAAAGGATGTTTGGGTTTCTTACATGGAAAAAAAATGGATCTGAAGGGATATGGTAAGATGAAGACTTATCACTTGTCACAATCAAAAACAGTCACATAAGGTTTCCCAACATCTAAACATTTTCCCAATATTCAAACTGAATGGACAATACATGTGTTAATTGTGGGCATCCCTTTACCTCTATAAGTTATGTTCACAACTTTGCAATGAATAGATTTTATACCAATACAATACAAAAATTATTTAAAAAAATATCCAGTGGAGGGTGGCAGTGTGGGTAGCATTGTCAGGTCACAGGTTCTGGGTTCTAGACTCAAACCAGTTCTTCACATTATAGACCAACTTTGCTGGTCTTGAACCAAAAATAATTTACATCAGGGGCTGGGGCAGAATTATCATGACCAAGAAGACCACCTAAAAGTTTGTGTCCACCATTTTAAAAAAACCAAAGCTAGTGAAAGCTAGTCTGATTAATCCAAAGAAGTAGAAGAAAAAAAAAAGAGACAATGTAGTCCTCCATTGTTGTTGTTGTTGTGCTTGGCACTAGCTGTGCTAGCAGGGCAGGCAAGCAGGGTCAGCTGTGCTAGTAGCAGGGATATCGGCTTGGAAAGTAGAGACATATACAGTGATGACGTGGCTACTCTCCAATCTGTGGTAAAGCAAACCGGTTCTTAGAAGGTTCACAAGTTGAACCAGCATTAAACCAGCACTAGCAGCAGCCCAGACCTAGCACTTAGTTCACATTGGTGGAAAGGATATAAGTGTGGAGTTTTGCATGTTCTCCCCATGTCCTTGCCGGTTTCCTCTTGGTTCTCTGGTTTCCTTTTACTTCCCAAAAACATGGTGGACCGACTATGCTAAAACTGCCCGAGGTGTGAATGTGTGTGTGCAGGGTAGTCTGCAATCGACTGACATCCCGTCTAGGGTGTATCCCTGTCTCACACCCAGAGTTCCTGAAATACAGTGGCGCCTCCAGAAATATTTCATAGGGGTGGCCAGATGGGGACACTTAAAATCTTGGGGTGGCACACCAAAACTAAAAGCCATAATTTCAGGATATCATTATACTGTTGTAGTAAACCGGCCAGTAGAAAACTATCAGAAAGACTTAAGGAAATGCCTATTGATATACTTTGGTTTATTGTGTTATATTTAATGTTACTAATGATCTAATGTGCATAGACTAATAACAGTACAGTTAACATTTTGAGTTCCACAATAATTATGTTTCATTGTGTAATGAATATATAAGGCATAAGGTGTACATTTATTGTAAACAAAACAACTACTGGAGACAGAAACAATCATATATTTGCTTTATTTAACAGGAATTTCCCAACAGGGATCAATAGTCTCTGATTCTGCTTAGGCAATACAGTATGCTTCAGAACAGTTTTATTCGCCTGTTGCTGTGTTTTTTGGCAAATACATTCACAAAGTCATCAAGGTTTATGGCCTTAGCCCTTCTTGATTCTACACTAAGCACCCCCAAATTGCTTAAACGCTCATCGGTCATTGTACTTCTCAAGGCAGTTTTGATTAACTTTAGCATAGAAAAACTGCACTCACAGGATGCAGTGCTCACAGGTAACGCAAGAGCAATTTTGCACAGTTTAAACATCTGATGGAAGACCTCCTTATATGACTCCAGAAATGCGGCGAGCTCTATTAAAAAGCACACGTTACGACGCATACTTCCCCCTCTTCTTTTACTAAAGAATATTTTGACTTATTTACTTACTGGTAGTCTTCTCCGTCTTCTCTCTTAACTCCTTTTGAGGTCATTATTTACCTGTGTAGGTACAAGCGGCGGTCACGCGCACACGCTGAGCCGTTGCTGTAGGAGCGCACAAAAGCGGCCGGGGGGGGCTGCTGTGAGTGAGGGAAGATGATCTTCCCTCACTCACCGAAGATCAAGAGCATCTTGCCTGGCTGGCTGTGCATTTGGGATGAACTGCATAACTGAGGCTACTACAATCTATACTGGCCAGTGGGGTGGCCAGTAAATTTGTAGGGGTGGCCACAGCCCCCCCGGCCACCCCCTGGTGGCACCACTGCTGAAATAGGCTCCAGATCCAAAAGGATTGCAGCACATGGATCAATGATAAATGGTAGCGTAAGCATCACAATGAATACTGTCTCTCCCAGTAAAGATGATTGTAACCCTAGAATACGTTTGAAAAACTGAACATTTATTCTAAAATATAATTTTTTTTTAAAGGCAGGTTAGAAATATTGGCCCACATGGAATGTTTCATTTTATTTTTTGTGTTGTTCCTGGGTTATGTTATGGTTTATCCTAGGTAAAATGTCATGTTTATTTAGTTTGGGTGTTGGGTTAAGAGTAATGCTGAGCACAGAGGCTGACAGCTTCGCCAACCTTGTTTAGTTTGATGTCCTTTGCAGAGGAGATGAGACATGACTGTTTGTTGTGTTGGTCACTGCCACATGCGTATGTCTTTCCCAGACTGTATCCTGCTGGCCAGACCTGAGAATTCACAGTGATCGGGTCACTATGTGCATCCAATGACTTCCTCCCTCTCTGCCGATAATGACTTTAACACATTTACTTCTAGCCATGGGTGTCCAGAGCAGCTGTAGTGTGGAGGCGCGGGAGCAGACAGCCATTAATTGGTCTTCCGCTTTTCCCGAACATAGTCCACCAGCCAGTATATTAATATATAATATATTAATTTTGCACAGGAACTACAAAGCTAATATACAGTAGCTAAAAAGTAACAAAAGATTATAGCCTCTAGTTTAATGTTGTGCAAACTTCATATCTAAATCCTCAAACACTGGCTTTAAAACGCATCTAGATATTAGACTTGCTGATGACACTGTAAGATGCATAGTTATATAATATAACAATTCACAAAAGGACATTATAGAGATAAGAAGATTCAAAGCATATTGATTGTTAAAACAGGCCCAAAGTGTGCAATAAATAAATTAAAACCATTCCCCACACCATTACACAACTCCCACCAACCTGGACTGTTGACACAAGACAGGTTGGATCCATGGATTCATTTCTGTTGGCACCAAATTCTGACCCTACGATGTGCCTCAGCAGAAATCAAGATTCATCAGACCAGACGAGGTTTTTCCAGTCTTCAGCTGTCCAGTTTTGGTGAGTCTGTGCCAACTTCAGCCTCAGCTTTCTGTTTTTGGCTGACAGAAGTGAAACCTGATATGGTCTTCTGCTGTTGTAGCCTATCTACAGTTGTGGTCAGAAGTTTACATACAGTGACATTTCTTTGAACTGCTCTTTTTCTTTGGCAGAATGATTGTACAGCATACATATTTAATAAAAAAAACACACTAGAATTTGGTGCAGAAAAGTTTTAATTTTCTTTGGGTTTTCTAAAATCAACATAGAGTCAAAATTATACATACAGGGTCAAAAATTTGCATACATTCACTTAGATTATTAACTCAGAGGTGCTGAAACTTTCAAAATATCTCTTATCTTGCCAAGGCCAAGGTCTCTTAACTTCCTGTTAGTGATCATGACTGACTACAGCTGGTAGCTTCTCTGTACCTTCATAAAAGGGGTTTGTTTACAGCACTTATTTGATTCACCAACACATAGTAAAATGGGAAAGTCCAAGGAGCTCAGTGCAGATCTGAGAAAGAGGCATGTATACACAACTCTGGAATGTCTCTTGGAGCCCTTTCTAAACAACTTCAAATTCCAAGATCATTTCAGACAATTGTATCCAAGTTATTGTGAGGTGTAGTCACTTTGCCAAGCCCCTTTGTCTCAAGAAAACCCAAACTGTCACCCTCAGCTGAAAGGAAATTGGTTTGGATGGTCAGGAACAACCTGGGAACCACCATGGCACAGCCCTGCCATGAACTGGAAGCTGATGGATCACTATCTACAGTTCTGATCACCATGGACTGCTATCCAAGAATAACCCCCTGCTCCAAAATTTACACCTTCAAGCTTAACTAAAGTTGTAATATTGTTGACCCTGTATGTATAATTATGACCCTGTGCTGATTTCAGAAAACCCAAAGAAAATTAAAACTTGTGCACCAAATTCTAGTGCTTTTTTCTTTAATGAAAGATGTATGCTGTACATTCTGCCACAAAAAAGAACATTTCAGAGAAATTACTGAAAGCCCAAATATTGCCATGACATTCATATCCAAGATGATATTCATGGCACTGTAGGTAAACTTCTGACCACAACTGTACGTCAGGGTTTGATATGTTTTGCATTCCGAGATGTTTTTCTCCTCACCACAATTGTACAGAGTGGTTCTCTGAGTTACTGTAGCCTTTCTGTCAAATCGAACCAATCTGGCCATTCTCAGCTGACCTCTCTCTTCAACAAGGTGAAGAGAACTGCTGTTTTACTGGATGCTCATTTTTTTTTATTGCACCATCTTGAGTAAACTCAGATGTGTGTGTGAAAATCCAGCAAGATCTGGAGTTATAGAAAAACTCGAACCAACCCATCTAGCACCAACAGTCATGCCATGGCCAAAATCACTAAGATGACCTTTTTTCCCCATTCTAATGATTGATGTGAACATTATTCAAAGCCCAAAGCTGCTGGCCAGTATCTGCATGATTTTATGCATTGCACTGTTGCCACATGATTGTCTGATTAGATAATTGCATGAATGAGTAAATGTACAGGTGTTCCTAATACAGTGCACAGTAAGTGTAGTTCCAATGTGATTTGGATATATATATACACTCACCGGCCACTTTATTAGGTACACCCTAATAAAGTGGATAACTGCATAAAACCTGCTGTTTTATGCAGTTATCTAATCAGCAGCACAAGGCATAAAATCATGCAGATACAAATCAAGAGCTTCAGTTAATGTTCATCAAACATCAGAATGGGGAAAAATGTGATTTCTGTGACTTTCACTGGGTATTAGTGTTGGTGCCAGATAGACTGCTTTGAGTATTTCACAAAGTGCTGATCTCCTGGAATTTTCACACACACACACACACACACACACACACACAGGTGGCAAATACAAAAAAAAAAAATTGAGTGAGCGATAGTTTTGTGGGTGGAAACATCTTCTTGATAAGTGAGGTCAGAGGATTGGTTCGAGCTGCCAGGAAGGATATAGCAACTCATATAAAATCACTTGTTACAACCATGGCAAGCAGAAAAGCATCTCAGCATGCAACAGCAGAAGACTCCTGCAGCCAAGAACAGGAATCTTAGAATCAAGCAAAAGTTCCTCTTAAAGTGTCCGGTGTGTGTGTGTATATAACACACACAGTTGTGGTCAGAAGTTTACATACAGTGACGAATGTCATCTTGGATATGAATGTCATGGCAATATTTGGGCTTTCAGTAATTTCTTTGAATTGTTCTTTTTCTGTGGCAGAATGTACAGCATACATTTTTAGTTTAAAAAAAACCCACTAGAATTTGGTGCACAAATTTTAATTTTCTTTGGGTTTTCTGACATCAACACAGGGTCAAAATTATACACACAGGGTCAAAAATATACATACAGCACATCTAATATTTGGGTAAACTGTCTCTTCGCAAGATTCGCCTTGACAAAACATTGTTTACCATGAACCAGCTTCTGGCAGAATTCTGGTTGGATATTTCATGACCCTTCATGGTAGAATTGGTATAGTTCAATTGAAAAAAAAAAATTCTTGGTATGGACTCAACTTACGTATAAGCACCCCAGATAGCAATTTGATCTGAGCCGGATCAGCACCGGATGTACCCCAAAGTCCGGTTTGAATACAACAAACGGATCCATCCCACATAGCTTTTGCTCTCCGCCCCGTATATGGCACAGATACAATTTTTGGATCTGGAACGGATGTGGGCCAGGTGCAGCACGGATCACTAAAAACCTCTCTCTGCACTGCCCAAATCAGGTACGGAGGTGAGTTGGATCAGTGCCAGATGTAGTCCAGATATCAGTGGCGGCTCCTGAATTTTTTTTCAGGGGGGGCAATTTTCCCCCGTTATGTCTACACAGACCGCAAATGTCCACAGGACTGCAGTAAATTGACCTAGGTAGCAAATCAATTGGCCGAACTTGTTTTTGCCTGGTAAATTCAGATATCAATATAGACAATATCTCTTCTCTCCACTAGGTGGCAACACTAAACAAGTTAAAGGTGGCAAACTAAGGTAGCCTAGTAAACTAGACCCACCTGCCTAGCGGCCAAAAATATTTTTGCCTACGAGTGGCAAATATTCACATTTAGTCTGGCTTGCCAGGCTAAAACTAAGGAAGATTCATTGTGAAGCCTTCAAAGCAAAACATTTGGCATCACAATCAATTAATATTACATTACTCATTTATTTTACCTTTATTCCAGTATTCTATAATAAGTAGACACAAATTCTTAATTATAAACATTCTAATTTCTTCAATTCTAAAGAATGCAATTAAAGTGGCAGGATATAAATCCAAAACAAGTGTTTATTTAAGTTTTGAAAAAGATGAAAAGCATAACCATCAAACAAACATGTGCAGCTTAATTATGTGGTTTTTTTATATGAAATTGCACCATTTTAACAACAAATAATTCTAAATAAATTCTGCAGTTTTTTCCCAAGAATTCCTCCAGAAAGCCATGCCTTAAAAGGAAATTTAAAGTATTACAAGCATGTCAATGAACACAAAAGGCTTTAGTTATTTAGCTATATACACACAAGGTTACACAAGGTTTTGTAGTCAGTGCAACTTGGCTTAAGTTGGAAAAAAGGTAAGGTGCTGCTGGCTCCAATGAACACATACTGTACAATATATAAAAACTGAAAATATGCTTAATTTACACCAAGTCAGAGAGAACTTGAGGCTACTGAAATATTCCAAGCATGGCAATGTTAAACTGCCATTGGTAAAACACACACAAAAACAACTTTTGCCTAGTAAATTCAAATATCATATCACTGTACCGTCTGCTGTGCTACTTCCAGGGTGGAAGAGAACGCAAGGGTAGCAAAAACGAGCATTGACTACATCACAGCCAGCCAGCCAAGTTTTCCGGTGGTACCAGTTCTTGTTAAAACCTCTTGAGTAGGTCTTCTCCCCCTTCGCTTGATGTTTAAATTCGGTCTAGGAGGTCCTAGCTGTTTGATTGCCGTTTTCTCCTCATTGGTACGACGACTAAAGGGAACTTCTTTCAGAGTCGCTATCGTATTGTTGCACTCAACACTCGCCGCCATCTTCATAGAATGTTCACACATTTCCCGCGCAAGTTGCATTTTCCAGCCCAAAATTATGTTCAAAACCCGCCAAAATGCACTTAAAACCAATCTGGCAACACTTGCGCGGCGCAACAGGCGTATGACGTAAGCACGCTGCTTGTGCAAGCACATAAAACCTAATAGAAAATGCATCGGGAGCATGATTTTCAAAAAAAACGTACGTACCGTTAGTGTCAACGGGAGATTTTGGGACAAATCTGAACCTGACAGAAATCGCCCCAAAAGGGCGTGGCTACACCAGGCGCGACCTTAGCCTGATTGGACAATGACATTACTGTTGCCGTGGTAGTAGGAGTAGATTAAAAAAAAAAAAAAAACACCACACCACTCCCTCCCTGTTTGGGAGTGCATCGCCCAAATCGCCCCTATTAACGAGCCGCCAGTGCCAGATATGTACAACAACCCTCTGAGGTGAACCCCCAACCCTGCTTCATTAGCATTAATAAGACAAATGTTAAGAAAAATCTTCAATCACAAAGTGACATGTGACTTTGTAGATCAGCTATTTTCACACTGGCAGTTGGTATCAGCTCACAAAATTTCTGGCAGTGCAATAATGAACAGTGCAAAAAAAAAGTTAAACAATGTCAATGTTCAAAGTGCTGAACGATGGTATGCATCGTATACATCACCATATATGCAAAACATGGATTGAGTGCTAAACTGCATTATAAACACCATACAAGTAAAACATGGATATAAAACAGATGGCTTTCACACCAAAATGTAC
Source organism: Neoarius graeffei (assembly GCF_027579695.1). Lineage (NCBI taxonomy): Eukaryota > Metazoa > Chordata > Actinopteri > Siluriformes > Ariidae > Neoarius > Neoarius graeffei. The sequence goes on from NC_083571.1 coordinate 18,118,561, forward strand.
TCAAGTTCACAGTCCAGGCTTGTATAGTGAGCCTTATGCATGCTGTCGCTGAGGTAAGAGAGGTTGCTTTCACACCAAAATGTCCTGAAGTTCACACAGGCCCAGCATGTCAAGTGAACCATGGCTTTAAAAATTGGGTTAAAAAAAGAAAGAAAATGGCAGTGTATGGCATTGGTACAAAGTCTTCACACGTGATTTAATCAGCGATCACACCACTACAAATGAATAAAACCAATGGAAGAAACTTACAAAACTTCCCGGTGTGACTGCGCCCTCAGAGAGCACCCCTCTCTACAAATCACACATCATTAGCCTTGTGCTCAGCCCCTTGTACCTGAAGATGAAAAACATTTATCAGTTCTCAAAATAGCATGTTTCAAACAAGTATATCCAGTAATCCTTCCCTACATGATTGATGTAAATGATTTAACCAAAACTTCTGGCAATTAGAGCTGAAACCATTGATTATTTTAGTAGTCAATTTCAGACATTAGGCTAACATCACTAACTGTGCAGAGTCGGTGATGTTGGCCTAATGCTACTCAGCCTTAGCTCCAGTTCGACAGCTAACGTGGCAGAGTCGGCCTTTTTTCGTCCAATTATCAGCAATTTATTTTAATATTTGTACATACAGGAACTCGTCTAAACACAGTGTCTACAACACTACTGTTTTATATTTAACCAATAACTACAACTGTACTGTTTCACAGTTTCTCAAATAAAACACATTTCACAAACGTTTCCTCTATGTTCCCCAATGTCTAAACACAACACCCTTTTCTAAAGCTACATAAACACAACCACACCTTCTCTCTTCAAAACTAAAACTTTCACACCAAAAAAAGCAGCTTGAAGCTTTCAAAAATGTAAACACTATACACATCATTACACACTACAGAAAAACAATTGAAAACACAATGCTCAATTTGTGAGAAGGTTCTTTGTTTCATAACTGCCAATGCATATTTTTTTAAACTTTACAGTAACGGATCTTAGATCTCTGTAGAGGATTAGGCATTTAGATTTGTGAGTTTCATATGAAGAGTACAAATCTATAAAAAATACTGCATGTACACTACTGTAACACAACTCAATGCAAAAACAGAATCTATTGCACACAACCGTACTCTTGAAAACATGTTCAGGGTGTGAAGTATTTTTATTTACTTTATTCACACCACACACACACACACAATCACTGTGCGGCATCATGTCGCTGAGCTGCATCGGGCCACATCACCTCATCCACATCGCAGGCTATATTCTCTCTTGCCAGGCACCGCGGGAAAAACGCCCTGGAATGGCACATCCATCCTTGGAAGGCCTCCACTGGGATGTCACCACAGGCCAGCTCCATTGCCCTTAGGAGGTTCTCTCTAGTGTATGGTTGTCTGTCATAAACCTTCCATCTCCACGATGAGAAGAACTCCTCTATAGGGTTCAGGAAAGGGGAGTAGGGTGGCAGACAGACGTTTAAAAACTGGTTACTGTTGGTGGTGAACCACTCTCTGATTTGGTTTGTTCTGTAGAAGCGGACATTGTCCCAAATGATCACATAAATGGGATGTGCGGGCCCAGGATGGTGTTGTTGGCGGTCCAGGAGGATGTCTCTTAGCTCCTCTAGGAAGGTGAGGAGACGTTGGGTGTTGTAAGACCCAAGGACAGCATGCCGGTGGACAAGCCCCTCCGAACCCATGGCCGCACAAAGAGTAGTATTACCACCCCCCCGTTGGCCAGGAACCTCAGTGATGGCTCTTTGGCCAATGATGTTACGGCCTCTTTGCCTTCATTTCTGTAGTTTGAAGCCAGCCTCATCCAGGAAGAGGTACTCATGAGGTCTGGCCATCGCGTCCAACTGTAATATCCTCTGTGAAAATGTGAAAGTGCACAGGTGTTCAGAACAGTCAATCAGGTAGCACAGTATTGTCCAGAAGTAATGTAGGCCACTGAGCAACACAGTATGTCCACTAACTGTACTGTGAAGATGGATGTATACTTACTTGCACATACTCGTAACGTAGGTCTTTGTGTCGCGCAGAGTTGCACTCAAAGGGAACCCTACAGACCTGTTTCATCCGCATCTTTTGGCGCCGGAGAACTCGGTCCATTGTGGCCAAGCTGACATCATCAATGCTCTCAAAGTTGACATTATCGGCAATGACTTTGTTTCTGATCTCCCGGAGTCTGATGAGGTTGTTCTCACGAACCATATCCACAATGAGGGTTTCTTGTGCTGCTGTAAATATGGCAACCCTCCCACCTCTATGTGGCATTCTTTCAACTCTAAAGAAAGAAACATGTGTTGTCAATTGACATGTTTTACAATAACAATTGATTTGAAACCAATAGACTACTTTCACAGGCTTGTAAAACTGTATTGTGACAAAGAAAGCAATAGAGTACAATACCTGTTGTGTTGTCTGAATGCCCCGATAACGGTGGCCATGGTGAACCTACTCAGGTTTGGACAGACTTTGGCTCCTGCTTCAGCCATTGTCATGCCATGGACAATGACATGGTCAATGACTGTTGCTCGCATCTCGTCCGTAATGATGGTGCGAGGTTGTCTTGCTCTTCCTCCTGGACCTTGTCCTCTCCCTCCTGGACCTTGTCCTCTCCCTTGTTGGCCTCCTCCTCTTCCTCATTGGCCTGCACCTCTTCCTCCTCTGATTTGAACTCCACTTCCTCATTGGCCTGCTCCTCTTCTTCCATGGCCAGCTCTTCTCCCTCCATGGTCAGCTCCTCTCTCTCCTCTGACTCGAATTCCTTTTCCCCTGACTCTGCCTTCATCCATTGTGTTTGTTTGGAATCTTCAGCAAACTGTGCACTCTGAACTTGCTTTTATACATGTGGTCACAGCATTAGCAACAAGTGTCTTCAATTTTGAGTCGTTGTGTGTAATTAATGACGCCAGGTGTGTTCATTGTGTTCAAATATTGCTGACTGTGGCAAGCATTTTGCATCACATGAGCTTTCATTTGAGAATATGAGCAGAGTTCTTTTGCAACTTGTGTTTTAGCAAGGAAAAATGTGTTTAGATTTATGAGAACGGAGGATTGTGTTTTGTGAATTGTGTCTTCATGTGAAATGTGTTTATGATATTGGCAAATGATGGCTAGATTTAGTAAATGTGTTTAGACAACTGGTCATTTGGTTTAGAGGATTGGCTTTTGTGTTTTAGCATTTGAGAAAAACTGTAATATAAAAACACATCAACAAAATAAACTATGTGGAAAATAATCCCAGCCATGCCAAAACAGCCTCACACACAAAATAACTTATCCCAAACAACCTTAGCTTCGTTCCATAAAATACTATGGTTATTCATCCAAAAGAATCGTATCATAAAACAACTTAATGCTGAAAAGGCACTTACCGAAAAAGTCTGCCAAGTGCTGCATACAGCGAGTGGACTGGACTGAAGTGGTGTCTGTTGAAACTATTGAAGAGTGTGCCCGCGCTTTTGAAACTGTTGAAGAAATTGTTGGTGTCTGTTGAAGAGTGCGCCCACGCAGTCCCGCCTTGCAGGTGTATAAAACTGTATCATTCTGCTCATATCCGACGCTGATCTGGGGAAAGGGTTGGCCTGTCAGATGGAGCCATTGCAGACCTTAGAACATCAGCCGCTGACTGTAATGCTATCTGGGACAGTTCATATATTTTCAATAGGGTTGAAGTCAGGACTTGTTTTAAGCATAATGTTAGCTTGCTTTATCCTCCACAACCACCTCTGATGCGTGTTTGGGTTCATTGTCCTGTTGTAACTCCCAAGTCCCAAGTCGTGTTCAAGTTCCTGATGGTTTATGCTGAAGAATTCTGAGGTAGTCCTCCTTCTTCATTGTTCCATCCACTTTGTGGAATGAATCAGTTCCACTGGCAGCAGAACAGCCCCAGAGCATGATGATCCTACCACCACCAGCTGGTACAGTGTCCCTCTGTACAAGGTGGTTATTGTGGCCAAACAACTCAATCTTTGTCTCATCTGACCATACAGCTATCCTCCAGAAGGTTTTTTTCTTTGTCCGTGTGGTCAGCTTCAAACTTTAGTTAAGCTTGAAGGTGTAAATTTTGGAGCAGGGGGTTATTCTTGGATAGCAGCCTCTTAGTCCATTGTGATCTGAACTGTAGACAGTGATCCATCAGCTTCCAGTTCATGGCAGGGCTGTGCCATGGTGGTTCCCAGGTTGTTCCTGACCATCCAAACCAATTTCCTTTCAGCTGAGGGTGACAGTTTGGGTTTTCTTGAAGCAAAGGGGCTTGGCAAAGTGACTACACCTCACAATAACTTGGATACAATTGTTTGAAATGATCTTGGAATTTGAAGTTGTTTAGAAAGGGCTCCAAGAAACATTCCAGAGTTGTGTATGTCTGCAATCCTCTTTCTCAGATCTGCACTGAGCTGCTTGGACTTTCCCATTTTACTATGTATTGGTCAATGAGTAATGTAAACAAACCCTTTTTATGAAGGCACAGAGAAGCTACCAGCTGTAGTCAGTCATGAACACTAACAGGAAGTTAAGAGACATTTTGGAAGTTTCAGCACCTCTGAGTTAATAATTTAAGTGAATGTATGCAAATTTTTGACCCTGTATGTATAATTTTGACTCTATGTTGATTTTAGAAAACTCAAAGAAAATTAAAACTTTTCTGCACCAAATTCTAGTGTTTTTTTTTAATTAAATATGTATGCTGTACAATCATTCTGCCACAGAAAAAGAACAGTTCACAGAAATGACTGAAAGCCCAAATATTGCCATGACATTCATATCCAAGATGACATTCATGTCACTGAATATAAACTTCTGACCACAACTGTGTGTGTGTGTGTGTGTGTGTGTGTGTGTATATCTATCTATCTATCTATCTATCTATCTATCTATCTATCTATCTACACACACACACACACAGTGCCTAGCAAAAGTATTCATCCCCCTTGGTGTTTGTCCTGTTTTGTCACATTACAAGCTGGAATTAAAATGGATTTTAGGAGGGTTAGTACCATTTGATTTACACAACATGCCTACAAATTTAAAGGTACACATTGTTTTTTTTTTTTATTGTGACATAAACAATAATTAAGATGAAAAATAAACAGAAATCTGGAGTGTGCATAAGTATTCACCCCTTTCATACACCTCTAAATAAGAGCTGGTCCAACCAATTCACTTCATAACTCACATAATTAGTTGATTAAGCTCCACCTGTATGCAATCAAAGTGCCACATGATCTGTCACATGATGTCTGTAAAAATCAATCTGTTCTGGAAGGACCCTGACTTTGCTACACTACTAAGCAAGCAACATGAGAACCAAGGAGCATCCAAACAGGTCAGAGACAAACTTGTGGAGAAGTACAGATCAGGGTTGGGTTCTAAAAAATATCCCAAACTTTGAATATCCCAGGTAACACCATTAAATCCATTATAACAAAATGGAAAGAACATGGCACCACTATCAAATCAATCAAATCAAATCAAGTTTATTTGTATAGCACTTTTAACAATAAACATTGTCGCAAAGCAGCTTTACAGAATTTGAACGACTTAAAACATGAGCTAATTTTATCTCTAATTTATCCCCAATGAGCAAGCCTGTGGCGACGGTGGCAAGGAAAAACTCCCTCAGACGACATGAGGAAGAAACCTCGAGAGGAACCAGACTCAAAAGGGAAACCATCCTCATTTGGGCAACAACAGACAGCCTGACTATAATATTAACAGTTTTAACAGGTATAACCCTCAACTGTCCTCATGGGGCCGTCCTTCACAGGAGCGGTGCGATAAAATTCTGACCAGACACAGGGCACCAGGATGGATCAAGCAGGTCTGAGGAGCAGAAGAGGCCAACATCTCAATCCCAGGATCAACATGTAACTCAGAGGGACAGATGGGGGGGGGGGGGAAGAGAGAGAGAAAGAAAACACAGGTTGTTAGGTATGCCCTAAAAATGACAAGTATTAAATCTGTGTGGTAGGCTCGCAGAGACAAGAGTCTTTACATCAGGCATAATACACAACAATGGCATGTTAATATGGTAAAAAATATCATGACCTGCTCTGGCTGGATGCTTGATTGGGTGATGGGAGCACACTCCTCAGCAATAATGAGATACAGATGGGACCCTTAGGCCTGGCCAAGACAATTCAGTTACATTTCACCGGGTCTGGGACATGCGACAGAATGTCTGACGGCCAATTCCCTGCAGGCTACGATAGCCAGTCGAGGTCTCCACCCTCTCCACCAAAAGATTTCCTGTTGACTCCATGTAACTCAGAGGGACAGATTTGGGGTGGGGGGAGGGAAAGAAAACACAGGTTGTTAGGTATGCCCAATGTCACCTGAATAAGTAGGAGCAGTATACATATTGCACCGAGTACAAGCAGGGACTCCGGCAACTAACTATGACAGCATAACTAAAAGGAGAGAGCCAGAAGGTAACACAGGCATGAGGGAGCCCCGGGACATAAAGCAGCCAGCCACTACACCATCAACAAACTCGAATGAGCAAGCGAGTGGGGACTGACAGCATCCATACATCCCAGTTTACCAAAACACTCTATGTCTGAGGACCCTCCAGATCTACTCCTTTACCTCATAAACACCATTAACAAAAGGCTTGACTAAACAGATATGTTTTCAGCCTAGACTTCAATGCTGAGACTGTGTCTGATTCCCGAACATTATTTGGAAGGCTGTTCCATAACAGTGGGGCTTTGTAAGAAAAGGCTCTGCCCCCTGATGTAGCCTTCACTATACGAGGTACCAGCAGATAGCCTGCACCTTTTGATCTAAGTAGGCGTGGCGGGTCATAGAGGAGCAGAAGTTAACTCAGGTACTGTGGTGCGAGACCATTTAGTGCTTTAAAGGTCAATAGTAGTATTTTATAATCAATACGAAATTTGATTGGGAGCCAGTGCAGTGTGGATAAGACAGGTGTGATGTGGTCATATTTTCTAGTTCTAGTAAGGACTCTTGCTGCTGCATTTTGAACTAACTGGAGCTTCTTTATGCACTTATTGGAACATCCAGACAGTAAGGCATTACAATAATCCAACCTGGAGGTAACGAAAGCATGGACTAGTTTTTCTGCGTCATGCAATGACATTAAATTTCTTATCTTTGCAATATTTCTGAGATGAAAGAAAGCTATCCGGGTGATGTTATCAATGTGAGTTTCGAATGAAAGACTGGGGTCAATAATCACTCCGAGGTCTTTTACCGCTGCAAGTGAAGAAACAGAAAGGCCATCCAGAGTCACTGTGTAATCAGAAAACTTACTTCTAGCTGTATGTGGTCCTAGCACAAGTACTTCAGTCTTGTCAGAGTTAAGCAGAAGGAAATTAATAAGCATCCAGTGTCTAATGTCCTTAACACATTCCTCAATTCTATTAAGCTGGTGTCTCTCATCAGGTTTTGCAGAGACATACAACTGTGTGTCATCAGCATAACAGTGGAAACTAATACAATGTTTACGAATAATATCGCCCAGAGGTAACATATATAGAGAAAAAAGCAGTGGACCCAAGACAGAACCTTGTGGAACACCAAACTTTATCTCGGTACGTCTAGAAATATCACCATTTATATCAACATACTGATAACGATCAGTTAGATAAGACCTGAGGCAGGAGAGGGCCATTCCCTTAACTCCCACAACATTTTCTAGTCTATCCAGAAGAATGGAATGATCAATGGTATCAAATGCTGCACTAAGGTCAAGCAACACAAGTAGCGAGACACAGCCCTGATCAGACGCCAACAGTAGGTCGTTTACTACTTTAACCAGTGCTGTCTCTGTGCTATGATTAGGTCTAAATCCTCTAAATCACTATAAAACCTGACAAGAGAAGGCTGCCCACCAAAACTGACAGACCGGGCAAGGAGATGCAATCAGAGATCAGAGATGCAACAAAGACACCAACAATAACACTGAAGGAGCTGCAAAGATCCACAGTGGATATGGGAGTATCTGTCCATAGGACCACTTTAAGCTGTACACCCCATAGAGTGGAGCTTGATGGAAGAGTGGCCAGAAAAAAGCCATTGCTGGAGAAAGCATGTTTGGAATTTGCCCAACAGCATGTGGCAGACTCCCCAAACACACGGAAGAGCATTCTCTGGTCAAATGAGACAAAAATTTAACTTTTTGGCCATTATGTTCCCATAATGGCCAAAAAGTTTGCTATGGTGGCGCAAACCTAACACACTGAGAACACCATCCCTACAATGAAGCATGGTGGTGGCAGCATCATGCTGTGGGGATGTTTTTCATCTGCAGGGACAGGAAAGCTGGTCAGGACTGAAGGAAAGATGGATGGCACTAACTATTCTGGAGGAAAACCTATTTGAGTCAGCCAGAGGTTTCCAACTGGGACAAAGGTTCATGGTCCAGCAGGACAATGACCCTAAAAGACTGCTCAACCTATACTTCAGTGGTTTAAAGGGAAACATTTAAATGTCTTGGAATGACCTAATCAAAGCCCAGACCTCAATCCAATTGAGAATCTGTGGCATAACTTGAAGGTTGCTGTATACCAATGCAACCTGTCTAACTTGAAGGAGTTGGAGCAGTTTTGCCTTGAGGAATGGGCAAAAATCCCAGTGGCTAGATGTGCTAAGCTAATAGAGACATACCCCCAAGAGACTTGCAGTTGTAATTATAGCAAAAGGTGGCTCTACAAAGTATTGACTTTGGGGGGTGAATACTTATGCACACTCCAGATTTCTGTTTTTTCATCTGAATTATTGTTTGTGTCACAATAAAAACAATGTGCACATTTAAAGTTGTAGGCATGTTGTGAAAATCAAATGGTGCCAAAGATCCATTTTAATTCCAGCTTGTAATGCGACAAAACAGGACAAAGACCAAGGGGGATGACTACTTTTGGAAGGCACTATACCGTGTATATATATCCCTTATTGCCATTTGTCTCAATAATATTGTTTGTCATCATAAAGGTTGTTTTTGCCTTTTATTATGGCTAGGGCCAGCCAGCATTACAATAAGATCTTAGAATAATGAGCAATGCCTGTGCATGAAGCTTTTTTAAGTGAGGAGAAACGTTGCACGGCGTCAATCCCACTCTCTGAACTACAATAGCAATGTTCTGAAAAGAATAAAAATCAACATCATTGGTTACTACGAAGCCGCAGGTTTTACTTCAGAGTTTTCTATCTCCTAGAGAAATATCTTGACAAAGACTAATGGGCCTCTCTCTACCAGTGGGCTTACCGCGTGCCTGGACACCAACCCAGGTCCTTGCGCATTCCATATTTTATATATATATATATATATATATATATATATATATGTATATGTGTGTGTGTGTGTGTGTGTGTATCTACACACACACATATATATATATATATATATATATATATATATATATATATATATATATATATATATATATATATATGAGGTACGTTGCTAAACTGGTAGTTCTAACCTTTCATTAGCCTCATACCTCCAGTTAAAGCAAACCTTAGAAGCCAAACCTTTTTTATATGGCCAAGTGGGGCAAATCTGTGCTTCATTTTTGGCCTTATTTCTTTATGCCACGTCCAAACTGTCTTCTGGAGATCATGGACATAGTTTTATTAATGCATTTATTTTGACATAGTTTTATTTTTCTATGGTTTATCGTCTCACAAATGCACTTTTCCAACACATATAAAGGGTTACAAATGGTTGAAGTTGGTGTGAGGGGGCAGGGTTAGAGCTTGTGGATTTCCTTATTTTGCTTGAAATTGTGTGTGATTATTTATAAATTGTGTGTGATTGTCACACATTTCACATCTGTCAAAAAAATTCTCTTCCTAAATGGAACTTGCTTAATGGTTTCCATTAGCCACATGTAACGATTTTAATGGTTATTGGAAGCCTTTAGGCCTTTTCTCTTCAAGAAGTGTTTTATTACAGCAGTGATTACAGATCTGAAATAGGAGGCAAAACGGACACAGCAAGGACTTCAAAACAGCTTCGAGAGAAAGCGTGTGTGCTTGGCTGGTGCCACACACAACGTGAAATGTGTATATTATTTGCAGCAGGATTTGAGGGTGTGCTTAAACAATGGGGGCTGTATGCATAGAATGGAAATCCAAAGTTCCTTAAACTTATGTATCATGACAGGAAGCTTAGATCCTAGGAACAGGAAATAGAAAAGGGGCACCTGTCTTGCATGTAAATCTCTTTTGTCAAATCGATCCATCCTGTGAATGTAATATGATCTATAGACCGTGCATTAAAAGTTCTCATATTACCATAACATTATGCACTTCTTTTTCAAAAAACAAAATTGAAAAACACTCTGCAGCCACGTAGCAGCGGATGAGATTAGCTGGACTGAAATCTTCTACTGAAGCTGAGAATGGCAGGAAGGGCCCTATTATTCTAAGCCATTCTGTGCAGCGGTGAGCCATGCGACGCCTGGAGCCCGTCTGCCATGTTCTCGCTCGCCAGGATATCCGACTCGCGACCGCCGCTCCCACTCAACGCCAAATATTTCACTCCTGAGACAGACAGCACTTCCTGATATAGGATGCACTCGCTTGTCTCTGTGTGACCTTAAACACTAATAAAGACCCTATAATATGTCCCGGGAGTCAAGAGGTGCCGAGTCTGGTGGCCAGAACTATTGTGAGGCTCCTGTTCGCTGGAAAAACAAAAAGATGCCGGTTTGTCTCTGAGCTGCTGGACAACAATAAGAAATACCAGAGTCTGTTTTACTCAGAGAGAGGCTGTTGTTTCAGTAAGTGTAAGGAAAACTCTTCTTGTGCTCATATTTTGATGGAAACAAACACTTCCTTGGATGATGTCACACTCTGTGCTTGTGTTATTAAAAGCAATCAAATGAGTCAACATTTGCCAAATGTCAAGAGTACGCAGGATGTCCGTGCATGGTGTACATTTCCGTGTGTCAGAACATTATATGCTCATGCTGTGGCAAAATCATGACTCTACTACTCTATTCTGAACTTTCTATTTGCTCAAACTCAGAAATGAGTAGTTTAGGTGCAATTTCGATACGATGACCACTATGATAGCTAGTAGTGAGCTAAACCACAGGATTTTCCCTGTCACAGGCCAAATCCATTTAACAACATTTGTTTAAAAAAAATACCTTTTCCACAAGTTATCTATTATCGCTGATGAAAAATGTCCATATTAGTCCTGTTACATGAACTTATACATCTATGAAGACTTCTACAAGTCACATGTTCAACACGGAGTTCATCACTGAATTTTCTGGGGATCATGGGAAGAAGAAAAGCGAGTTCTTTTATTCTTTTCCTTTCTTTATTTTCAATGACTGGTAAGGTCACACTGAAAGTAGAACCTAAATTATTGTTGTAGATTGAAAATTTAGTGAAAAATAATTGCCAGTAAGTATCAGAATGCAATTAATGTCCACATACCATTAGCATTGGATGCTAGTAAACCACATTTTATATAATTGCTCATTCTATTCTAATCTAAAAAATAAATTCAGACTTGTTAGTTTAAAAAAAAAATGAGACCAAGATGAAATTTCATTTAAAACAAATTACTCTTTTCAGAGTTATACATGGGCTAAATAGTATGTTCAAACTCTTAAATTTTCCACAGTTTCCCTACTGAATTATTTATTTGCTACTTGCTTGTTTGTGACTTTTTAAACACACCCTGCACACCCCAGGCAGAGGAAGCTGGTGCCTGGGTAACACTTAGTTGCCATGAAGCAGTTAACTTTGTCTAAGCAAAGGCCAGTTTGCAAGTGACTAAGGGCAGCCTTGTGTTAGGAGGGAGGGCTCTAGACCGTAGCCGCTGCTGTTGTTTTCATTGTGTGCTCGGAACGCGGGGAGAGGGGGAAAAAAAAAACAATAATGCATGTAATGCTGATTTTGGAACTCATCCACACAGCTTTTCCCAGACTGGCCAGCCTTGGGAAAGGCTGATAGCATGGCACACCAGGGCCGGGCGTCTCTCTCTAGGCACTGAGGCAGAGTCGGTCGCCTGCACACAGCAACTATGTACGGGATGAAAGGAATCCTTCCTCCTGCCTGTGAAAAGAAGAAGCACACACAAACACAGGACTCAACCTTCACGCTGAGCCGTCTTGCAAGGCTGGAGCCTCTCTGAATCATCTGGGTTTTGTTTTCAAGTAGAGTTTTTATTTCATCCTTGGTTGGTTCAGCAACATGCTCTGCCATTTTGATTTTCTCTACTCATGGTACATGAGCTGATATCCTAGTAGTAGAGTAGCCGATCAGAATGCGTGATTGCTCATATCCAGTGAATGTAGATAGAATAATGCATAATATACAATATATAGAATATGTATAAGTATATATTGCACTAAAGAGAATATATATATATATATATATATTGCACTGTAATGAAGTGAAGTTGCACAAAGAGGTACAATTGCAATAGAAATGTACTGTACGTATATATTGCACTTTGGTTAGATGAAATTGCATGAAGAGGTGTAAGAGATGAAGGTGAAGTGGTGATGAGACATAGTTATTGTCTGCTATTGTCCTGATGAAGAGTCCGAATGGCCTGAGGGATGAAGCTGCTCCTCATTCTCTCTGTGTTGGCCTTAAGGGAACGAAAACGCTTCCCTGACCTCAACAGAGAGAAGAGTCCACAGTTGGGATGGCAGAGGTCCTGCATTATCTTCCTGGCTTTGGTCCAGCACCGCTTGGTATAGATAAATTGCAGGTCAGGTAGCTCGGTGTGGATGATGCGCTCTGCTGATCACACCACTTTCTGGAGAGCCCGTCTGTCCTGCTTAGTGCTGTTCCCAAACCAGGCAGAGATATTTCCTGTCAGGATGATGCACCTTGATGGTGCAGGAGTAAAAGTTCCTCAGCACCCTTGGTGGAAGACAGAAGTCTCTGAGACATCTTAGACATCTTTCTTAAGTTATTAAACATCATTTTCTTCATGCGTGATGTGATCAGCAACCTATGAATGAAGCACATATGATTATGCACAAACGAATCACATATGTTTGTCATTAAAATGTTATTAAAACATTAAACGGTTAATTTCTCTAAAACTGTTTGAGCCCAGGTTTTTATTTTGCATGCACAAACTTGCACAAAACACAATACTTTTATTCACATTCCATCATATGGTGTGCCAACTTCACATAGGATGCCAATGCTATCATCTATCAGGTCTTGGAGATCTATCACCATGTTTAATTTGAATGACTATCGCAAGAGGAAAAAACCCAGCTTTAATCACATAACATCACTCAGTGGAAACACAGACCATTCGCAATCGTGTTTTGTTGACTTTTTTTTTAAACTCATTTCTATTTTGTGTATAACTGCAATGGAAACCCTGCTACGTTGACTGACAGGGAGAGAGAGAGAGAGAGAGAGTATGCCATCCCTCCCACCCACACACCATGACTAATATTGCTCCCTTGGCTCCCAGCTACAGATGGCAGGGAAAGCTATCTTTTTATTTAAAACCAATTAGTAATTAAAATTTAATTCATATCAGCCATATTAATTCCGTCCACACCTCAGACTAATTCTGACACAATAATTATTTAACAAAGACTTAATTCATTAACCAATTATCATTTTACTGAAAGACATTTCCTCTTTGGTCCTGAGCTTTGTCAAGGTTCTGGGGTTGACTATTTCCACTACTTAAGAGTAATATTTAAACCACAATTTGTGCTTCACATTGACTGTTGAAAGTCCCAGTCCCAGTTTGCATGATGAGCTACAGCCTTTGTAAATTTACCATTAATTTCAGACACGCTGCGAAGGCATTTTGCGCTTTACCTCTTGTCATATGTATATCTAGCATACAGTCTGTAACTCCCACAAGTATTAAAGGTGTTGTCAACTCCTTGGATGTAAATTACTTAAAGGTAGATCTTCTGAAGAATAAAATCCAAACAAATGCAGTTAACAACAAACGTTCCCTCCTTGACACACGCCGAGGCTAGAAGAGCTGAAGGTTAGTGAAAGAGGTGAAGCTTTCTGAACTGACAGAAAACATGATTGACAGGTGAGTTCAGATACTATCTTCTTCTGATTGGTTGGATTCTGAGTTTATCTTATAAGCACATTTTTATTTATTTGTTTGTATTATTTTTTAGTTTTTGTTTTCTTCACATTTTTAGTTTCAATTGATTTGTCATACATTTAACAAAAAAAGTATTACCAAAATTAATCTCCAAATCCATTATCCATAACCACTTATCCTGTGCAGGGTCACAGGCAAGCTGGAGCCTATCCCAGCTGATGATGGGTGAGAGGTAGGGTACACCCTGGACAAGTCACCAGATCATCGCAGGGCTGACACACAGAGACAAACAACCAATCACACTCACATTCACACCTATGGTCAATTTAGAGCCACCAATTAGCCTAACCTGCATGTCTTTGGACTGTGGGGGAAACCGGAGCACCTGGAGGAAACCCACACAGGCACGGGGAGAACATACAAACTCCACACAGAAAGGTCCCCATCGGCCACTGGGCTCAAACACAGAACCTTCTCGCTGTGAGACAACAGTGCTATCCACTACACCACTGTGCCACCCACTCTAACTTTAATTTGTGTCTAAAATGATTCACCAATGACAGAGGGCTGAAAATAGATTTTCAGAAACTGAAAGGAATCCGACTACTTCCATGTCCTCTCAAATTACTAGAAGATTCCAGCAAGCTATGGGGGCACCACTTTCTTTAATTCATAACCTCATAAGATTAAAAAAAAAACTTTATCAAGGGGCATGTCCATCAGCAAGGGAAAACGAGGGAAACTCCAGGGTGCGTAAAGCTGCTTTAATTAGCTCTTGAGTTCACACACACCTGAAAGAGAGCTGTACTATGAGAGGCTGCTGACAGGGTGACGGGCAGAGAGCCAGGGGCACGGGGTAAAGCTAGACCCATAAAATCTGGAGCTATAAAAGCTTCACCTGGTCACAGTGATGACAGGACAGAAATATATTTCATCACTCGATAAAGAAGGACAGCAAGAAGCACTTCAGCAGGTCTGGATTTACGGAGGCATCCAAAACAGTATATATATACAATATATATATATATATATTTGTGTGTGTTTTTTTACATTCTCTTTGGATTAAACTCATTGCATGACCTAAAATGTTTTTTACTTTAATTCCTTCCACCTGCATACTTTTTTCTATAAGTTTCTGGTTCAGGAAAAAACAAAAAACAAACAAAAAAACATATACTACAGATACCACACGTACAAAAACAGCTAGGTAGACAGTTTATGCTGAATTCTAGACGTTGATTGGCCAGGAAGTGTTGATGTATTTTCTATAACAGCAGCTCTGACAATGATTTGTACAGTGGGCTGGTTCACAATCAGGGTAAACTTTTTGGGCCCACAATAGTTCAAAAATCAAACCTCAGATTTTTGCGTGGGCGGCACAGTGGTGTAGTGGTTAGTGCTGTCACCTCACAGCAAGAAGGTCCGGGTTCGAGCCCCGTGGCCGGCGAGGGCCTTTCTGTGCAAAGTCTGCATGTTGTCCACGTGGGTTTCCTCTGGGTACTCCAGTTTCCCCCAAAGACATGCAGGTTAGGTTAACTGGTGACTCTAAATTGACCGTAGGTGTGAGTGTGAATGGTTGTCTATGTGTCAGCCCTATGATGACCTGGTGACTTGTCCATGCCAGGGTGTACCCCGCCTTTTGCCCGTAGTCAGCTGGGATAGGCTCCAGCTTGCCTGCGACCCTGTAGAACAGGATAAAGCAGCTAGAGATAATGAGATGAGATGAGATTTTTGTGTTTCTCTGCTGCCAAAAACAACCTTTTGAGATGGAAATGAACTTGCAGAATTTCAGAGCTCCAGGTCATATACTGGGCATGTTACTTGTAGTGAGAAGAGGCATATTCTCGCTACAAGGCTTAAAGAGGCATAAAGGTTTAAAGAGGCAAAAGCCATCAGCTTTAGTCAGGTGTATACCGGAAGCCAGGGCGCCGGACACAGCAGGTAATCTTAAGGTCCAAGGCAAGCACAGGTTCTCAAAGATAGTTATCCATGCAGGAGCTAATGATATATGCCTTCGTCAGTCTTAGGTTACTAAGAGTAACTTTGTAGAGGTGTTTAAATTAGTGAAGGAAATGTCCGATGCTGTAGTATGCTCTGGCCCCATCCCAATGCAGCGTGGCGATGTAGCTTACAGCAGGTTATGGTTGCTGAACTGCTGGTTGTCCAGGTGGTGCTCTGGAAACAGTGTGGGCTTTATAGATAATTGGGCTAATTTTGAGGGCATTGCTGGCTTGTTAGGGCGGGACGGTATCCATCCCACTCGGGAAGGTGCTGCTCTCATTTCCTGCAGCATAGGTCATAGTCTCAGAACAGGCCTAGTTAATTTCTGACAATCCAGAGCCAAGGCCAGGGAGCAGACGAACAGGCTAAACCGACTGTCTGCTAGCTGCACAGAGTCGTCACTCAGGGTCCACTACATCGAGACTGTGTCTGTTCCTCAAGCTAAACAAAAAGGTAGAAATATTCAGAGAGTTTGTTCCAGTAACCTAATCAATATAAAATTAGATCATACTGACTGTACAGCCACTGCCAGCACCTTTGATCTAAAGGTGCTGATCTATTAAATATTAGATCTCTTACATCTGTAAGCGCTAATGGTTAATGAACTCATCACTGATCAGGATTTTAATGTACTTTGTTTAACTGAAACATGGATTAAGCCAAATGAATATATAGCATTAAATGAAGCTAGTCCTCCTGGATACAGTTATATATACCAGCCTCGAGGAGGAGGCATCGTGGTTATTTATAATGATTATCTAGGTGTAACACAAAAACCTGGTTATAAATTTAATACATTTGAAGTTCTTCATACGAATATAATGTATGTAGCCTCGAAAAATAAGTCTATCCAGTTAATTGCGTTACTTATTATTTACAGGCCCCCGGGGCCATATTCTGAGTTTCATTCTGAATTTGCAGATTTTATCTCAGATCTGGTTATTTCCTTAGACAAAGCTTTAGTTGTCGGAGATTTTAATGTTCACTTTGATAACCCAGAAGACCCTTTGAAAACAGCGTTTGTGTCCATTTTAGATTCAGTAGGGGTTAATCAGAATGTCATAGGATCGACCCATAATGGTGATCACACCCTCAAGCTAATACTAACATTCAGGTTAAACGTAGAAAATATAGTCATACTTCCACAGTCAGAAGTTATCTCAGATCATTATCTCATCTCATTCAAAATATGTCTGAGTAATAATATGCACCTCACCACGCTACTGTATTAAACGTACATTCACATCAACTACTGCACAGAGCTTTATAAATGATCTCCCAGAGTTATCAACTTTGACTGGGTCACTGTTAGCCCCTGCAGAACTTGATCAGGCAACTGAATGCTGAGAGTCAACATTCCGCCATACCTTAGATAATGTAGCTCCTCTTAAAAGGAAAATAGTCAGAGACAAAAAAAATTAGCACCCTGGTATAATGATGACACTCGCACATTAAAACAGACCACTCGAAAATTGGAATGTAAATGGCGTCAAACAAAATTGGTAGTGTTCAAATTAGCGTGGAAGGAGAGCTTCCTGAAGTATAGAAAAGCTCTTACTGCTGCTAGATCAACATATCTCTCCTCCCTAATAGAAGATAACAAAAATAATCCTAGATTCCTATTTTATACTGTAGCAAAATTAACCAGGAATAAGTCCACTATAGACACATGCACACCTGTAGTATGCAGTAGCAATGATTTCATGAATTTTTTTTAATGACAAAATTGAGAATATCCGACAAAAAATTCAAACTACTAATTTAAGGTCAGACAATGTAGGTGACCCTGTAGTTAACAATATAACTGTATCAGATCAGCAATTAGAATGATCAGCAATTAGCAATTAGCTTTCTTTTTCTCTCCTCCTGTGTAAAGTCCACAAGCGGAGGCCATCTGATCTGCTTTAATATCAACAGATCTTCATTTAAGGTACGTGAATCTTTTCATCATGGCACACCTTCAGCCTGTTCAGTGTGCTGAGTGCAGGATGTTTAGTCATTCTTCCTCCATCACTAGCGATAGCTCTATTAGCTTTACTTGTGATAAGTGCAGATTAGTTAGCTCTCTGACGGAGAAGATTTCAGTGCTAGAAGCGCGTGTCCAGGCTTTAGAGCAGGTTAGTGAGTGTGAGAACAGTGTAGTTTCTGTTAGGGAAAGTCTGGACGCCCTAGGTGGAGTTAGCAATCCCCCAACTCCGGCATTAGAGCCCTTACAGTGGGGCAAATGGGTGACGGCTCGGCGGCATAAGCGTAGAGCCAAAGCTACCGCTGAGGCTTGCCCACGGGAACACCACTCCTCTCCGCGTCACGTGTCGAACAGGTTTGCTCTCCTTAGTGATGCACCCACTGAGAAACCTGAAAGAGCTCTGGTTATAGGGGACTCTATCATACGGCATGTGAAATTAGCTCAGCCTTTAGGGGCACCAGCAGCTTTAGTCAGGTGTATACCGGGAGCCAGGGCGCCGGACATAGCAGGTAATCTTAGGGTCCTAGGCAAGCACAGGTTCTCAAAGATAGTTATCCATGCAGGAGCTAATGATATATGCCTTCGTCAGTCTGAGGTTACTAAGAGTAACTTTGTAGAGGTGTTTAAATTAGCGAAGGCGATGTCCGATGCTGTAGTATGCTCTGGCCCCATCCCAATGCGGCGTGGCGATGTAGCTTACAGCAGGTTATGGTCGCTGAACTGCTGGCTGTCCAGGTGGTGCTCTGAAAACAGTGTGGGCTTTATAGATAATTGGGCTAATTTTGAGGGCACTGCTGGCCTGTTAGGGCGGGACGGTATCCATCCCACTCGGGAAGGTGCTGCTCTCATTTCCTGCAGCATAGGTCATAGTCTCAGAACAGGCCTAGTTAATTTCTGACAATCCAGAGCCAAGGCCAGGGAGCAGACGAACAGGCTAAACCAACTGTCTGCTAGCTGCACAGAGTCGTCACTCAGGGCCCACTACATCGAGACTGTGTCTGTTCCCCGAGCTCAACAAAAAGGTAGAAATTTTCAGAGAGTTTGTTCCAGTAACCTAATCAATATAAAATTAGATCAGACTGACTGTACAGCTGCTGCCAGCACCTTTGATCTAAAGGTGGGGCTATTAAATATTAGATCTCTTACATCTAAAGCGCTAATGGTTAATGAACTCATTACTGATCAGGAGTTTAATGTACTGTGTTTAACAGAAACATGGATTAAGCCAAATGAATATATAGCATTAAATGAAGCGAGTCCTCCTGGATAGAGTTATATACACCAGCCTCGTCTAACTGGCAGAGGAGGAGGCGTTGCGGTTATTTATAACGATTATCTAGGTGTAACACACAAACATGGTTATAAATGTAATACATTTGAAGTTCTTCATACACATATAATGTATGTAGCCTCGAAAAATAAGTCTACCCAGTTAATTCCATTGCTTATTATTTACAGGCCCCCAGGGCCATATTCTGAGTTTCTTTCTGAATTTGCAGATTTTATCTCAGATTTGGTTATTTCCTTAGACAAAGCTTTAGTTGTCGGAGATTTTAATATTCACTTTGATAACCCAGAAGACCCTTTAAAAACAGCGTTTATGTCCATCTTAGATTCAGTCGGGATTAAGCAGAATGTCATAGGACCGACCCATAATGGTGGTCACACCCTTGATCTAATACTAACATTCAGATTAAACGTAGACAATATAGTCATACTTCCACAGTCTGAAGTTATCTCAGATCATTGTCTCATCTCATTCAAAATATGTCTGAGTAATAATATATGCACCTCACCACGCTACTGTATTAAACGTACTTTCACGTCAACTACTGCACAGAGCTTTATAAATGATCTCCCAGAGCTGTCAACTTTGATTGGGTCACTGTCAGCCCCTGCAGAACTTGATCAGGCAACTGAATGCTTAGAGTCAACATTCCGCCATACTTTAGATAATGTAGCTCCTCTAAAAATGGTCAGAGACAAAAAATTAGCACCCTGGTATAATGATGACACTCGCACATTAAAACAGACCACTCGAAAATTGGAACGTAAATGGCGTCAAACAAAATTGGTAGTGTTCAAATTAGCTTGGAAGGAGAGCTTCCTGAAGTATAGAAAAGCTCTTAGTGCTGCGAGATCAACATATTTCTCCTCCCTAATAGAAGATAACAAAAATAATCCTAGATTCCTATTTAATACTGTAGCAAAATTAACCAGGAATAAGTCCACTATCAACACATGCACACCTGCAGTATGTAGTAGCAACGACTTCATGAATTTTTTTAATGACAAAATTGAGAATATCCAACAAAAAATTCAAACTACTAATTTAAGGTTAGACAATGAAAGTGACCTTGTAGCTAACAATATAACTGTATCAGATCATCAGTTAGAATGTTTTACTCCCCTAAAAGAAACTGAATTACTTTCATTAATTTCTACATCAAAAGCCTCAACTTGCGTACTAGATCCCTTACCGACACATCTATTCAAACAGATAATGCCTGGAGTAATTGAACCGCTTCTAAAAATAATAAATTCTTCTCTTATGATTGGCTATGTACCCAAATCCTTTAAACTAGCAGTTATCAAACCCCTGATTAAAAAACCTGACCTTGATCCCTGTCAGCTGTCCAATTATCGGCCAATATCAAACCTCCCCTTTATCTCCAAGATCCTTGAAAAAGCTGTGGCACAGCAGTTATGCTCATATTTACATAGGAATAACATCCATGAAATGTATCAGTCAGGATTTAGACCTAATCATAGCACAGAGACAGCACTGGTTAAAGTAGTAAACGACCTACTGTTGGCGTCTGATCAGGGCTGTGTCTCGCTACTTGTGTTGCTTGACCTTAGTGCAGCATTTGATACCATTGATCATTCCATTCTTCTGGATAGACTAGAAAATGTTGTGGGAGTTAAGGGAATGGCCCTCTCCTGGCTCAGGTCTTATCTAACTGATCGTTATCAGTATGTTGATATAAATGGTGATATTTCTAGACGTACCGAGGTAAAGTTTGGTGTTCCACAAGGTTCTGTCTTGGGTCCACTGCTTTTTTCTCTATATATGTTACCTCTGGGCGATATTATTCGTAAACATTGTATTAGTTTCCACTGTTATGCTGATGACACACAGTTGTATGTCTCTGCAAAACCTGATGAGAGACACCAGCTTAATAAAATTGAGGAATGTGTTAAGGACATTAGACACTGGATGCTTATAAATTTCCTTCTGCTTAACTCTGACAAGACTGAAGTACTTGTGCTAGGACCACATACAGCTAGAAATAAGTTTTCTGATTCCACAGTAACTCTGGATGGCCTTTCTGTTTCTTCACGTGCAGTGAAGAATAATAATCACTTCCAATAATCACTTCCTCGGAGTGATTATTGACCCCAGTCTTTCATTCGAAACTCACATTGATAACATCAACCGGATAGCTTTCTTTCATCTCAGAAATATTGCAAAGATAAGAAATTTAATGTCATTGCATGATGCAGAAAAACTAGTCCATGCTTTCGTTACCTCCAGGTTGGATTATTGTAATGCCTTACTGTCTGGATGTTCCAATAAATGCATAAACAAGCTCCAGTTAGTTCAAAATGCCGCAGCAAGAGTCCTTACTAGAACTAGAAAATATGACCACATCACGCCTGTCTTATCCACACTGCATTGGCTCCCAATCAAATTTCGTATTGATTATAAAATACTACTATTGACCTTTAAAGCACTAAATGGTCTCGCACCACAGTACCTGAGTGAACTTCTGCTCCTCTATGACCCGCCACGCCTACTTAGATCAAAAGGTGCAGGCTATCTGCTGGTACCTCGTATAGTGAAGGCTACATCAGGGGGCAGAGCCTTTTCTTACAAAGCCCCACTGTTATGGAACAGCCTTCCAAGTAATGTTCGGGAATCAGACACAGTCTCAGCATTGAAGTCTAGGCTGAAAACATATCTGTTTAGTCAAGCCTTTTGTTAATGGTGTTTATGAGGTAAAGGAGTAGATCTGGAGGGTCCTCAGACATAGAGTGTTTTGGTAATCTGGGATGTATGGATGCTGTCAGTCCCCACTCGCTTGCTCACTCGAGTTTGTTGACGGTGTAGTGGCTGGCTGCTTTAAGTCCCGGGGCTCCCTCATGCCTGTGTTACCTTCTGGCTCTCTCCTTTTAGTTATGCTGTCATAGTTAGTTGCCGGAGTCCCTGCTTGTACTCGGTGCAATATGTATACTGTTCCTACTTATTCAGGTGACATTGGGCATACCTAACCACCTGTGTTTTCTTTCTCTCCCCCCCACCCCAAATCTGTCCCTCTGAGTTACATGGAGTCAACAGGAAATCTTTTGGTGGAGACGGTGGGGACCTCGACTGGCTATCGTAGCCTGCAGGGAATCGGCCGTCAGGCATTCTGTCGCATGTCCCAGACCCGGTGAAATGTAACTGAATTGTCTTGGCCAGGCCTAAGGGTCCCATCTGCAGCTCATCATTGCTGAGGAGTGTGCTCCCATCACCCAATCAAGCATCCAGCCAGAGCAGGTCATGATATATTTTTTACCATATTAACATGCCATTGTGTGTTATGCCTGATGTAAAGACTCTCGTCTCTGCGAGCCTACCACACAGATTTAATACTTGTCATTTTTAGGGCATACCTAACAATGTGTTTTCTTTCTCTCTCCCCCCCCCATCTGTCCCTCTGAGTTACATGTTGATCCTGGGATTGAGATGCTGGCCTCTTCTGCCCCTCGGACCTGCTTGATCCATCCTGGTGCCCTGTGTCTGGTCGGAGTTTTATCGCCCCACTCCTGTGAAGGACGGCCCCATGAGGACAGTTGAGGGTTATACCTGTTAAAACTGTTAATATTATAGTCAGGCTGTCTGTTGTTGCCCAAATGAGGATGGGTTCCCTTTTGAGTCTGATTCCTCTCGAGGTTTCTTCCTCATGTCGTCTGAGGGAGTTTTTCCTTGCCATCGTCGCCACAGGATTGCTCATTGGGGATAGATTAGGGATAAAATTAGCTCATGTTTTAAGTCGTTCAAATTCTGTAAAGCTGCTTTGCGACAATGTTTATTGTTAAAAGCGCTGTACAAATAAACTTGATTTGATTTGATTTAGAATGTTTTACTCCCCTAAAAGAAACTGAATTACTTTCATTAATCTTGGCATCAAAAGCCTCAACTTGTGTACAAGTTATCTATTCAAACAGATAATACCTGAAGTAATTGAACCACTTCTAAAAATGATAAATTCTTCTCTTAGGATTGGCTATGTACCCAAATCCTTTAAACTATCAAACCCCTGATTAAAAAACCTGACCTTGATCCCTGTCAGCTGTCCAATTATCAGCCAATATCAAACCTCCCCTTTATCTCCAAGATCCTTGAAAAAGCTGTGGCACAGCAGTTATGCTTACATAGGAATAACATCCATGAAATGTATCAGTCAGGATTTAGACCTCATCATAGCACAGAGGTTAAAGTAGTAAATGACCTACTGTTGGTGTCTGATCAGGGCTGTGTCTCGCTGCTTGTGTTGCTTGACCTTAGTGCAGCATTTGATACCATTGGTCATTCCATTCTTCGGGATAGACTAGAAAATGTTGTGGGAGTTAAGGGAACGGCCCTGTCCTGGCCCAGGTCTTATTTAACTGATCGCTATCAGTATGTTGATGTAAATGGTGATGTTTCTAGACATACTGAGGTAAAGTTTGGTGTTCCACAAGGTTCTGTCTTGGGTCCACTGCTTTTTTCTTTATATATGTTACCTCTGGGTGATATTATTCATAAACATTGCATTAGTTTCCACTGTTATGCTGATGACACACAGTTGTATGTTTCTGCAAAACCTGATGAGAGACACCAGCTTAATAGAATTGAGGAATGTGTAAAGGACATTAGACACTGGATGCTTATTAATTTCCTTCTGCTTAACTCTGACAAGACTGAAGTACTTGTACTAGGACCACATGCAGCTAGAAGTAAGTTTTCTGATTCCACAGTAACTCTGGATGGCCTTTCTGTTTCTTCATGTGCAGCAGTAAAAGACCTCGGAGTGATTATTGACCCCAATCTTTCATTTGAAACTCACATTGATAACATCAACCGGAAAGCTTTCTTTCATCTCAGAAATATTGCTAAGATAAGAAATTTAATGTCACTACATGACGCAGAAAAACTAGTTCATGCTTTCGTTACCTCCAGGTTGGATTATTGTAATGCCTTACTGTCTGGATGTTCCAATAAGTGTTAGGACTAGGACTGTTTTGGCCTCTAGAGGCCGCTGTTATTTCCTTTTCATGTCGTGTTTATTTTGGCCTCTAGAGGCCGCCACTGTTCCTGTGTTTTGTGTTTGTGTTAATTGCCTAATTATCTTCACCTGTGTCCTTAATTAGTTTGTCTATTTATACCCCTGAGTTCAGTCCTCTTGTCACGGAGTCTTTGTGCTGTTATGTTTATCTCCAGTTTCCTTTGTACTGTGTTTTTTGATCTTCTTAGCTTTTGAATTTTTGCACTTTGCTTTTCTTTTGGATTATACTCTTTGGGTTTTTTTTGTCTTTTGTTTTGCCCTGTATATAGTGTATATAGTTTAATTAAACCTTTTGTTACTTTTTCTACTTCCGCCTCACGCCTCTGCATTTGAGTCATTCCCCTGGTAGCCTAGTGGGGGTTTGCTGGATCATAACACCAACGAACCAGGTTCGAATCCCAGCAAAACCCTAACAGAAAGACTCCGTCATGACCGACTCAGCAGAGGCTGCTTCAACTGTCTACCCGGCCAACCTTCAGGGAATTATGGCAGCTTTGACACGCTTCGGAGCGACCATGGACGCTCATGGACGTACGCTCACCAGCCAACGTGAGTCCCTCGCTCGCCACGAGGAACTGCTTCAGCAAATTGGGAAAACCCTGGCACAGCTGACATCTCTGCCTGCATCTCCTGCTCCTGATCCAGTTCCTGCTCCTGATCCAGCTCCCACTCCTGCTCCAGTGCCTCCTGCAATGCTGCCTTCTTCACCTCGCGAACCCAGCCTTCCTGCACCACAGAGGTATGACGGCAAGCACAGTGAGTGCCGAGAGTTCCTTACCCAGTGTCAACTCACCTTTGAGCTTCAGCCTACCACCTACACTACGGATCGCCGCAAGATTGCCTTTGTGATCACCTTATTAGCTGGTAAGGCGCGAGCCTGGGCTACTGCTATCTGGCAAAGACAGGGACCTGAGTGCTTTGATTTCCAGCTGTTTTCTGAAGAGATGCTTCAGGTCTTCGATCAGGCAGACATCAGTACCGACGCAGCCCGAAAGCTCATGTCCATCCGGCAAGGAGGAAGCGTCGCAGATTACGCCATCTCGTTCCGAACACTCGCAGCAGTAAGTGGATGGAACGAGACTGCCCTGGTGTCAGCCTTCCACCATGGTCTGTCTGACCCCATCAAGGACGGTCTGGCCTCTATTGGATGCCCAAGTGACCTCGAAACCCTCATCTCACATGCTATTCGTCTGGACAACAGGATGAGAGAACGCCACCAAGCCTTGAGCCCCCCCAGCCTCCCTACCTCTACCTGGAGACCGTCTACCTCCTTCAGTGACTGTCCAGAACCCATGCAAGTGGGTCGTACTCGCCTCTCCGCATCTGAGAGGGAGCGCAGAAGGAGGGACAAGTGCTGCATCTACTGTGGCAAGCCTGGTCACTTCCGAGCATCATGTCCCGAACTCTTGGGAAAAGGACCGCCCCGTCCAGCCGAGGGAGGGTTGTGACGGGGCCTACCCTCTCTCCCGGACTCCCTGGCCAAGGAATCTACATCCCGGTCTCCATCTCCTGGGGTGAGTCTGTCCACTCTTGTCAAGCTTTGATAGACTCAGGGGCGGCTGGGAACTTTATGGATATTCACTTCGCCCAAAGCATCAATATTCCGACTGCACCTCTTGAAGTCCCACTGTCTGTGTCTGCCCTCGATGGCCAAGCGTTAGGTGATGGAAGAGTCACCCAAGTTACTTCTCCAGTTTTCCTCCAGTCTCAAGGTCACAAGGAAGAAATATCCCTGCACCTGATTCCTTCACCTGAGTTCCCAGTTATTCTAGGCCTTCCTTGGCTTACTCGCCACAACCCTCGCATAGACTGGGTAACAAGCCAGGTTGTGGAATGGGGCCCTGCATGCCATGCCTCTTGTCTGCTCTCTAGCTCTCCTGTGTCTCCTGCCGAGCCCCCTGATCTCACCGAGTTATCTCAAGTTCCCACAGAGTACTGGGATCTCAAGGAGGTATTCAGCAAGAGCAGGGCCGCCGTTCTTCCTCCGCACCGGGCCTACGACTGTGCCATCGACTTGCTCCCTGGGACTACCCCTCCTCGTGGCAGACTGTTTTCACTCTCTCAGCCAGAACGCAAGGCCATGGAGGAATACCTCAAAGATGCCCTGGTCTCTGGGTTTATTCGACCCTCCACTTCACCTGCTGGAGCCGGCTTCTTCTTTGTCGGCAAGAAGGATGGGGGGCTCCGACCATGTATTGATTACAGGGGCCTGAATAAGATCACTGTGCGCAACCGATATCCCCTTCCGCTGATGTCCACAGCTTTCGACCTGCTCCAAGGCGCCACCGTCTTCACCAAGTTGGACCTACGGAACGCATACCACCTCATCCGTATCCGACAGGGAGACGAGTGGAAGACTGCCTTTAACACCCCGTCTGGGCACTACGAATACCAGGTGATGCCCTTCGGACTCACCAACGCACCAGCTGTTTTTCAGGCCCTAATCAACGACGTCTTAAGGGACATGATTAACCTATACGTTTTTGTCTACCTCGACGACATCCTTATCTTTTCCAAGACCGTGCAGGAGCACCGCCACCATGTCCGCCAGGTTCTCCAGAGGCTGCTACAGAACAATCTGTTCGCCAAGGCCAGAAATGCGAATTTCATGTTCCCGAGGTCTCCTTTCTGGGATTTATTGTACGGACAGGCCAACTCCAAATGGACCCTGCCAAGACCCTGGCCGTCCGGGACTGGCCTACTCCCAAGTCCGTTAAGGAGGTTCAGCGGTTCTTAGGATTCGCTAACTTCTACCGCAAGTTCATCAGGAACTTCAGTTCTGTGGCAGCACCCATGTCAGACCTCACCAAAGGGACAGGTGGATCTTATGGCTGGTCTCCTCAGGCAGAAAAGGCGTTCAAAGACCTCAAGGACCGCTTCTGCACGGCACCCATTCTGGTTCTCCCGGACACCTCCCAACCATTCATCGTGGAGGTGGACGCCTCGGACAGTGGTGTCGGCGCGGTGCTCTCTCAACGTTCGGAAGGAAAGCTGCACCCCTGCGCTTACTTCTCCCACCGCCTGAGTCCTGCTGAGTCCCGGTACGATGTGGGGGATCGAGAACTGCTAGCGGTCAAACTGGCCCTTGAGGAGTGGAGGCACTGGCTGGAGGGAGCACAACATCCATTCCTGGTTTGGACTGACCACAAGAACCTGGAGTACCTCCAGCAAGCCAAGAGACTGAACCCTCGACAGGCTAGGTGGGCCCTGTTTTTCAGTCGGTTTGACTTCACCCTCTCATACCGCCCCGGCTCCAAGAACACCAAACCTGACGCACTGTCCAGACTGTTCTCTGCCACTAACAGGGAGAATGAAGTCGGGCCTATTATCCCTGTGTCCCGGATTGTGGCCCCTGTCCGCTGGGGTATTGAGGAGGCTGTCCGACGAGCCCAACGCCAGGACCCCGGTCCTGGGACGGGGCCACCAGGCATCTTGTACGTCCCACATCAAGCCCGGGCCAAGGTTCTCCAGTGGGGTCACTCTTCCCCTCTCACCGCCCACCCGGGAGCTCGGAGGACCCTGGACTTCCTGAAAAGACGCTTCTGGTGGCCTAACATGGAGAAGGAAGTAAGGTCATTTGTCCTGTCCTGTGAGGTTTGCACCAGAACCAAGAACCCACGACAGCGTCCCCAGGGTCTCCTGCATCCTCTGACCATTCCCCGGCGTCCCTGGTCCCACGTGGCAGTCGACTTTATCACGGGTCTCCCTGAGTCACAAGGTAACACGGTCATTTTGGTCTTAGTTGACAGATTCTCCAAGGCCTGCCGCTTCATACCACTGTGCAAACTCCCCTCTGCTCTTGAAACTGCGAAACTTTTGTTTAATCATGTCTTCCGAGTCTTTGGTCTTCCACAGGACATCGTCTCAGACCGAGGGCCCCAGTTCTCCTCCCGAGTGTGGCACGGGTTCTGCAAGGTCATCGGAGCCACTGCCAGCCTCTCCTCTGGGTTTCACCCACAGTCCAATGGTCAGACGGAGAGGCTCAACCAGGACCTGGAAACCACCCTGCGAGGCCTGGCTATGGATAACCCGACATCGTGGAGCACCTGGCTGCCATGGGCGGAGTACGCCCACAACACCCTGCAGTCATCGGCCACCAAGCTGTCGCCATTCCAGTGCCAATTCGGGTTCCAGCCACCTCTGTTCCCGGACCAGGAGGAGGACGCGGGGGTGCCCTCGGTCAACCAATATGTGAGACGGTGTCGCAAGACCTGGAGCAAGGTCAGGAAGACCCTCATACAGACCTCCAGAACCAACCAGACTCAGGCCAACCGCCATAGAAGACCTGCACACGCTTTCCGCCCTGGGCAGCGTGTTTGGCTGTCCACTAAGGACCTTCCACTGCGGGTGGAGAACCGCAAGCTTGCTCCTCGCTACATTGGCCCCTTCAAGGTGGTGCGCAGGGTGAACCCTGTCTCCTACCGGCTCCAGTTGCCCCGGACTCTGAGGATCAACCCCACTTTCCATGTTTCCCTGTTACGGCCCGTACTGACATCTACGTATGCCCCTGCCCCTAGGAACCCCCCACCCCCCCGCATCTTCCAGGGGCAGACTGTGTTCACTGTGAATCGCCTGCTTGACTCCCGCCGGGTCCGCGGCGGGTTGCAATATCTGGTGGACTGGGAGGGCTATGGTCCTGAGGAGCGCTGCTGGGTTCCTGCTCGGGATGTCCTTGATAAAGAACTATGTCGGGACTTCCATTCGGCCCATCCGGATCGCCCTGGGAACGTCAGGAGACGCTCCTAGAGGGGGGGGTCCTGTTAGGACTAGGACTGTTTTGGCCTCTAGAGGCCGCTGTTATTTCCTTTTCATGTCGTGTTTATTTTGGCCTCTAGAGGCCGCCACTGTTCCTGTGTTTTGTGTTTGTGTTAATTGCCTAATTATCTTCACCTGTGTCCTTAATTAGTTTGTCTATTTATACCCCTGAGTTCAGTCCTCTTGTCACGGAGTCTTTGTGCTGTTATGTTTATCTCCAGTTTCCTTTGTACTGTGTTTTTTGATCTTCTTAGCTTTTGAATTTTTGCACTTTGCTTTTCTTTTGGATTATACTCTTTGGGGTTTTTTTGTCTTTTGTTTTGCCCTGTATATAGTGTATATAGTTTAATTAAACCTTTTGTTACTTTTTCTACTTCCGCCTCACGCCTCTGCATTTGAGTCATTCCCCTGGTAGCCTAGTGGGGGTTTGCTGGATCATAACACCAACGAACCAGGTTCGAATCCCAGCAAAACCCTAACAATAAGTGCATAAACAAGCTCCAGTTAGTTCAAAATGCAGCAGCAAGAGTCTTTACTAGAACTAGAAAATATGACCACATCACCCCTGTCTTATCCACACTGCATTGGCTCCCAATCAAATTTCATATTGATTATAAAATACTACTATTGACCTTTAAAGCACTGAATGGTCTCGCACCACAGCACCTGAGTGAACTTCTGGTCCTCTATGACCTGCCATGCCTACTTAGATCAAAAGATGCAGGCCATCTGCTGGTACCTTGTATAGTGAAGGCTACATCAGCAGGCAGAGCCTTTTCTTTCAAAGCCCCACAGTTATGGAACAGCCTTCCAAGTAGTGTTCGGGAATCAGACACAGTCTCAGTGTTTAAGTCTAGGCTGAAAACATCTGTTTAGTCAAGCCTTTTGTTAATGGTGTTTATGAGGTCAAGGTGTAGATCTGGAGGGTCCTCAAACATAGAGTGTTTTGGTAAACTGGGATGTATGGATGCTGTCAGTTCCCCACTCACTTGCTCACTCGAGTTTGTTGACGGTGTAGTGGCTGGCTGCTTTATGTCCTGGGGCTCCCTCATGCCTGTGTTATCTTCTGGCTCTCCCCTTTTAGTTATGCTGTCATAGTTAGTTTTGCCGGAGTCCCTGCTTGTATTCAGTGCAATATGTATACTGTTCCTACTTATTCAGGTGACACTGGGCATACCTAACAAACTGTGTTTTATGTCTCTCTCTTCTCTCCCTCCCCCCCCAAATCTGTCCCTCTGAGTTACATGTCGGTCCTGGGATCGAGATGCTGACCTCTTCTGCTCCTTGGACCTGCCTGATCCATCCTGGTGCCCTGTGTCTAGTTGGAGTCTCATCGCATCGCTCCTGTGGAGGGCGGCCCCATGTGGACAGTTGGGGGTCGCGCCTGGAGGACGATCTGGACTCTTGCAGTGGTGCTTTTGTAGCTGGGGACTGCAGTTGACTTGCTGACTTTGAGACTGCGGTTGTTGTGAACGGTTTTGCGCTCGGGTTTCCGTCAGTGGGGGGTTTATAGCATCAACGGAGCTGACTTTATGTTAGGACTGTTAATGCTATAGTCATGTTGTCTGTTGTTGCCCAAATGAGGATGGGTTCCCTTTTGGGTCTGGTTCCTCTTGAGGTTTCTTCCTCATGTCGTCTGAAGGAGTTTTTCCTTGCCACCATCACCACAGGCATGCTAATTGGGGATAGATTAGGGATAAAATTCTCATATTTTAAGTCGTTCAAATTCTGTAAAGCTGCTTTGCGACAATGTTTATTGTTAAAAGCACTATACAAATAAACTTGACTTGGCTTGGCATATAGTGTATTTCTAAAGTTGACCCACTTTCTTATAGTCCACAAGAGTAAGGGATACAAAGAAAAAACTGTTGAAATGGATGTGACTTATGTTAAGTACAAATTTTCAAGTCCTGTACAGTGATGTTTGTACATGGTGGTAACTGTAATAACAACTGAAGTGGTGAGGATCCTTGTGGTTTTCCCAAGAGGACACTTTTTGATGGACTCATATTTCAACCACATGTGATGCGCTGCTGCAAATGTGTCTCACATCTGTTTCAAGTCCCGTTTTGTTTTTTTTGGGAAGGGTTTTCTGTTGTGCAACAACAGAGTATTCTGCTTCAAAAGAGACAAATATTTCCTTTAAAAAATAATTTACAACATCATACGGTGAGTGTTTTCCAGAGAGGACATTTTTGACGGACAAAGGATCCTGTTGGAGGCACTTAGTTTACAAAATAAAAGTAACTTCCACTTAAATATCTTTCTATTGTGAATGAAAGTGCTGTATATGTCCCAAAGTAAAACCTAAAAAAAATGCAATTCTGAATTTAGCTAGTAAAATCTAAGTGTACGTAATAATTAAAGTAGAGTGAAATGAAATGGCTACAAGGTCAAAACAGAGCCCTCATTTGACTCTTAAACATATTTACAAGACCTTATAAGAGACATTACTGCTGTTGGTAGGGCTGGTGTGTGTTAGGACTTGGACTGTTTTGGCCTCTAGAGGCCGCTGTTATTTCCTTTTCGTGTCATGTTTATTTTGGCCTCTAGAGGCCGCCACTGTTCCTGTGTTTTGTGTTTTTGTTAATTGCCTGTTTAGTCCTAATTATCTTCACCTGTGTCCTTAATTAGTTTGTGTATTTATACCCCTGAGTTCAGTCCTCTTGTCACGGAGTCTTTATGCTGTTATGTTTATCTCCAGTTGTGCTGTACCGTGTTCTTTGTTTTGCACTTTGCTTTTCTGTTTTTTTGGCTTTTGTTTTGTACCTTTGGATATTTTTATTTTTGTGATCTTCTGAGCTTTTGCATTTTTGCCTTTTCCTTTTTGGACTTTGAACTTTTGATATTTTATTTTTCCCTTTGTCTTCCCAGTATTGGATTATACTCTTTGTTTTTGTTTTTTTGTTTTGCCCTGTATATAGTGTATATAGTATAAACAAACCTTTTGATACTTTTTCTACTTCCGCCTCACGTCTCTGCATTTGAGTCATCCCCCTGGTGGCCTAGTGGGGGTTTGCTGGATTATCACACCAACGAACCAGGTTCGAATCCCAGCAAAACCCTAACAGAAAGATTCCGTCCCGACCGACTCAGCAGAGGCTGCTTCAACTGTCTACCCGGCCAACCTTCAGGGAATTACGGCAGCTTTGACACGCTTCGGAGCAACCATGGACGCTCATGGGCGTACGCTCACCAGCCAACGTGAGGCCCTTGCTCGCCACGAGGAACTGCTTCAGCAAATCGGGAAAACCCTGGCACAGCTGACATCTCTGCCTGCATCTCCTGATCCAGCTCCCGCTCCTGCTCCTGTGCCTCCTGCCATGCTGCCTTCTTCACCTTGCGAACCCAGCCTTCCTGCACCACAGAGGTATGACGGCAAGCACAGTGAGTGCCGAGAGTTCCTTACCCAGTGTCAACTCACCTTTGAGCTTCAGCCTACCACCTACACTACGGATCGCCGCAAGATTGCCTTTGTGATCACCTTATTAGCTGGTAAGGCGCGAGCCTGGGCTACTGCTATCTGGCAAAGACAGGGACCTGAGTGCCTTGATTTCCAGCTGTTCTCTGAAGAGATGCTTCGGGTCTTCGATCAGGCGGACATCAGTACCGACGCAGCCCGAAAGCATCATGTCCCGAACTCTTGGGAAAAGGACCGCCCCGTCCAGCCGAGGGAGGGTTGTGACGGGGCCTACCCTCTCTCCCGGACTCCCTGGCCAAGGAATCTACATCCCGGTCTCCATCTCCTGGGGTGAGTCTGTCCACTCTTGTCAAGCTTTGTTAGACTCAGGGGCGGCTGGGAACTTTATGGATATTCACTTCGCCCAAACTATCAATGTTCCGACTGCACCTCTTGAAGTCCCACTGTCTGTGTCTGCCCTCGATGGCCAAGCGTTAGGTGATGGAAGAGTCACCCAAGTTACTTCTCCAGTCTTCCTCCAGTCTCAAGGTCACAAGGAAGAAATATCCCTGCACCTGATTCCTTCACCTGAGTTCCCAGTTATTCTAGGCCTTCCTTGGCTTACTCGCCACAACCCTCGCATAGACTGGGTAACAAGCCAGGTTGTGGAATGGGGCCCTGCATGCCATGCCTCTTGTCTGCTCTCTAGCTCTCCTGTGTCTCCTGCCGAGCCCCCTGATCTCACCGAGTTATCTCAAGTTCCCCCAGAGTACTGGGATCTCAAGGAGGTATTCAGCAAGAGCAGGGCCGCCGTTCTTCCTCCGCACCGGGCCTACGACTGTGCCATCGACTTGCTCCCTGGGACTACCCCTCCTCGTGGCAGACTGTTTTCCCTCTCTCAGCCAGAACGCAAGGCCATGGAGGAATACCTCAAAGACGCCCTGGTCTCTGGGTTCATTCGACCCTCCACCTCACCTGCTGGTGCCGGCTTCTTCTTTGTCGGCAAGAAGGATGGGGGGCTCCGACCATGTATTGACTACAGGGGCCTGAACAAGATCACTGTGCGCAACCGATATCCCCTTCCGCTGATGTCCACTGCTTTCGACCTGCTCCAAGGCGCCACCGTCTTCACCAAATTGGACCTACGGAACGCATACCACCTCATCCGTATCCGACAGGGAGACGAGTGGAAGACTGCCTTTAACACCCCGTCTGGGCACTACGAATACCAGGTGATGCCCTTCGGACTCACCAACGCACCAGCTGTTTTTCAGGCCCTAATCAACGACGTCTTAAGGGACATGATTAACCTGTATGTTTTTGTCTACCTCGACGACATCCTTATCTTCTCCAAGACCATGCAGGAGCACCGCCACCATGTCCGCCAGGTTCTCCAGAGGCTGCTACAGAACAATCTGTTCGCCAAGGCCCAGAAATGCGAATTTCATGTTCCCGAGGTCTCCTTTCTGGGATTTATTGTACGGACAGGCCAACTCCAAATGGACCCTGCCAAGACCCTGGCCGTCCGGGATTGGCCTACTCCCAAGTCCGTTAAGGAGGTTCAGCGATTCTTAGGATTCGCTAACTTCTACCGCAAGTTCATCAGGAACTTCAGTTCTGTGGCAGCACCCATGTCAGACCTCACCAAAGGGACAGGTGGATCTTATGTCTGGTCTCCTCAGGCGGAAAAGGCGTTCAGAGACCTCAAGGACCGCTTCTGCACGGCACCCATTCTGGTCCTCCCGGACACCTCCCAACCATTCATCGTGGAGGTGGACGCCTCGGACAGTGGTGTGGGCGCGGTGCTCTCTCAACGTTCGGAAGGAAAGCTGCACCCCTGCGCTTACTTCTCCCACCACCTGAGTCCTGCGGAGTCCCGGTACGATGTGGGGGATTGAGAACTGCTAGCGGTCAAACTGGCCCTTGAGGAGTGGAGGCACTGGCTGGAGGGAGCGCAACATCCATTCCTGGTTTGGACTGACCACAAGAACCTGGAGTACCTCCAGCAAGCCAAGAGACTTAACCCTCGACAGGCTAGGTGGGCCCTGTTTTTCAGTCGGTTTGACTTCACCCTCTCGTACCGCCCCGGCTCCAAGAACACCAAACCTGACGCACTGTCCAGGCTGTTCTCTGCCACTAACAGGGAGAATGAAGTCGGGCCTATTATCCCTGTGTCCCGGATTGTGGCCCCTGTCCGCTGGGGTATTGAGGAGGCTGTCCGTCGAGCCCAATGCCAGGACCCCGGTCCTGGGACGGGGCCACCGGGCCTCTTGTATGTCCCACATCAAGCCCGGGCCAAGGTTCTCCAGTGGGGTCACTCTTCCCCTCTCACCGCCCACCCAGGAGCTCGGAGGACCCTGGACTTCCTGAAAAGACGCTTCTGGTGGCCTAACATGGAGCAGGAAGTAAGGTCATTTGTCCTGTCCTGTGAGGTTTGCACCAGAACCAAGAACCCACGACAGCGTCCCCAGGGTCTCCTGCATCCTCTGACCATTCCCCGGCGTCCCTGGTCCCACGTGGCGGTCGACTTCATCACGGGTCTCCCTGAGTCACAAGGTAACACGGTCATTTTGGTCATTGTTGACAGATTCTCCAAGGCCTGCCGCTTCATACCACTGTGCAAACTCCCCTCTGCTCTTGAAACAGCGAAACTTTTGTTTAATCATGTCTTCCGAGTCTTTGGTCTTCCACAGGACATCGTCTCAGACCGAGGGCCCCAGTTCTCCTCCCGAGTGTGGCACGGGTTCTGCAAGGTCATCGGAGCCACTGCCAGCCTCTCCTCTGGGTTTCACCCACAGTCCAATGGTCAGACGGAGAGGCTCAACCAGGACCTGGAAACCACCCTGCGAGGCCTGGCTATGGATAACCCGACATCGTGGAGCACCTGGCTGCCATGGGCAGAGTACGCCCACAACACCCTGCAGTCATCGGCCACCAAGCTGTCGCCATTCCAGTGCCAATTCGGGTTCCAGCCACCTCTGTTCCCGGACCAGGAGGAGGACGCAGGGGTGCCCTCGGTCAACCAATATGTGAGACGGTGTCGCAAGACCTGGAGCAAGGTCAGGAAGACCCTCATACAGACCTCCAGAACCAACCAGACTCAGGCCAACCGCCATAGAAGACCTGCACACACTTTCCGCCCTGGGCAGCGGGTTTGGCTGTCCACTAAGGACCTTCCGCTGCGGGTGGAGAACCGCAAGCTTGCTCCTCGCTACATTGGCCCCTTCAAGGTGGTGCGCAGGGTGAACCCTGTCTCCTACCGGCTCCAGTTGCCCCGGACTCTGAGGATCAACCCCACTTTCCATGTTTCCCTGTTGCGGCCCGTACTGACGTCTACGTATGCCCCTGCCCCTAGGAACCCCCCACCCCCCTGCATCTTCCAGGGGCAGACTGTGTTCACTGTGCATCGCCTGCTCGACTCCCGCCGGGTCCGCGGCGGCTTGCAATATCTGGTGGACTGGGAGGGCTATGGTCCTGAGGAGCGCTGCTGGGTTCCTGCTCGGAATGTCCTAGATAAAGAACTGTGTCGGGACTTCCATTCGGCCCATCCGGATCGCCCTGGGAACGTCAGGAGACGCTCCTAGAGGGGGGGGTCCTGTTAGGACTTGGACTGTTTTGGCCTCTAGAGGCCGCTGTTATTTCCTTTTCGTGTCATGTTTATTTTGGCCTCTAGAGGCCGCCACTGTTCCTGTGTTTTGTGTTTTTGTTAATTGCCTGTTTAGTCCTAATTATCTTCACCTGTGTCCTTAATTAGTTTGTGTATTTATACCCCTGAGTTCAGTCCTCTTGTCACGGAGTCTTTATGCTGTTATGTTTATCTCCAGTTTCCTCTGTACCGTGTTCTTTGTTTTGCACTTTGCTTTTCTGTTTTTTTGGCTTTTGTTTTGTACCTTTGGATATTTTTATTTTTGTGATCTTCTGAGCTTTTGCATTTTTGCCTTTTCCTTTTTGGACTTTGAACTTTTGATATTTTATTTTTCCCTTTGTCTTCCCAGTATTGGATTATACTCTTTGTTTTTGTTTTTTTGTTTTGCCCTGTATATAGTGTATATAGTATAAACAAACCTTTTGATACTTTTTCTACTTCCGCCTCACGTCTCTGCATTTGAGTCATCCCCCTGGTGGCCTAGTGGGGGTTTGCTGGATTATCACACCGACGAACCAGGTTCGAATCCCAGCAAAACCCTAACAGTGTGTCCCTGTAAAATAAGGTAGAAGAAACTCCAGCATACACACTGGACCTAGTTGCAGGAGTTAGTTGGTGTTATTCAAAAAGACAACCATGACTGTGAAACAGCCCTAGTAGTTTCTGTAGTAGCAACTCATTCACAGGGGCATGTATGGTGGATGCTATAGATTAGATTAGATTAGATAAAACTTCAGTGATCCCTTTGGGAGGGTTCCCTCAGGGAAATTAAGATTCCAGCAGCATCATTACAGAGAAAAGAAATAGAGAAAACTTCTAGATATTTTAAAATAAATTAAGTATTTACATATACAAATATAAAAGAATAAGATATGGGGAAGAGGGGGAGGGGGTGGCAGGAAAGATATTGCACTTTATATTGCACATTGTCTGGTATTGCTTATTGTTAGGCTAGGCTACTGCTCCTTCCCGTCCTCTGTCCTCCTGTTACCCCCCCCCCCCCCCCCCCAGAGAGGAGTTGTACAGTCTGATGGCGTGAGGGACAAAGGAGTTTTTGAGTCTATATATAATCTAAGCCTAATAAAAACATCATTGTTGGTATGGAGAAGGCACTTAGGCAACTTTTTCAAAGGAATTTCCAGTGTCAGCACTTTCTATATTTCAGAGATAAAGTAGTAATTTTAAGGTTTTCACCATAAGAAAGTCATCAGGATAGAGGACTTTGTGCCGTGTGGCTTCAAGAGAAAAAAAAAAACAGTCTAGTGAGTAAACAACTGTTTATAGCTGCTATACCAGTCAAAAGTTTGTACACCCCTACTCATTCCTATGTTTTTCTATATTTTGTATTTTCTACATTGTAGAACAACACTGAAGACATCAAAACTATGACTTAACATATGGACCATATATGGAATTATGTAAATTTTAAAAAGTGTTAAAAAAGCATGTTTCATATTTTAGATTCTTCAAAGTAACCAGCGTTTACCTTGATGACGCTTGACACACTATTGGCATTATCTTAACCACTACTTCATGAGGTAGTCACCTGGAATGCTTTTCAATTAACAGGTGTGCCTTGTCAAAAGTTAATTAGTGGGGGGCGTTACGGCTCAGGTGGATAAGGCGCCATACCATAAATCCGGGGACCTGGGTTCGATTCCGACCCGAGGTCATTTCCCGATCCCTCCCCGTCTCTCTCTCTCTCCCACTCATTTCCTGTCTCTACACTGTCCAATAAAGGTGAAAAAAGCCCAAAAAAATCTTTAAAAAAAAAGTTAATTAGTGGACGAGTTTAATAATAACAATACAGTAAATAGCTCTATTCCACACCCCAAGTGTAGCAATCCATATTATGTCAAGAACCGAACAACTAAGTAAAGAGAAATGACATCCATCATTACTTTAAGACATGAAGTATCTTTTCATTAATAAAAAAAAGATAAAGAAAAGCCATTGAATTACATGTGTCCAGAGTTTTGACTGGTCCTGTAAGTGATAACAGAAACAAACTTGCAAATGTAACTATAAATGCATAAAAAGTATGGCACGTTATTCCTTAAAAACAAAGAATCAATTATTGTGTTATAAGAAGAATTAAACACATAATTTACATGGTGGAAACATCACCCCACCCCATCACTGATTATTTTACTATATTAGCACACCCTTGTGTTTTGCTTTATTCCTTAATTACCCAGTAACATCAGTAGGAAGGGTAGCCAGCTATTGTCTTTAAGTTGTAAGTATTTCCTGTAAAGTTAGATTTATTGCTTCCAGATTGTTCTAATAATGTGTCTATGCTACATCATGCCCTTGCAGTATTCTGAAGGTCATACAGCAGTCATCAGGTGTGACTTAAAGCATAAACAAGGTACCTTGAGTCATTTTAGCACCCTAGGCAACTGAATTAATGTGGTTGGTGTGTTTCATTTCTAAATTTAAATAATAATCTCTCCAAAGTGAAATGTCTAGTTGACTAGTCTAGTCTGGGCATAAACACTGGACTCCTGGCAGTTACTGTATGGAACATGGCAGAATTATTGGCCATGGTACTTTTTGGAGCCTGTTAGCTGAAACATCAGTCTTTTCAGACCAGGCAGCTGATTGAGGAGGCTGTGGCAGCCAAATCTGTTGGAGATCTTTTTTTGTGTTAAGAAAGAAAGAACGAACAACAAAGCTTGCTTTCACAGACAAATCCTAGCTAACTGTCACACTGCACGCTTCCCATTAATTTGTAATAATAATAATAATAATAATAATAATTATTATTATTATTATTATTATTATTATTATTATTATTATTTCGCACAAATTAACATTTAAATATGATCAAATGTGCATTACAGACATTAATAAATAGCTAAATTACAAAACATTGTCTACTGTACAAAAAATATATAAAAATTCCTATATAAAGCATAAAATCAAAAAATTTTATGTAAAACAAATTTTATACTTAAGCAAAACAAATTTATATTACTTATTGTCTAGAAATAATTTATCTTTATCTTCGTATAAATATTGCAGTTGAAAAATCAGTGAATAAAATGTTTCTTTAAATCAGAATATCTCATGATATAATAAAATATAATATAACAATGATGCATTAATATGATCAGTTGTAGTATATAACATTTATCCATAAGCAGCCCGAAACAAAAACATTTTAACCAGAGACTTAAAATAATCAAAATTCTTCTTGTGTCTGATTTCACGAGGAAGAGCATTAAAAACTTTAGGCGCTGCAACAGCGAAGGCCCTTTCACCGAGAGTCTTCTTGGCTCTTACATTAAAAGGTTTAAGAAAAATAAATAATAATTCCAATAAATAAACATTCCCAGTGTTCTCTATATTAGCTTCTGGCTGTTTTATTACCTCATTATGAAAAGTGCACAATATAACTTGATATCATTGAAGCAATAAATTGTGGTCATTTTGCTTCTGTGTGGAAAGAATCAGAATCAGAATAGCATTAAGACTAAAGTGTGTATTAGTGATCTTGCTTTAAGGACCTTAAGTTCATGGAAAGCTTTTTTTATCATATTGTTTTTGCTATACTAAAATATCCTGATAGTTTTAGTACTTTTTATTCGACCATAGACATTTTTAAACAACAAGAAAATATGTTGTCTATGACTTCTCATGACATGTTATGTACTTTCTCGGAAGCAATCCAAACTACTAAGCTGTGAAAAAAAATTAACGTGAGAAAGGTCAAGCGCTGCCCCGGTTCACAATAGTAGTTGGGCATTTCCCTGGTTTTATGTCATGTTCGTTCAATTGGGCATAGAGCAAACAAACAATGTAGAGAATACAGTGGCGAGCGGGCGCCTCACGGCTGGCAGCGAGATCCCGACGGCCCCTGATGGCCCTCGCTGTGCCTTCTCTCACATGATGATTGGGTTTCAGTGTTGCGCCGAGCTGTGGGAACAGAGCCTGTTACACTGGCAGGATGCCTGGGAGAGTGTGTTACGCTCCACCAGGGTGAAAGCACATGACAGAGGGGTGTGTGTGTGCGTGCATGCGTGCATGAAGGGAGGCGGGAGTGTGTGCCCCCAGACAATGTCCTGTTAACCCAGGAAACGGCTTATTGAGCTGGAGTCTCCAGTATGTGCCTGTGTGGGTACGTGTTAATTTGTATGCATTGTTTTTTAAATATTTATTCACCGTAGTGCAAAAAAGCAGATTGCACTCTAGAGACTCATTATATTAATCTAATACACACAACTTAATGAACTAATATATGTTTAGTAGAAACTTCAAGCACCTATATTTGAGAATTACTGATTAATTTCCTGTTACCCGGTGTACAATGTTGTTAACCCCGCCGACAGTAGTCGGAGGGGTTATTATTTTCACCTGCGTCAGTCTGTGTGTGTGTATCTGTCTGTCTGTCTGTGTGTCTGCAAGATATCTCGAGAACCAATGGATCGATTTGGACCAAATTTTGTACATGTGTTGCCAATCACCCAGGAAGGAAACCATTAAATTTTGGAGGTCAAAGGTCAAGGTCATGGCAGAACTTCGAAATTTTCGCCCAATGTATTTTAATAGGGAAAAGGCGGGGTTTGCACTCGTTAGAGTGTCCCTGTCTAGTTGATCTTATGTAGCCCACAGTATATTTGTTATACCTTCATATTTGAATAAAAAAAATAAAAGCCATAAAGTGATGCCTTTCCAAGACTAAATGCATGTTTCATATGATATTCAAGAGAACAAAATGTTGAGCTTATAGTCTGTGCATTAGAGTCTCCATAAGCGCGAATTAGTTATAAAAATTAAACAAAGTAGGCAAAAGAAGGCCATGTGATCATTAGCAATGTGCTTACCCACCTTTAGATTTCTTTTTAGAGCTAGAACACATACAGTCACCGGTCACTTTAATAGGAACTTATTGTTGATTCTAAGATTCCTGTTCTCGGCTGCAGGAGTAGAACCCAATGTGGTCTTCTGCTGTTGCATGCTGAGATGCTTTTCTGCTCACCACGGTTGTAAAGATTGATTATATGAGTTGTTATATGTCCTGGCAGCTCAAACCAATCTAGCCATTTTCCTCTGACCTCTCTTATCAGCAAGGCATTTCCACCCACAGAACTGTCGCTTACTCAGTTGTTGTTTTTTTTCACCATTCTGTGTAAACTCTAGAGACTGTTGTGTATGAAAACCCCAGGAGATCAGCAGTTTGTGAAATACTCAAACCAGTCCATCTGGCTCAAATCAACACCCATGCCACAGTGAAAGTCACAGATCACAATTTTTTCCATTCTGATGTTTGAAGTGAACAATAACTGAACCTCTTGATTTGTATCTGCATGACTTTATATGCATTGTGCTCCTGTCAAGGGATTGGCTGATTTGGTAAGTGCATAAAAGAGCAGGTGGATGGGTGTTCCTAATAAAGTGGCCAGTGAGTGTACAGGGCAGTTGGTTTACTTTTTTTTAACCGACATTTATTTAATCCAAAATGTATCAGTCTTTATTATGATAAGCCTAATTATGAAATATAACTAAACAGATACACCTTTTTCTTCCACACAATTTGTGATACAATTTATATTTCTAATACTTTAATATTGCATTTTATGTTGAAATAAGTTTTACCAAGAAAGCACGAAGAACAGGAAAGTCACAGTGAACTTTTAATAAATAGTTCTTGAATAAAATGACTTTCCCAGACCAGACAAAGATGGTGATTTTGGATATGTGAACAAAACCTAGCATAAATATTGCTGTATTTTCGAGTCATATTTCAACCTCAGGATATTCAATTATATACAGTACTGTGCAAAAGTCTTAGACACATGTAAAGAAATACTGTAGACCAAAAATGGCTTAAAACATAATGAAATTAAATATTTCAACATTTTAAAATATATAATAAACAGCAGTAAGCCATAATAAATGAAACAAAGTCAATATTTGGTGTGAGAAGACCCTTTGCTTTAAAATATATATATATATATATATATATATATATATATATATATATATATATATATATATATACACACACACACACAGTGGTGCTTGAAAGTTTGTGAACCTTTTAGAATGTTCTACATTTCTGCATAAATATGACCTAAAACATCATCAGATTTTCACACAAGACCTAAAAGTAGATAAAGAGAACCCAGTTAAGCAAATGAGACAAAAATATTATACTTGGTCATTTATTTATTGAGGGAAATGATCCAAAATTACATATCTGTAAGTGGCAAAAGTATGTGAACCTCTAGGATTAGCAGTTAATTTGAAGGTGAAATTAGAGTCAGGTGTTTTAAAATCAATGGGATGAAAATCAGGTGTGAGTAGGCACCCTGTTTTATTTAAAGAACAGGGATCTATCAAAGTCTGATCTTCACAACACGTGTTTGTGGAAGTGTATCATGGCACGAACAAAGGAGATTTCTGAGGAACTCAGAAAAAGCATTGTTGATGCTCATCAGGCTGGAAAAGGTTACAAAACCATCTCTAAAGAACTTGGACTCCACCAATCCACAGTCGGACAGATTGTGTACAAATGGAGGAAATTCAAGATCATTGTTACCCTCCCCAAGAGTGGTCGACCAACAAAGATCACTCCAAGAGCAAGGTGTGTAATAGTTGGTGAGGTCACAAAGGACCCCAGGGTAACTTCTAAGCAACTGAAGGCCTCTCTCACATTGGCTAATGTTAATGTTCATGAGTCCACCATCAGGAGAACACTGAACAACAATGGTGTGCATGGCAGGGTTGCAAGGAGAAAGCCACTACTCTCCAAAAAGAACATTGCTGCTCATCTCCAGTTTGCTAAAGATCACATGGACAAGCCAGAAGGCTATTAGAAAAATATTTTGTGGTTGGATGAAACCAAAATAGAACTTTTTGGTTGAAATGAGACACGTTATGTTTGGATAAAGGAAAACACTGCATTCCAGCATAAGAACCTTATCCCATCTGTGAAACATAGTGGTGGTAGTATCATGGTTTGGGCCTGTTTTGCTGCATCTGGGCCAGGACGGCTTGCCATCATTGATGGAACAATGAATTCTGAATGATACCAGTGAATTCTAAAGGAAAATGTCAGGACATCTGTCCATGAACTGAATCTCAAGAGAAGGTGGGTCATGCAGCAAGACAACGACCCTCAGCACACAAGTTGTTCTACCAAAGAATGGTTAAAGAAGAATAAAGTTAATGTTTTGGAATGGCCAAGTCAAAGTCCTGACCTTAATCCAATCAAAATGTTGTGGAAGGACCTGAAATGAGCAGTTCATGTGAGGAAACCCACCAACATCCCAGAGTTGAAGCTGTTCTGTACAGAGGAATGGGCTAAAATTCCTCCAAGCCGGTGTGCAGGACTGATCAACAGTTACCGGAAATGTTTAGTTGCAGTTATTGCTGCACAAGGGGGTCACACAAGATACTGAAAGCAAAGGTTCATATACTTTTGCCACTCATGTAATGTAATATTGGATCATTTTCCTCAATAAATAAATGACCAAGTATAATGTTTTTGTCTCATTTGCTTAACAGGGTTCTCTTTATCTACTTTTAGGACTTGTGTGAAAATCTGATGATGTTTTAGGTCATATTTATGCAGAAATATAGAAAATTCTAAAAGGTTCACAAACTTTCAAGCACCACTGTATATATATATTAGTCTCAGGTACAATGAGTGCAGTTTTATAAGGAAATGAGCTGTAGGTTTTACTGAGCATCTTGCAAAACCAGCCACAGTTCTTCTGGACACTTTGTTACACTTGCTTCTTCATTTTGCACCAAAATTCTTCATTATGTTTTCTCTTGTAATCTGAAAAGTGGTCTCTTATGTAATATGCTGCTCAGATACAAACATTTTTTTTCTGTAACATTTAATTTTGTGCTGGAAAACGAACGTTTGGAACTCGAAAATGTTTTTGTACTGACTCAATAATATAGAAGTCATAAAATAGAAATCAATTAACAAAGTTTGTATGAAAAAAATATAGGGTGCCAAAGATTTTTGCACAGTACTGTATATTAGAATTTTTCACAAAAAAGTGCACACTCTTAACAGTGAATTTCATGCGTGGGGGGGATCTTTTTTATATATATATATATATATATATATATATATATATATATATATATATATATATAAATAAATAAAAGCTGATATCTTGCCTTTTATTCGAGTGTTTATTGTAGCCCTATAATGTGGAGAGCACCACCCACCCCGAAGTCTTTCTCATACTCTTTAAAGCTGGTTGGAGTCACAGGAGACTTTACGGCTGCATCCCAAACAGCTCGGTATTGCACTCACAGAAACTGCACTTTTTCTTGTCACTGTGGTGGTAAGACCATCAATGAGACAAGTGAAACATTTGTACCTTCACTCTCAGAAAATAAAGTACATTATTGTACTTTTAGGGGTACAATGGCTTGTCATTGGGGCAGTACCCTCTAAGGTACTTATTAGTACCCTTTATATACTGCTTGGAAAAATATATGTACCTTCTTGGCCCTAAAAAGGTACACATAGTTACCTTGAGGTCCAATATTGAGCCCTAGGGGGTACATTAGTGTAGATTGTATCTTCAGGGACAGAAATGGACTCCTCTGTTTCTGACAGTGTTTATTATGTACCTTTTACCT
The DNA here is from genome assembly GCF_027579695.1 of Neoarius graeffei. Classification (NCBI taxonomy): domain Eukaryota; kingdom Metazoa; phylum Chordata; class Actinopteri; order Siluriformes; family Ariidae; genus Neoarius; species Neoarius graeffei. The sequence continues at coordinate 18,163,296 of NC_083571.1, forward strand.
GGAAAGATGCATGTGTAATAACTTTAATTCCATTTTACAGTAAAGATTTCAAGATGGGCGGCATGGTGGTGTAGTGGTTAGTGCTGTCACCTCACAGCAAGAAGGCCCGGGTTTGAGCCCCGTGGCCAATGAGGGCCTTTCTGTGCAGAGTTTGCATGTTCTCCCCGTGTCCACGTGGGTTTCCTCCGGGTGCTCCGGTTTCTCCCATAGTCCAAAGACATGCAAGTTAGGTTAACTGGTGACTCTAAATTGACCATAGGTGTGAATGTGAGTGTGAATGGTTGTCTGTGTCTATGTGTCAGCCCTGTGATGACCTGGCGACTTGTCCAGGGTGTACCCCGCCTTTCGCCTGTAGTCAGCTGGGATAGGCTCCAGCTTGCCTGCGACCCTGTGGAACAGGATAAAGTAGCTAGAGATAATGAGATGAGATGAGATGAGATAAATCCTATTTGTAAAAACAAACAAACAAAAACCTGTATCTTCTTAATGGTACCATTAGAGCAACAAGGAAAGAGAATGTAGACATTGCTTCATCCCATATACATCTGGCAAAAGATTCAGACTAGTGATAAATAAATCAAGAAGCAGTTTCTTTCCTTCTGCCATCAGAGAACTTCTACCTCCTGGTTCTTCCAATCAGAACTGCTGTAATGTTTACACACACTATACTTTATCACTCCACTAAATCCATCCATCATCCGTAGCTGCTTATCCTGTGCAGGGTGACAGGCAAGCTGGAGCCTATCCCAGCTGACTATGAGCAAGAGGCGGGGTACACCCTTGATAAGTCACCAGATCATCGCAGGGCTAACACATAAGAGACAAACAACCATTCACACTCACATCTACAGTCAATTTAGAGCCACCAATTAGCCTAACCTGCATGTCTTTGGACTGTGGGGGAAACTGGAGGAAACCCATGCAGACATGGGGAGAACATGCAAACTCCACACAGAAAGGCCCCCCATCAGCCACGGGGCTTGAACCCAGAACCTTCTTGCTGTGAGGTGACAGTGCTAACCACTACACCACTGTGCCACCACTCCACTAAATCTGCACTCCTTTTTCTGAAGATAGACATTGTTGTTAATGTCTACTCTGTCCGTACGTGAAAGAGAAGGTCCACAGGATTGGTATCAAGAAGATACTGGCAATATTGGAAGAAGAAGACCTAACAAATTCAATCCAATTCCTGAACAAATGGAAAAGATTGGAATTTGAAAATATTTTTCACAGAACTGGAAATGTTTGCATATAAAGAGACACTGCTGTATAAGATGCATTTTGAAGGTGTTAGGGTTTTGCTGGGATTCAAACCCGGGTCGCTGATGTGATAATCTAGCAAACCCCCACTAGGCCACCAGGAGGATGACTCAAGGGCAGAGGCGTGAGGCGAAAGTAGAGTATCAAAAACAGTTTATATACAATATGTATAATCCAAGGGAAAAAACAAAAAGAATAATCCAAAGCTCAGAAGATAAGCAGGAAAAAAACAATAGTTCAAAGAAACAAAGAGCCAAAAAAACAGAAAAGAAGAGGCAAAAATACAAACGCTCAGAGGATCCAAAATGGTAAAGACAAAGTCCAAAAAGTCCAAAAGAAAGCAAAGTACAAAAAACACAAAGACACAGGCGAGGAAATCAGAACAGAGGTTACTGGAGCTAAACATAACAGCACAAAGACTCCGTGACAAGAGGACTGAACTCAGGGGTATAAATACACAAACTAATTAAGGACAGGGTGGGGCAGGAAACAGGCAATAAGACAAAAACAAAACACAGAACACAGTGATGACCTCTAGAGGCCAAAACAAACATGACCAGAAAAGGAAAAAATAGCAGCCTCTAGAGGCCAAAACAGTCCCAGTCCTAACAGGACCCCCCCCCCCCCCCCCCCCCCCCCCAGGAGCGTCTTCTGACGTTCCCAGGACGATCAGGATGGGCCGAATGGAAGTCCCAACAAAGTTCTTTGTCAAGTATGTCCCGAGCTGGGACCCAGCAGCACTCCTCAGGGCCATAGCCCTCCCAGTCCACAAGATATTGGAGATCCCCGCAAACCCGTCGGGAGTCCAGCAGGCGGCGCACGGTGAAAACAGTCTGACCCTGGAAGATGCGGGGGGGCGGGGGGTTCCTGGGGCAGGGGCATACGTGGACGTCAGTACGGGCCGCAACAGGGAAGCGTGGAATGTGGGGTTAATCCTTAGCGTATGTGGTAACTGGAGCCGGTAGGAGACAGGGTTAACTCTGTGTACAACCTTGAAGGGGCCAATGTAGCGAGGAGCAAGCTTGCAGTTCTCCACCCGCAGCGGAAGGTCCTTGGTGGACAGCCAAACCCGCTGCCCAGGGCAGAAAGTGTGGGCAGGTCTCCTATGGCCTGAGTCTGGTTGGTACTGGAGGTCTGGATGAGTGTCCTCCTGACCTTGCTCCAGGTCTTGCGACACCGTCTCACGTATTGGTTGACCGAGGGCACCCCAGCGTCCTCCCCGTGGTCCGGGAACAGAGGTGGCTGGAACCCGAATTGGCACTGGAACGGTGACAGCTTGGTGGCCGATGACTGCAGGGTGTTGTGGGCGTACTCTGCCCATGGCAGCCAGGTGCTCCACGATGTCGAGTTATCCATAGCCAGGCCTCGCAGGGTGGTTTCCAGGTCTTGGTTGAGCCTCTCCGTCTGGCCATTGGACTGGGGGTGGAACCCAGAGGAGAGGCTGGCAGTGGCCCCGATGAGCTTGCAGAAGCCATGCCACACTCGGGAGGAGAACTGGGGCCCCCGGTCAGAGACGATGTCCTGTGGAAGACCAAAAACTCGGAAGACATGAGTGAACAACAATTTAGCAGTGTCAAGGGCAGAGGGGAGTTTGCACAGTGGAATAAAGCGGCAGGCCTTGGAGAATCTGTCCACTATGACCAATATGACAGTGTTACCTTGAGACTCAGGGAGACCCGTGATGAAGTCGACCGCCATGTGGGACCAGGGACACCGGGGAATAGGCAGAGGATGCAGGAGACCCTGGGGATGCTGTCGCAGGTTCTTGGTTCTGGTGCAAACCTCGCAGGACAGGACAAATGACCTCACTTCCTTCTCCATGTTAGGCCACCAGAAGCGTCTTTTCAGTAAGTCCAGGGTCCTCCGAGCTCCCGGGTGGGCGGTGAGAGGGTAAGAGTGACCCCACTGGAGAACCTTGGCCCGGGCTTGACGAGGGACGTACAGGAGGCCCGGTGGCCCCATCCCAGGATCAGGGTCCTGGCGTTGAGCTTGTTGAACGGTCTCCTCAATACCCCAGTGGACAGGAGCCACAATCTGGGATATAGGGATGATAGGCCCAACTTCACTCTCCCTGTTGTTGGGCAAGAACAGCCTGGAGAGCGCGTCCGGTTTGGTGTTCTTAGAGCCCGGGCGGTATGATAGGGTGAAGCTGAAACGGCTGAAAAACAAAGCCCACCTAGCCTGTCGTGGGTTCAGTCTCTTGGCTTGCTGGAGGTACTCCAGGTTCTTATGGTCCGTCCACACCAGGAATGGATGTTGCGCTCCCTCCAGCCAGTGCCTCCACTCCTCAAGGGCTCGTTTGACCGCTAGCAGTTCCCGATCCCCCACATCATAGCGGGACTCCGCAGGGCTCAGGTGGTGGGAGAAGTAAGCGCAGGGGTGCAGCTTCCCTTCCGAGCGTTGAGAGAGCACCGCGCCAACACCACTGTCCAAGGCGTCCACCTCCACGATGAATGGTTGGGAGGTGTCCGGGAGAACCAGAATGGGTGCCGTGCAAAAGCAGTGTTTTAGGTCATTAAACACCTCTTCTGCCTGAGGGGACCAGACAAAGGAGCCACCAGTCCTTTTGGTGAGGTCCGATATAGGTGCAGCTACAGAACTGAAGTTCCTGATGAACTTGTGGTAGAAGTTAGCGAATCCTAAGAACCACTGAACCTCCTTAACGGACTTGGGAGTAGGCCAGTCCCGGACGGCCAGGGTCTTGGCTGGGTCCATTTGGAGTTGCCCCGTTCAAACGATAAATCCCAGGAAGGAGACATCGGGGACATGAAACTCGCATTTCTGGGCTTTAGCAAACAGATTATTCTGCAAGAGTCTCTGGAGGACTTGGCGGACATGGTGGTGGTGTTCCTGTAAGGTCTTGGAGAATATAAGAATGTCGTCGAGGTAGACAAAAACATATAGATTAATCATATCCCTCAAGACGTCGTTGATAAGGGCCTGAAAAACAGCTGGTGCATTGGTGAGTCCGAAGGGCATCACCTGGTACTTGTAGTGCCCTGACGGGGTGTTAAAGGCGGTCTTCCACTCGTCTCCTTGTCGGATACGGACGAGGTGGTATGTGTTCCGTAAGTCCAACTTGGTGGACTTGGATGGTGGCGCCTTGGAGCAGGTCGAATGCTGTGGACATCAGCGGAAGGGCATAGCGGTTGCGCACGGTGAGCTTGTTCAGGCCCCTATAATTAATACATGGCCGGAGACCCCCATCCTTCTTGCCGACAAAGAAGAAGCCGGCACCAGCGGGTGAGGTGGAGGGTTGAATGAACCCAGAGGCCAAGGCTTCCTTGATGTACTCCTCCATGGCCTTGCATTCTGGCTGAGAGAGGGAGAACAGACGGCCCCGAGGAGGAGTAGTCCCAGGGAGCAAGTCGATGGCACAGTCGTAGGCATGGTGCGGAGGAAGAAAGGTGGCCCTGCTCTTGCTGAAGACCTCCTTGAGAGCCCAGTACTCTGTGGGAACTTGAGATAACTCAGTGAGATCAGGGGGCTCGGCAGGAGACACAGGAGAGCTAGAGAGCAGACAAGAGTCATGGCATGCAGGGCCCCATTCCACAACCTGGCTTGTAACCCAGTCTATACGAGGGTTGTGGCGGGTAAGCCAAGGAAGACCTAGAATAACTGGGAACTCAGGTGAAGGAATCAGGTGCAGGGATATTTCTTCCTTGTGACCTTGAGACTGGAGGAAGACTGGAGAAGTAACTTGGGTGACTCTTCCATCACCTAACGCTTGGCCATCGAGGGGAGACACAGACAGTGGGATTTCAAGAGGCGCAGTCAGGACATTGATGCTTTGGGCGAAGTGGATATCCATAAAGTTTCCAGCCACCCCTGAGTCTAACAAGGCTTGACGAGTGGACGGACTCGCCCCAGGAGATGGAGACCGGGATGTAGATTCCTTGGCCAGGGAGTCCGGGAGAGAGGGTAGGCCCCGTCACAACCCTCCCTCGGCTGGACGGGGCGGTCCTTTTCCCGAGAGTTCGGGACATGATGCTCGGAAGTGACCAGGCTTGCCACAGTAGATGCAGCACTTGTCCCTCCTTCTGCGCTCCCTGTCAGATGCGGAGAGGTGAGTACGACCCACTTGCATGGGTTCTGGACAGTCACTGGAGGAGGTAGACAGGCTCCAGGTAGAGGCAGGGAGGCCGGGGAGGCTCAGTACTTGGCGGCGTTCTCTCATCCTGTTGTCCAGACGAGTAGAATGTGAGATCAGTGTTTCGAGGTCACTTGGGCATCCGATAGAAGCCAGACTGTCTTTGATGGGGTCAGACAGACTATGGTGGAAGGCTGAAACCAGGGCAGTCTCGTTCCATCCACTTACTGCTGCGAGCATCCGGAATGAGATGGTGTAGTCTGCGACACTTCCCCCTTGCCGGATGGACATGAGCTTTCTGGCTGCGTCTTTACTGATGTCTGCTTGATCGAAGACACGCAGCATCTCCTCAGTAAATAGCTGGAAATCAGAGCACTCAGGTCCCTGTCTCTGACACATAGCAGTAGCCCAGGCTCGCGCCTTACCAGCTAACAAGGTTATTACAAAGGCAATCTTGCGGCGATCCGTAGTGTAGGTGGTAGGCTGAAGCTCAAAGGTGAGTTGACACTGGGTAAGGAACTCTCAACACTCACTGTGCTTGCCGTCATACCTCTGTGGTGCAGGAAGGCTGGGTTTGCGAGGTGAAGAAGGCAGCATGGCAGGAGGCACTGGAGCAGGAGCGGATGGTGGAGCAGGAGCAGAATCAGGCGGAGGAGATGGGGGCAGAGAAGTCAGCTGTGCCAGGGTTCTCCCAATCTGCTGAAGCAGTACCTTGTGGCGAGCAAGGGTCTCATGTTGGCTTGGGAGAGTCCGTCCATGAGTGTCCATGGTGGATCCGAGGTGTGTTAACGCAGCCATCATTCCCTGAAGGTTGACCGGGTAGACAGATGAAGAAGCCTCTGCTGAGTCGGTCATGACGGAGTCTTTCTGTTTGGGTTTTGCTGGGATTCAAACCCGGGTCGCTGGTGTGATAATCCAGCAAACCCCCACTAGGCCACCAGGGGGATGACTCAAGTGCAGAGGCGTGAGGCGAAAGTAGAGTATCAAAAACAGTTTATATACAATATGTACAATCCAAGGGAAAAAACAAAAAGAATAATCCAAAGCTCAGAAGATAACCAGGAAAAAAAACAAAAGTTCAAAGAAACAAAGAGCCAAAAAACCAGAAAAGAAGAGGCAAAAATACAAACGCTCAGAGGATCCAAAATGGTAAACACAAAGTCCAAAAAGTCCAAAAGAAAGCAAAGTACAAAAAACACAAAGACACGGGCGAGGAAATCGGAACAGGAGCTGGAGCTAAACATAACAGCACAAAGACTCCGTGACAAGAGGACTGAACTCGGGTATAAATACACAAACTAATTAAGGACAGGGCGGGGCAGGAAACAGGCAATAAGACAAAAACAAAACACAGAGCACAGTGGCCTCTAGAGGCCAAAACAAACATGACCAGAAACGGAAAAAACAGCGGCCTCTAGAGGCCAAAACAGTCCCAGTCCTAACAGAAGGATTGGTTTTATTTATGATATTTATACTTTCATACTTCATTATAATTATTTTCCCATGTACTGTACAACCCTGATGCCAAAAAAGTTGGGACAAAGTACAAATTGTAAATAAAAATGGAATGCAATGATGTGGAAGTTTCAAAATTCCAGATTTTATTCAGAATAGAAAATAGATGACATATCAAATGTTTAAACTGAGAAAATGTATCATTTAAAGAAAAAAATTAGGTGATTTTAAATTTCATGACAACAACACATCTCAAAAAAGTTGGGACAAGGCCATGTTTACCACTGTGAGACATCCCCTTTTCTCTTTACAACAGTCTGTAAACGTCTGGGGACTGAGGAGACAAGTTGCTCAAGTTTAGGGATAGAAGAAGCCAGATAGAAGCCAGACTGTCTTTGATGGGGTCAGACAGACTATGGTGGAAGGCTGAAACCAGGGCAGTCTCGTTCCATCCACTTACTGCTGCGAGCGTCCGGAACGAGATGGTGTAGTCTGCGACACTTCCCCCTTGCCGGATGGACATGAGCTTTCTGGCTGCGTCTTTACTGATGTCTGCTTGATCGAAGACACGCAGCATCTCCTCAGTAAACAGCTGGAAATCAGAGCACTCAGGTCCCTGTCTCTGACACATAGCAGTAGCCCAGGCTCGCGCCTTACCAGCTAACAAGGTTATCACAAAGGCAATCTTGCGGCGATCCGTAGTGTAGGTGGTAGGCTGAAGCTCAAAGGTGAGTTGACACTGGGTAAGGAACTCTCAACACTCACTGTGCTTGCCGTCATACCTCTGTGGTGCAGGAAGGCTGGGTTCGCGAGGTGAAGAAGGCAGCATGGCAGGAGGCACTGGAGCAGGAGCGGATGGTGGAGCAGGAGCAGAATCAGGCGGAGGAGATGGGGGCAGAGAAGTCAGCTGTGCCAGGGTTCTCCCAATCTGCTGAAGCAGTACCTTGTGGCGAGGTAAAGAAGAGGCAAAAATGTATCATTTAAAGAAAAAAATTAGGTGATTTTAAATTTCATGACAACAACACATCTCAAAAAAGTTGGGACGGGGCGTCGTGGCTCAGGTGGCTAAGGCGCCATACCATAAATCCGGGGACCCGGGTTCGATTCCGACCCGAGGTCATTTCCCGATCCGTCTCTCTCTCCCGCTCATTTCCTGTCCTGTCTCTACACTGTCCTATCCAATAAAGGTGAAAAAAGCCCAAAAAAATCTTTAAAAAAAAAAAAGTTGGGACAAGGCCATGTTTACCACTGTGAGACATCCCCTTTTCTCTTTACAACAGTCTGTAAACATCTGGGGACTGAGGAGACAAGTTGCTCAAGTTTAGGGATAGAAGAAGCCAGATAGAAGCCAGACTGTCTTTGATGGGGTCAGACAGACTATGGTGGAAGGCTGAAACCAGGGCAGTCTCGTTCCATCCACTTACTGCTGCGAGCGTCCGGAATGAGATGGTGTAGTCTGCGACACTTCCCCCTTGCCGGATGGACATGAGCTTTCTGGCTGCGTCTTTACTGATGTCTGCTTGATCGAAGACAGTTGAGCAACTAGAATCCTACATTAGACAAGAATGGGTTACCATTCTTGTCTAATGTAGGATTCTAGTTGCTCAACTGTCTTAGGTCTTTTTTGTTGTATCTTCCGTTTTATGATGCGCCAAATGTTTTCTATGGGTGAAAGATCTGGACTGCAGGCTGGCCAGTTCAGTACCCGGACCCTTCTTCTACACAGCCATGATGCTGTAATTGATGCAGTATGTGGTTTGGCATTGTCGTGTTGGAAAATGCAAGGTCTTCCTTGAAAGAGACGTCATCTGGATGGGAGCATATGTTGCTCTAGAACCTGGATATACCTTTCAGCATTGATGGTGTCTTTCCAGATGTGTAAGCTGCCCATGCCACACGCACTAATGCAACCCCATACCATCAGAGATGCAGGCTTCTGAACTGAGAGCTGAAAACAACTTGGGTCGTCCTTCTCCTTTTTAGTCCGAATGACACGGCGTCCCTGATTTCCATAAAGAACTTCAAATTTTGATTTGTCTGACCACAGAACAGTTTTCCAATTTGCCACAGTCCATTTTAAATGAGCCTTGGCCCAGAGAAGACGTCTGCGCTTCTGGATCACGTTTAGATACGGCTTCTTCTTTGAACTATCGAGTTTTAGCTGCCAACAGCAGATGGCACGGTGAATTGTGTTCACAGATAATGTTCTCTGGAAATATTCCTGAGCCCATTTTGTGATTTCCAATACAGAAGCATGCCTGTATGTGATGCAGTGCCGTCTAAGGGCCCGAAGATCACGGGCACCCAGTATGGTTTTCCGGCCTTGACCCTTATGCACAGAGATTCTTCCAGATCCATCCAATCTTTTGATGATATTATGCATGGTAGATGATGATATGTTCAAACTCTTTGCAAACTCTTTGCAATTTTACACTGTCAAACTCCTTTCTGATATTGCTCCACTACTTGTCGGCGCAGAATTAAGGGGATTGGTGATCCTCTTCCCATCTTTACTTCTGAGAGCCACTGCCACTCCAAGATGCTCTTTTTATGCCCAGTCATGTTAATAACCTATTGCCAATTGACCTAATGAGTTGCAATTTGGTCCTCCAGCTGTTCCTTTTTTGTACCTTTAACTTTTCCAGCCTCTTATTGCCCCTGTCCCAACTTTTTTGAGATGTGTTGCTGTCATGAAATTTCAAATGAGCCAATATTTGGCATGAAATTTCAAAATGTCTCACTTTCGACATTTGATATGTTGTCTATGTTCTATTGTGAATACAATATCAGTTTCTGAGATTTGTAAATTATTGCATTCCATTTTTATTTACAATTTGCACTTTGTCCCAACTTTTTTGGAATCGGGGTTGTACAGTGGGGTCCAAAGTCTGAGATAACTAGTGAAAATGTTTCTAAATATTTTGTATTATTTTCTAATTTAAACAACTTGAGTGAAAAGTAGAATCTTTAAAATATTTACATGAATTTTAGAGTTTTTTAATATTTTGTGGTCCCCCCCCCCTTTTTTTTCTTGCTTGAATGACAGTGTGCACTCGAGCTGACATGGACTCCACAAGTTTGTTTAAGACCTTATGATCCATTTGAGGTCAAATCTATCAGTGTAATCTGATCACATGCTTCAGTCAAAGAGATTAGACATGAGGACAATCTGACCTTTTGTACAAAGCAGATAACATGGTCAGTATCACACATTGGGCGGCACGGTGGTGTAGTGGTTAGCGCTGTTGCCTCACAGCAAGAAGGTCCTGGGTTCGAGCCCCGGGGCCGGCGAGGGCCTTTCTGTGCGGAGTTTGCATGTTCTCCTCGTGTCCGCGTGGGTTTCCTCCGGGTGCTCCGGTTTCCCCCACAGTCCAAAGACATGCAGGTTAGGTTAACTGGTGACTCTAAAATTGACCGTAGGTGTGAGTGTGAATGGTTGTCTGTGTCTATGTGTCAGCCCTGTGATAACCTGGCGACTTGTCCAGGGTGTACCCCACCTTTCGCCCATAGTCAGCTGGGATAGGCTCCAGCTTGCCTGCGACCCTGTAGAAGGATAAAGCGGCTAGAGATGATGAGATGAGATGAGTATCACACATTTGCTTACATTTAAATAGGGACCTAGAAATACATTCAGTGCAGAATCTGGAATATTAAGTATTCAAGATATTGAACATTTTATTTTCATTACTTTAAATAATTCAAAATTCTAAAAAATTGTATTTCTGATTTTAATTTTTTTTTAAATCCCAGATTTTCAATGGACCCCACTGTATACTGTATATGTAACAGAGTTTAACTGAATAAAAAAAAGCTGCAGTTTGCTGTGTCACGTTTTTAGCTATGTATCTTAATTGAATGTGTTTATATACAGTACTGTGCAAAGGTCTGAGGCATGTACAAAGAAATGCTGTAGAGCAAAGATCTCATCTCTTCTCATTATCTCTAGCCACTTTGTCCTGTTCTGCAGGGTCGCAGGAAAGCTGGAGCTTATCCCAGCTGACTACAGGCGAAGGCGGGGTACACCCTGGACAAGTCGCCAGGTCATCACAGGGCTGACACATAGACACAGACAACCATTCACACTCACACCTACGGTCAATTTAGAGTCACCAGTTAACCTAACCTGCATGTCTTTGGACTGTGGGGGAAACCGGAGCACCCGGAGGAAACCCACGCGGACACGGGGAGAACATGCAAACTCCGCACAGAAAGGCCTTCGCCGGCCACGGGGCTCGAACCCGGACCTTCTTGCTGTGAGGCAACAGTGCTAACCACTACACCACCATGCTGCCCCTAGAGCAAAGATGACTTCAAAAAATAATGAAATTAAATGTTTCTGCATTAAAAAAAAATCTATAAATAGCCGTAAACCATAGAGGAAACTAAGTCAATATTTTATGTGATGATGCTTTGATCTTAAAAAAGAAAGTAGTCTCAGGAACAATTTTTTCAGTTTTATAAGGAAATGAGCTGTATGTTTTACTGAGCATCTTACAGAACCAGCCACAGTTCTTCTGGATGCTTTGTCTGTCACAAAAGCCAGCAGCCTTCATTTACCCCTTTTCCACCAACAGGGAACGGGTTCCATTCTTGTTCCTGCACCAAATTTTGAATTATTCAGAGCATTTGGACCAAAAATAAATTGGTTCAGAACTGGAAAAGTTGGTTCCCAGTTGGAACCAAAATATAGCTGGTTTTTCCAGCATGAACTGTGATGACAGCAGTGGGTGTCTCATTAGTTTGGAAAGGAAGCAGAGTGCAGCAGTGGAGAATACAATGAAAAAGGATACATCTTAAGAAAAAAAAATGGACCATAAACTAATATCTGCAACAACAGAACAAAAGCTTGCAGGAAATCAATGTGCTCCAACATCTTGCTACTACTGTTTACTCCTGTTGTGCATTGTATAACACCCTCTGTTCATGGCACATCCTTGATTACATGATTGGTTCTGCTCAAAACTGGTAAAAATGTGGGCTGGTTCACTACTTGGAACCAAGGTTCAAAGAATCCTGAATGGATCCGTTTCAAGAACTCATTTCCCGTTGATCAAAAAGGAGTAATTATGTTCTTTGTCTGAAAAGTGATCTCTCTTATATAATATCTTGCTTTCTATGTCTTAGTGACATCCAAACATTTTTCTGTAACATTTAATTCTAATGTTTGGAAATTTAAAACATGTTTGTATTGACTCAATAATATAGAAGTCAGAAAATAAAACTTCCTAACAAACTTTATACTAAAAATAGGATGCCTAAGATTTTTTGCAGAGTATTGTATGTGTATCATTTTAAAGCTTATTGATTAAAGATATCACTGATATTTGGTATTGGTATCAGTATCGTTATCGTTATTGTGGTATCGTGCCACCTCTGATGTATCTTATTGCACCTACAATTCTGCCCTGACTTACTCAGTGACCTAATAATGTACGTCTTGTCCTGCACTTTGCTGTTTATTGTTGATTATTGAGCTGTACTGAACTCATTTACCACAAAAATCTGTTGGTTCTGGTTCGCTACTGCATAAACTCAGGATATGTCGATCCTGAGACACCAGTAAGATGCTGCCCTCTTCTGCTCCTCGGACCTGCCTGATCCATCCTGATGCCCTACATCTGGCTGGAGTCTCATCATATTGCTCCTGTGGAGGACAGCCCCATATGGACAGTTGAAAGTCACACTTGGAAGATGGCTCTGGACACTTACAGTAATACATTTATGTCTGAGGACTACAGTTGACTTGTTAACTTTAGGACTGCAGTTGTTATGAACAGTTTATGACTCAAGTTTCCATCAATGAACAGTTTATAACCTCAACAAAACAGACTTCGTGCTAAAACTATAATGAATTTCCTGGTTTCACAGTTATACTTTGTGACTATAGGACACAGTTATAGAAGTGAGTTATTTATAAATCATGCTATCTGTTATCACCCAGATGAGGATGGGTTCCTTTTTAAGTCTGGTCCTTCTTGAGGTTTTTTCCTCATGCTGTCTGAGGGAGTTTTTCCTTGCCACTGTCGCCACAGGCTTGTTCATTGGAGATAAATTAGGGATAAAATTAGCTCTTGTTTAAAGCCTTTAATTTTCTTTAAAGCTGCTTTGTGACAATGTCTCTTGTTAAAAATGCTATACAAATAAACTTGAATTGACTTAAACTCCACAGATGGGATATAACATGCAGGCGCAAGTCAACCGAGCAGGGGTTTTTGTCTGCAGTCTGGATTTAAAGGTGTCTACAGTGGGGGCATCTCTAACATTTCCTGGGAAGCAATTCCATTGTGCAAATGTGCTTCATTGTCAGAAATAGGAGTACAGTAGGAGTCCATTTCTCTGCCCCAAGGTACAAGCTACACTAATATACCCCCTTGGGCTCATTATTGGACTTCAAGGTAACTTTGTGTACCTTTTTAGGGTCAAAAAGGGGCATATATTGTTCCCAAGCAGTATATAAAGGGTACAAATAAGTACCTTAGAGGGTACTGTCCCAGTGACAAGCCATTGTACCCCTAAAGGTACTTTGTTCTGTGAGAGTGTTGGGAATAGTGGACATTTGTTACAATCCTTATTAGCTGATATTTTGTCAAATGAGTTGGCTGTATTTTTCCTTATTGATACTCCTTTGGTATGAGTCTGTGTCTAGGGCAATTAACTTAATTTGTTGTGTGTTAATAAAATAATCCTGAATCTTGATTCTTGACTCTTGAATGCAACTGAGTCATTTTGTTTCTCCTCCTGCTGCTGTTGTGATGTGGGCGTGGCATTAAAGTGGGGTGGTGGGCGTGTCCGGCAAGGGATGTGGGCGTGTCAGGAAAGCGCCCGAGGCTTGAGCACTCCGTGGGAAAAGAAGCTCAGAGGGATTCTGGAGGGGGGAAAAAAACGCAGTAGAGGCAGGCGCGAATGCGCGCGCGCGCCACGAACAGCTGTGCGCACATCGCTCGCGCTCCGGTCTCTCCGTTTTCAGTCCCGTGATCTCGCGCCGACATGAAGCGGCCCTGTGAGGACACGACATCCGACAGCGACATGGATGAGACCATCGACGTGGGCAGTGAGAATAATTACCCCGCGTGAGTGCAATAACAGAGGCTTATTTACAGTAAAGTGAAAAGATTTAGACTTTGTGTTTCACTTTCATTTTATTATTCTTTAATTTGCATAACTATCATTTGTTTATTTATTTTTTTATTATTATTGATACTAATGCATGGAGACAGGTTCAGATTTCTAAGGAAATATGTGTGGGAAATGACACTCACAGTGCAAACAAACAAACAAACAAAAAAATCCCTGAGGGTTGATAAACACCTACTGAGTTCATTTCTGGAATGATTAAAGTTCACATGCACAAAAAGAAAAGTATAAAGGAGTAGAAACTTGTTTTGCATGAAGAAGTGGACTGTGTGCAACCTTTTTATAGACACTGCAAGACTCCATGCTTGTTATTCTCTTCGGGGGAATTTGACTTCATATTGAAATTTCACGTGTGTGTGTGTGTGTGTGTGTGTGTGTGGTAAAAATGAAGCATAGAACACAAAATGGATAAAAATCCAACACCCCAAGCCATTGGTTTCTCATCCAGCAGCCTTGGAAACACTTTGCTTGGACAGCTGATACAAGGGTGTTGCTGAAGGATAGGGTTGTTTAAATTAACAGGCTGAAATGGACATTGTACAAATCTGTTGTTGGCTTGGTTTTGTTTATTTGTTTTGCTTTGAAGGGTGCCAATAATTCTCTCAATCTGAAAGAGACACTTCATCTTGACAGGTGATCATGAAATTTTATAAGATTTCATACTAATTCAAAGCTTTGTGGATATTATCATGTACTTGTAATTCCAGATTATAATGTCCATAATTTGACTCACTGGCTAATTATTTTAATTATAAAAAACTTAACTGGTGTTATTTCACTTAAGAAAATGACGGAACATGCACACACACACAAACAACAACAACAATAATAATAATAAATAATTTATGCAGGTTTAACACCTACAATGTTCAGTTATTTCCAGCTAGACTCAAATAAATATATAGAAAAAGTTGTTGTTTTTTCCCCCCAAGTAGATCGATTTCTTCTACTTTCAAGTTTTCATCTGCTACAATTAATATTAGTTGAAACCACATTTCCTTGGAAGGACATAACTCTTTCCTTTGCTTATAATCTATAAAAAGTTTGGAGATAGATAGCACTGCAAAATATTTTGCAACCCTTTGCATTCTTACTTTTGTGCATGTGGACTAGGTCTGGGAAACATGGGTAAAAATATCACATGATTCTCGAAGGCGTTTCTACGCTACACAACATGCATCATGATATATAGGTGACAAAAAAAATTATATGGAAAAAATCTAACACTGAATCTGTAAAAATCTGACTAACATTTTGCCATTATAAAGATACAAGTGCTTTCAATTATCTTGTAATTATTAAAAAAGTTCAAACATTTGATTAAAAAGGTATCACAATGTCCAAATATCTCAGAAAAATGTATTGTGGCATATTTTATCATGATATTGATGTTGTATCATCACATCTCCTGTCCCTAATGAAGACACCATCTTAAACTTCATCAGCTTTCAAATCAAGAACTGAAATGATCACCACAAAAATAATTTTTCTCCATTTCTTTTGAAGGGTGCCAATAATTCTCAATCCGAAAGAGGCACTTTAACTCTGTCGGTGTTACTACAATATTCTAAGATTTAATTCAACCCTTGTAGATTTTACCATGTACTCTATAATGGCCATGATTTAATCCTAAATCATTTTATTCCTGAATAATAATTATGAATAGAGAGGATAATTAAAATTAATCACCTTTCATGAACTGGCACACAAGGAAAGCCCCTATTGAATTACACGTACAGGGTTCATTTGTGTCAAGCCAGACTTGTATATAAAGATTGTCAGAGATAATAATCAGTGTAAGAGTCAATTAAATACTGTAAGATTTGATTCAACAACGAATAAAGTTAATTCTACACTGTAAGAGTCAGTTCAACACTGAGAATCAGGCTGGAGTTCCCCAAAAGCATCGCAGCAAAAAGATCATCATTAAATGGTAGCGCGAGCTCACAATGAAGACTCTCTCTCTCTCTCTCCTTGTTAAGATACTTTTAGAATTAAGAGGCTTTTGGGAAACCCACTGAGTTCAACACTATAAGAGCCTATTCAACACTTCATGAGTTGATTCAACACTACAAAAGTTGACTCAAGAGTCAATTCAACACTGTGTGAGTTGAATCAACAATCTAAGAGTAAAATCAACACTATAAGTCAATTCAGTATTGTAAGAGTCAGTTCAACACTGTATGAATTGATTCAACACTGTAAGAGTCGACTGAATACTTTGGGTCAATTCAACACTGTAAGAGTCAATTTAGCACTGTACTGTAAGTGTCAATACCTTGAACATTAATTCAAGGGTAAAAGGCTCAAAGACCCTACAGGTGCTAATTGCACAGAGCAAGATTCAATTCAACACTGTGAAACTCACTATATATTATATTCAACCCTACAAGTGTTAATTTACAGGTGTAAGTCCTAGCCGAATTTAATAATTAAATAATATTGGCTGGCGTTGAGTGGAATATCCAATATATTCCATTCAGCTAGCATGATATTGAAGGAGTCGAAGACTCCTTCAATATCATGCTAGCTGAATGGAATATATCTGATATACCACGAGAAAAGCGAGCCAATATTATTATTGTTGTTGTTGTTGTTGTTGTTATTATTATTATTATTATTATTATTCATACACATTGGCATTTTCAGTTCACTGCAACAGTTTACTGCAGGCACCGCTGGCAAACAAAGAAATGCTTCTGCACATGCACAGCAGAAAACGCTCACACTTAATATTCATGTCACCTCCGACATGTGACATTATGTTGTCTTGACAACCATACAATATCGTAAACCATATTCAACGCTCATTCTCCATTGGGTAGGGTAACGTAATATACATAGGATAATTGATATGCTAACAATATTGCATGCTATCAAACCAAATGAATGAAACCCCCTAGAAGGGAAGAGAACTCGTTTTTTTCCATTGAAAAAGTGTCCTGTTTGTATAATAATTGTTAATATTAAACTAAAATTTAATTTGACACTGTAAAAGTTAGTTGTACTCTTGGAGATGTGTTTAGTAGTCCATAAAGTTAGTCAGGATTTGATTCTCATTTTGATGATTAAAAATAATAATAGGGCAATACGGTGGTGTAGTGGTTAGCACTGTCGCCTCACAACAAGAAGGTCCTGGGTTCGAGCCCAGTAGCCAACGGGGGCCTTTCTGTGTGGAGTTTGTATGTTCTCCCCGTGTTTGCGTGGGTCGCACCACACCACATTGTCAATGATTATAATATAATAATCTGTTGTATTTGGTAATTAATGAATCTATTTCCATGTCTCTCATTCCAGTCAAAGCAGCAGCTCTTTTCTGAGATGCGCTTCTCCCACCACCACCTCACAGGTCATGGCCCGAAAAAAACGCAGAGGGGTGAGCAACTCAGCATCAGCATGATTATTACAAGGGATATACACACACAATTATTCGTTGAAGGCAAAGTGAATATCCGTGAATAATAATTGAGACGAAGTCAAGGTTATTATTCACTGATGTTCACGGAGCCTGAGGCAGATAATTGTTTTCGTATAAATACAAAGGTGATTGATTTTTTAAAATACGATTTAAAAGAAATATTCATTTCAAACTTCGAAACAGAAACGCAAATGTCATAAAGGCGCGGCTCAGACTTGTGTCACTTATTGATGCCGAGTCAGGTAAAATACTTTG
Source organism: Neoarius graeffei (assembly GCF_027579695.1). Classification (NCBI taxonomy): domain Eukaryota; kingdom Metazoa; phylum Chordata; class Actinopteri; order Siluriformes; family Ariidae; genus Neoarius; species Neoarius graeffei. The sequence continues at coordinate 18,180,911 of NC_083571.1, forward strand.
CTTTGAAATCGATAAAATAAATCCCAATTCCACCTTACCTTTGAAGAGTTTTAGACCAACCTTCGTAGCATCTTTAGTGTTTTTAGGAACAGCAACATCATTTGTAATTCTTCTTCACTTACAGTGACGAAGCGATTGGCCGCCATTTTGCTGAGTCACTCGAGGTGATTATCGAGAAATAATCTGAATTTCTCAACTAATCAGCACGCATGACTTTCTATAATCACCTGCATATTTATACCAATAACATTGATTCATTTAGCGCTCATTTTCATTAGACATATTTGTATACACTGTTTTATGATTTCTCTGTTTTTATTTCCTTTTTCTGATTTTTTTTATTTGACAAGCTATTTTTATTTACTCATACTGGTTTTATGTTTCTTAATGTTTTCTGTATGGAATGAAATAACTGGGGATGTGCTTATATTTAACAGTTATGCACATTCAGTTATGTTTAACATCATTTTTCTTCCTCACTTATGATGACAAAACGATTGACTGCCATTTTGCAGAATCGCTCGAGGTGATTATCGAGAAATAGTCAGCACACGCAAATTTTCTATAATCGTGTCTGTATATATGACATGAGTGTTTTACTGGGAAATACACTACTCATTTTTCATATGAGCTACATCTGGAACATGGAGACCCAAAACTGACATAAATCTCTATATGTCACTCGTGAGGAAATTGACGAATTGTTTTGATAAATTTGGGTGCTTTTTGTTTGTGAATGTGTCTATATAATAAAAAGAAAAATCACACATTGGCTTGAGGATATGAAGTTTATCTTCTTGTGGGGCGGCACGGTGGTTAGCACTGTCGCCTCACAGCAAGAAGGTCCTGGGTTCGAGCCCCGGGGCCAGCGAGGGCCTTTCTGTGTGGAGTTTGCATGTTCTCCCCGTGTCCGCATGGGTTTCCTCCGGGTGCTCCGGTTTCCCCCACAGTCCAAAGACATGCAGGTTAGGTTAACTGGTGACTCTAAATTGACCGTAGGTGTGAATGTGAGTGTGAATGGTTGTCTGTGTCTATGTGTCGGCCCTGTGATGACCTGGCAACTTGTCCAGGGTGTACCCCGCCTTTCGCCCGTAGTCAGCTGGGATAGGCTCCAGCTTGCCTGCGACCCTGTAGAAGGATAAAGCGGCTAGAGATAATGAGATGAGATGAGATCTTCTTGTGTTGAAAAATTCACATTTTTAAAACACAATACATCACGGATCTGAGTGACATATTTCCCGATATTCCACTCACGTAATTCCCAGTGTTTGCCCTCTGACTAAACACGTGTTGTCAAAATGATGAACCAATTCAGAATTAAAATCCTTTTGATTAACTTGCATTTTTTTTGTGGATGTGTCCATATAATATAAAGAACATTACACGGTGGCGCGAAGATACAATATGAACTTCATATCTTTGCACCCTGACACCCACATTTTATATATATATATATATATATATATATATATATAGTGTGTGTGTGTGTATATATATATATAGTGATTATATATATATATATATATATATATATATATATATATATATATATATATCACTATATATATATACACACACACACTATATATATATATATATATATATATATATATATATATATATAAAATGTGTGTGTATATATATATATATATATATATATATATATATATATGTGTGTGTGTGTGTGTGTGTATGAAATGTGAACTGGTTACACTACAGTGTTGATTTGTTATTGCAGATCATCGAAAAGCGACGAAGAGACCGGATCAATAACAGTTTATCAGAGTTGCGTCGCCTGGTGCCAACTGCTTTCGAGAAACAAGTGAGTGTAAATGAAATGATTAAACCTGATATGTGCTCTGTATGTAAAAAGAAAACCAGCCCCAGTGCAGGATACGAAAAAGAAGCCTTAAATAATTTTTTTTCTGCTTCTTAGGGCTCTGCTAAATTAGAGAAGGCTGAAATACTGCAGATGACAGTTGATCATCTGAAGATGCTCCAAGCTACAGGAGGAAAAGGTAAAGAGTTAACCGACTCCCTTCCCCCCCTTCTCTCTCTCTCTCTCTCTCTCTCTCTCTCTCTCTCTGTCTCTCTGTGTTTGTGTGCGTGTTGTGAAACATGAGCGCTCGGCTCCTTTCGGCTCAGATTAAAGGAGTGGAAGTCGACGCTAATGGCAGGATTGAGCCCGTGGGAAAGCGCAGGCAGGACAAAAGCATCACTTGACCCCGAACTTGTGTTTGCTTTGATAAACCAGTGGGAGGCGAACGGGCCGCATTCACACACCCCAGTCCTGGGGGTGTGTTTGTGCTTTACTGCGAGTGTAAACTCAGTGCACTGGGGAGACAAAACAAACACACAAACAGTCCAAGTGTTCAGCACAGAGGGGCTCAGCGCCATGCTTCAGCCGCTGGCTTCATTCTAAGCTAACTGAAGAGCCGTCTTTAGAGGCATTTACCATTTAACCCATATGTTTGGGTAATGATCATCATAATAATCTTTATTTTGAGTCCAAAAATTTGTTTACATAAAAGTTTCAAATTGGATCAAGAATAAAACAATCCACAATTTTTCACAATTTCCATACATATCATGAAATGTGAAATTAAAAGATTTTTTAAAATAAAATAGACTTAAATGACTGATTTTGATATTTTTTATGTCCCAGTCCCTTTGTCTCTTCTTTCCACTCCCACCTGTGAACACACACTTTCCATCTACCCCCAGTGTTCAAAAAGCTTTTTGGAGACATTTTTCACAAAAATTGTAAATAAATTAGTTACCAGTATAGACTGGGAATTTTAAATCTAGTGGTTTAAGTGGATTATCATAAAGCATGTTATTTATTAACTAGTTCCTTAATTAAAACAAACAAACAAACAAACAAACAAAAAAAAAAACAGGTAAATCTCAATTCTTCAAGTCATTGACAATTTAAAGAACCTTTGATGAATCCTTTTTTCTCAGAGTGTGGGAAATCTCTGGGCTAAAAACAATGTTTACACCTTGACATTGGGATGGGCCATGTTTCCAACATGGTGTTGCTTTACGGCAAAAATTTTGAAAAATTTTGTTTTTTGGCTCAGTGACTTGGAAAGGTTTCCAAAGCTCGTGAGAATCACTGAGTAAGATGTTTAAGCCCTTAATTGCTCAATATGTCTCAATTATAAGTCAGTTTAGATTAAAACAAACAGCCAAATGAATAAATGTAAACATACAAAAACGATACTGAGTTAGCAGTGTACAGTATTGTGCAAAAGTCCTAGGCACATGTAAAGAAATGCTGTAGACCAAAGATGACTTAAAAATAATGAAATGAAATGTTTCAGCATTAAAAAAATACTATAAACAGCAGTAAGCCATAAGAAATGAAACAAAGTCAATATTTGGTGTGAGAGGACCCTTTGCTTTAAAAAATAGTAGTCTCCGGTACCATGAGTGCAGTTTTATAAGGAAATGAGCTGTAGGTTTTACTGAGCCTTACAGAATCAGTCACAGTTCTTCTGGACGCTTTGTCACACTTGCTTCTTAATTTTGCAGCATGTAGCCTTCATTATGTTTTCTTTTGTAATCTGAAGAGTGCTTTCTTATGCTACTCAGATACAAACTTTTTTTTCCCTGTAACCTTTAATTTTGTGCTGGAAAACGAACGTTTGGAACTCTAAAATGTTTTTGTACTGACTCGATAATGTAGAAGTCATAAAATAGAAATCTATAACAAAGTTTGTACGAAGAAAAAAAAAAGTGTGCCTGAGAATTTTGCACAATATTGTATGTGTACTGAATCAGCTGACATCCCTGATATTGGTATACTTATTGCCACGTTATCACTGGGTGAATAAGTGAACATGTTGATTTCACTTGGATGTTTGGAGTTTTGGATGTTAATCCAAGAAATGATATCCTGTTTTCATGACCACTGACAGTGAAAAGGGTTAACCATGCTTCATGCGTTGTCTTTTTCTCAATCAGGTTATTTCGATTTCCATTCTCTGGCCATGGACTTCATGAGCATCGGTTTCCGTGAATGTCTCACTGAAGTGGCTCGCTACCTGAGCTCGGTAGAAGGACTGGACTCGAGTGATCCGCTGCGCATTCGACTTGTGTCACACCTCAGCAGCTGTGCGTCTCAGCTCGTCGCCTCATCCATCACACACCACCCTCAGGCCCTGCACCCGCTCCACCCGCTGCACCCGCTACCCGCAACCTTTCTAGCACACGCCACACCATTACCTTCGTCCTCATCTTCCTCTTCAGAGCCACATCGCTCGTCCTTCTCTCATGCCGGCAGCATCGCACCGCCGCTCTCCACCTCACTGCTCTCGCTCTCTGCAGCCTTTCCTCTGTCGTTTCCCGCTGGATTCCCGCTCTTCGCTCCTGGCATGGCAACATCGGCGACCATCAGCCCCTCCATTTCCAGCTCATCCACATCATCGACGTCACAGCAGAGCAGCTCCAGCTCTGCTAAACCGTATCGGCCATGGGGGACTGAAGTGGGAGCCTTCTGAGTGCTGAGACTGACTGTAAACGCTGCTCTGTCAGCTGTAAGCAATTCAACAAGTGCCTGGCTGCATGTATCATTCAAGTAAACCTCATGGGAAGGGAAAACGGTGTGGATCATGGTTTTTTTACACATCACACATGGATGATTGCTTGGTATTTTCATTTCACTGAAATGGGCCCATCGCTGTTTCATTTTCCTATCTTTATCCTGACATTTCCCATGAAGAAAATGATGCGGTGTGAAAAACAACTTCAGAACTAAGAGCTTAGTAATGCTGAATCATGTCCAAGCTCAACAGCAGTCCTCGTGGGATTTGAACTCACAACCTTGCAGTCACCTTTACTGCTGAGCTACAATCCTTCCACTGAAATATATCATGTCTGTGCATAAAATCCCAGGAAACAATGCGAAATTTGAGAAATTATTTGTATGATGTAAACAGTTAACACTTATTCCATGAAACTGAGTCATACATGAGCCGATAGCCTATAAGCCATGTACGACGAGATTGTGGATAGAATAAAACAGTTATTCCACTCATTCACTGGATTTTGAGAAATAGAGCATTTTTTTATTTTTTGCAAATTCAATAAATAAAAACTTTATACAAAACGTCCGACAAAATTATTTCTGCTTAGAATGTAAACAAACTGGCAAAATGACAGTAGCAATTTGTGAAAAATGCTACAATAATAATTCTTGAAAAATAAAAAAAAGATACGTTCTTACCATCAAATACTTTCATTCCATATTTTGTTGCTTTTTTGTATTTTGGGGGGGTTTGTTTCCGAGTAGAGTTTTTATTTCATCCTTGGTTGGTTCAGCAACACGCTCTGCCATTTTGGTTTTCTCTACTCATGATATATGAGCTGATAGCCTAGTAGTAGAGTAGCCAATCAGGGCACGCAATTGTTCATATCCAGTGAATGTGGATAGAATAATGAGTATTATATTAAACATCCAGAAAAGGTTGGACGAGGCAAAACACATTAACAAAGACTAAAACATGACGTCAAATTCAGAAACACATGGAGGCTGTCGTTACTTATTAAGTGTCACTTTCTGGCTGATGATTGGATGCGATGTACAACTATCACAAGGACAAAGATTGCACTTTTTCTCTCTGGTATGTAGTTCATCTCATGAAAGTGATTTCATGAGTTTCATAAAGTGACTTATGCTATTACACTATTTCTTTCCTTTAGGCAAGTTTTCAGTTTTGTGTTTTCATATTTATATGAACACCATGCAAGCATATCTACAGTATAATAACATCGCATGAATGCCATTCATAAAAAAAATACATAACCATAAAATAAAAGTAAAAGCATTCTGAAAGTCGATTCATTTAAGCTCGTATTTCCTCTTACTCTAAAGATCCTTCGGCTTTTCTTTTTCCTCAGTCTCTCACACAAACACCAAGTAACCAATCAGCGACCAGAATGTGATGTTCAGTAAGGACATCCTTTTTTCATTTGAGATAATGTTGATGTGTTTTCAAATGTGTTGTGTTTTTGGTTTGTCTTTGTGGGGTATGGTCAAAAGAAAAGATAAGATATGTTACAAAATAACATCAACCTGCTCAAACAATAACCATTGGTCCTAGTTTTCTAATGAGTATGCTTGAGTGACACCCATTTATACTACATAGTCCTCATTAGTACAAAGATAATCCAACTTGAAGGACACAAAGCTGTGAGATTGGTGACAGTAAAACGTATGCAAATCTACCCTAAAATGAGCTCCGCTCACTTTCTATCTGAGTCTGCAAAGACTCCCGGCATTGTACACATATAAAGCCAATTTCTATGAGATGATGCTTTCCTGTGACTTTAACCATCAGATGCACTGTCTGATTCTCAAATCTTTTATTTCACTTAAAATAAAACCCCAATAAGCCAAAGGTTTTCCAGATAATCACAGAACAGTTGAGGTGTGAATGTGGTGTGTGTATTGTGAGGAACTAACCACTCGGTCTGTAAATATGTACATGTGTAAGAGTGTATCTAGAGTTTATACTGGAGCTGTATATTGTGATGGTGATGCACTTCGGTCACTACTGCCTGGAGAGACGGGATTCTCTCGATGATATGTGCGCTACAGCTTTCACTGTTCGCTCGTGTTATGTCAGATTTGCCAGTAAATCACACTACTGTATCTTTTTTTAATCCCCATCCTGCTCTTGTAATATGTAACCATTTTTCTATGCAAAATGAACAAAAAAAGAAAAAGAAAACATGTCACAGATTAAAATTCAGTCCTTTTTATTTGCTCTAGTCTTCATCCTTTCTTTCACCCTCACCCACAAACCGGAGGACAGACTTGTTTATTGAAATGCAACCCAAATTCCAGAAACTATTTGGTGAAGGAAATAATCTGCTTTAGTGTGGTTCTATAATAACACAAAACAAACCATCAAAAGGATGGAACAAACAGATGAAGTTATTCATGCCAGTTTGGAATGGAGAGATTTTCAGAAGCGAAGCACTTTCTTCATTTACTTTCAAGCATTTTAGTCTGAGTGGATACAACAACAATTTCACTGAAAAATAAAATAGAAAAATTAAACCAAAACACTGCAATGCAACTGAATGATCCATTCTAGTTGATCACATGGTGATGATTAATTTTCTATAATAATAGATGCACCAAATAAAATAATAAAAAAATATAATTGTACATATTGTGACGTTTTCTAGAAGGAGATGTTTATCTAGCATTTATGGAAGGAGTCTCCAGTGTCAGGGCTTTGTAGCAGCCAGAGCTATGTTTTTGTTTTTTGTTGTTTTTTTAATCTTGTTAAAAGAAAAAGAATATCTGGTGAGGGAACGAATGTTTATAGCTGCTATAACATTACAGAAGCTAACTACTGTAATATACAGAAATATACAGTATACAGTCCTGTGCAAAAGTCTTAGGCACATGTAAAGAAATGCTGTAATAATTTGAAATTTGAAAATTTTCAACATTAAAAAATACTATAAACAGCAGTAAGCCATAATAAGTAAAACAAAGTCAATATACGACCCTTTGCTTTAAAAAAAAAATAGTCATCTCGGGTACAATGAGTGCAGTTTTATAAGGAAATGAGCTGTATGTTTTACTGAACATCTTGCAGAACTAGCCACAGTTCTTCTGGACACTTTGACTATCACACTTGCTTCTTAATTTTGCAGCAAAACCCAGTAGTCTTCATTATGTTTTCTTTTTTAATCTGAAAAGTGGTCTCATATGGAATATGCTGCTCAGATACAAACTTTTTTTCTGTAACCTTTAATTTTGTGCTGGAAAATGAACGTTTGGAACTCTAAAATGTTTTTGTACTGACTCGATAATGTAGAAGTCATAAAATAGAAATCGATAAAGTCTGTATGGGAAAAATGGGGGTAAGACTTTTGCACAGTACTGTGTAATCATTAACAAGTTACTGTCATGTAACACTTTGGGACATGGTGTTATTGGAAAATAATCAAGTCTAAGGTGGGGCTTCATCACACCACACCATCGTGGATTATTTTCCTATAACAGCACGCCCTGTTAGCCAATTGAGTACAAGTGTGTAAGTGGAATCTTGTCATGCTTTTCATTATTTTTCACCAAACCATCCTTTTAAAAATATTGAGTACACTGAGAAAAAAAATAAAGATCTAGAAATTGTAAAAGGTGCAGGAGCTGCTAAAGGTTCATTACTGATCCCTGCAACAGGTTTTTTTGTAAGAAGCGAGTTAGAAACCTTTGTGAAAAGTAAGAACATGTAACTCCAAAATACAACAACAAAAAATAACTCGATGAATGATATGAACTTCGATGTGAATAATATATGAAATTCACACATATGACTTTTAGACATTTCATGTTCTACATTTTGTACACTTGAACTAGGGCATTTTTTTCCACATAAGATTAATTTGTTTTCATGTTAATTTTTCACATGATGTCATGTGTGTTTATTTGAATTCAAATGTGCAGCCACAACATCCTAAAATCCAGCTTCAGGTGATTTCCGCATCTGATCACATACTGTACATTATAAGGAACTACATGTACTCCAGTATGTAAACCTGCTCCTTGAAACAGTATTAAACCGATCTCCTATAATTAAACCAATTTCATCAGCTTTTAATAAATGTTCCTAATGACCTCCATAAGAAGACACCATTCAAGCAAGAACACGTCTCCAGAGAGAACTTCAAGCCTACACATGAACTGCAGCCGTTTTGGTGTGTGTGTGTGAACCTCAGGCCTCGAAATTTGCAACCTTCATAGCATTAACTGAGAACAAGAGAGGTCACTCCTCCCAAAATGGCTCTTGGTGCCCTGCTAATCCACTCCCTTTATACTGGACAGTTTTACACGAGTAAATCACTGTCACGCCATTAAACCCTGTCCTTACATTCCTAAAAGGGAAAAGTATCAGCATTTCCAAGTGAATGGGGATTAGGGCAAACGGCGGCTGCAGACTGCAGACATGCATGGGAATGGAGCGGGCCCATAAATCCGCCGCTTATCTGCTTTAGAACGCTGTTTCTCAGGCCCATGGCTTTGAAGAGACCATCGTATATCAGAGAGAAATATGATCTTCACATCACACACCACTAAAAACACTGGTGTGATAAAATCCAGCTGGGTTTATATCGCTCTTTATACCATGTACAGAAAACAAGAAGCGATTCATATAGTAATCTTTAGAATCATTGTGGTGCTATTGAGATTTCGTTCTCATTTCAGGTCTACAGAAAGAATGTGATGCAGTGGTGCTTTAGTGCTGTTGGTCCGACTCTCTCACCTTCTCGTTACACTCAGCAAAAACAGATCAGCATCCAAGGCTTCAATTTTCATGCTAATATCTCTGTCAATACCATCACGCTCGACATCTTGTACTGTAGATATCACTAACTAATCGAGTCTCTGCTGTCACTCATCTGTATCCACATTCTGGGATACAACCAGCGAACAATTTTAGTGCCAGACATTCAGTCCGCGACCAAATAAAACAAGTACGGACCAGGAAATAATCTGATTGATCGGTTTGTGTGCCCGATTGTTTCAAATAACAAATAAATTGAACAGAAATATAGCAAAAGTTGTATTCTTACCGAATCATAGTCTTGTTTTCATTCGCCGCCATTTCTGGATGGGTCACCGATAACATCGCCTCCTTATTTTCATCTTGCATATTATTTTATTTTTTTATTTTTGCCGACAGAGGAAAAATAAAACATAATTATGACCAGAATAAATAACATAAAATAAGATACATCATACATGGATAATGATATTAACATTTTAAAATTAATGTTTTTACATTAAAATTAAAAACACATGCACGAAAATGACCATTCATCTGTCGGGACAGGGACCAGCTAGTTACTGTCATGATAACTAGTTACTTTTCATAGCAGCTGGTCCTTGAGACCAGAGCCTAAGATGGACACTGGCAACAACACCACTACTTCTCATTGAACATTTTTATGTCTGAAACTAATTATTTTTTTCTCCTATTAAACAGCGTCGTCACCCTGTGATGTCAAAGCGACACAAAAGCATCAGCGTCTCACAGGAGTAATGAGAATACAGAACCAACCAACAAGGAAGGACCGGAATCACTGAGGAGGCCACAAATATTTCAGTATAATCTTTTTAACACGTCGAAATGTGTTTTTAACTGGAGTTTTGCTTTAAAGGGCTGATGACACGAACATGACTCTATGCAATTTCTTAAATAAACTATACAACATGGCAAACGTTAGATTTCTGTTATAATTACGTGAAAAGAAGCTGTTGTTACGCGAATATCCAACTTTTAATTGCACAGCGCAAGAAAACTGGGTCCGTGGCTCGCGGCCATGCTGTGACGTCAGCGGAAGAACACGCTGAGGTTCACTGGCTGTTCTACTCTGGTTCTACTCAATGGAAATGGCGCATGAAAGCGCTGGTGAACTCTCTAGTGCTAGCTCTTCTTCTTCTGGGAGTCTAGAATTGTGTTGATCTCTTCCGAATAGAATCTATGATAGCCTACCCTCTTTACCCTTTGCCTCTCGTTGCTAGGCGGCAGTTACATGAAAGCCGCAAGCTTTCACAAGCAAATACATGACTGATATCACGCCGACTTTATGATTACATTTATGGTTATCATGTAGAATCTATAGCTCTACGTACCTTTATCTTATGTCGTTTCACAACACATGTTCTGACAGGAGGACTGTCTTTGGATCCGGCATAGCTACTAGTAGACCCCCTCCGGAATACTGGCAGTGTTGCCAGATTGGGAGGTTTCCCGCCCAGTTGGGCGGTTTCAAGTGCATTTTGGTGGGGTTTGAACATATTTTGGGCTGGAAAACTTCAGCAGTATCTGTTGCCAGATACTGCTGATGTTTTCCAGCCCAAAATATGTTCAAAACCCACCAAAATGGACTTGAATCCGCCCAACTGGGCGGGAAACCTCCCAATCTGGCAACACTGTGTAGGCACTGCTGATGGTAGTAACACACTTTGTGCTGAACTGAACACCCAAGAGATTCTTTTAAGCTGGGAAGGGTGTCAAAACAATCCAAATCGAAGTGTTCAGAGCACAGGACGGATGTTGGTGAGGGCTCCCACTTGTCACGAGTACGCCTGACTTGCTTCACCCACTTCGCATGCAGCTCGGGATCTCTGGGAAACTTGAATAAACTTACCACTTACCCCATCCTTGTGGGTTTTGGAGCAAAAGCCGGCAACACAACGCGAAGGCATAATAATTATATATATATATATATATATATATATATATATATACAGTGAGAGTAAAAAGTATTTGATCCCTTGCTGATTTTGTTGGTTTGCCCACTAATAAAGACATGATCATTCTATACTTTTAATGGTAAATGTATTCTAACATGGAGAGACAGAATATCAAAAAGAAAATCCAGAAAATAGCTTTAAAGAATATATTTTAATTGATTTGTATTTCATTGAGGGAAATACGTATTTGATCCCCTAGTATGCATTAGGAGTTCTGGCTTTCACAGACCAGTTAGACACTCCCAATCAACTTGTTACCTGAATTGAAGACACCTGTTCTAACTAAATCACCTGTATGAAAGACACCTGTTCACAGAATCAGACAATCAGACAGATCCCAAACTCTCCAACATGGGTAAGACCAAAGAACTCTCTCAGGACCTCAGAGACAGGATTGTTGACCTGCACAAATCTGGAATGGGCTACAAAAACATTAGCAAGATGCTGGGTATTAAAGTAACAACCATTGGTGCAATTGTGAGAAAATTTAAGAAGTATAACATGACCATCAATAGACCTCGGTCTGGTGCTCCACCGAAGATTTCACCTCGTGGGGTGGCAATGATCATGAGAACTGTGAGAAATCGGCCTGCAACCACACAGCGGGAGTTAGTGAATGACCTCAAGGCAGCTGGGACCACAGTCACCAGGAAAACAATTGGCAACACTTTGCGCCGCAATGGATTAAAATCCTGCAGTGCCCGAAAGGTACCCCTGCTTAAGAAGGCACACGTGGAGGCCCGCCTAAAGTATGCCAATGATCACCTCAAAGATGTACAAAGTGATTGGGAGAAGGTTCTGTGGTCAGATGAGACCAAAATTGAACTATTTGGCCTAAACTCTACTCGTCATGTGTGGAGGAAGAAAAATGCTGCCTATGACCCCAGGAACACTGTGCCCACCGTCAAGCATGGAGGTGGAAGCATTATGTTTTGGGGGTGTTTCTCTGCCATGGGCACAGGGCTACTTCACCGCATCAGTGGGAAGATGGATGGAGCCATGTACCGTGCAGTCCTGAGGGACAACCTCCTCCCCTCTGCCAGGAAGTTGAAAATGGGCCATGGTTGGGTCTTCCAACATGACAACGACCTGAAGCATACAGCAAAGGCAACAAAGGAGTGGCTCAAGAAGAACCACATTAAGGTCATGGAGTGGCCCAGCCAGTCTCCGGACCTCAATCCAATTGAAAATCTATGGAGGGAGCTGAAGGTCCGAGTTGCCAAGCGACAGCCCACCAACCTTAATGATTTAGAGAGGATCTGCAAAGAAGAGTGGGCCAAAATTCCCCCTGATATGTGTGCTAACCTTGTGGTTAACTACAACAAACGTCTGTCCGCTGTGCTTGCAAACAAAGGCTTTACCACCAAGTATTAAATGCTTTTGGCTAGAGGGATCAAATAATTATTTCCCTCAATGAAATACAAATCAATTAAAATATATTCTTTAAAGTTATTTTCTGGATTTTCATTTTGATATTCTGTCTCTCCATGTTAGAATACATCTGCCGTTAAAAGTATAGAATGATCATGTCTTTATTAGTGGGCAAACCAACAAAATCAGCAAGGGATCAAATACTTTTTACTCTCACTGTATATATATATATATATATATATATATATATATATATATATAATGTCTAATAAAAATACCAATAATGATAAACTGAACACCTGCCGCATCAACAACAAACTGGTAAGTTAGGAGGAAGGTTCTTTCGCTGACGTCATATAGCTCCTCCTCCTCCTTCGTCTCCTGGGTGCTGCAGCCCCGTCAAATTTGCCCAGATAGCCGCGTTTTTTATCATAACTTATAAAATAGGCGCCTTCGTGAATTAATATATGGATCATCGGGAATTACTTTTTATGTTATAAAACATCGCCAAAGATGTCAAAAACGTGTCATCAGCACTTTAAAATGACCACACAAATATTGAGTGATGATTATAAGAGCAATTGCACCACACAGTGGTGAAACTGTGCACTACACCTCATGCCTTTACACGTTCATTAAACATCCTGACAGTGTTTGACTGAATAATTTCTTTTTGAGGGAACTAGACAAGACGGGAAAAACTCCTGCCACTAATTTAACAGCTTTAATCAAGAAATCAAGACCATTAAAGGATTGTGGCGCTTTTTCAACTCATATAAAGCACTTGAATTTTGTGTGCTGCCAGAGCGAGGCAAGTGTAACATCCGGGAACGTTCGAGAATTTAATATATATATTTGTGCTTATCGGGTGCTATGACGACCGTTAAATAAGAATACTTGTAATAACAAGCACTGTAACAAATAGAAAGAAAGAAAGAGTTTGGTGGAGAAACTATGACAAACTCCTGAACCAATGAAAGCCTATAATGTTGACTTCGTCACGACCAATCACCGCAAGACGCTGAGGGCTGAATCCCAAACTACTCCTCCTTAACTAAATAGTGCACTACTTAAGGGTTTACAATCCCTTATTTTAGAGTCTATATAGTGCACACGTATAGAAAATATGAGCTATTTGTAATTTGTTCGGTTTTCGGAACCAAAACAAGGAAGTAGTAGGAAACATGTGAATCAGTAACGTTAGCATTAAATGTTATACACTGATTTTGTTTACTTAAATACACAAATTACGTGAGTTAATATTTTTAGCGAGTGGTACAGTTTAATAATTTTTGTATTTGTATTGTGTATTAACAGAAGCTTGGTTATGTTGGGTCAATAATGTTTGTTTGTTAGTAATGCGCTGATTTGGAAATGTTTTAGCATTAGAAAACGGTGAAGTGATTTTTCTGGATATTTTCGGAGTAATGTCGGTGTAGATGAAGGAGAGGTAGGATGAAATGGTTCAGGTGTCCAGCTCGACACGGTTACGCAGTGGAAGTGTCCCCGTTTCTCCCCAACACATTGGCCTGCGCTACAGCTCAGTATTATGGCATAGCAGGTAAATGAAAGAAAGAACGTTAGTTTTTGGTGGAGAAACTATGTATGGGTATTTAGTTTACACTACCAGCTGCAAATACAATGTTGTACAGTGTGTCTTTTCTTTTTGCATGGCTTCTGTAACAAAACAATTTCCCAGCTTGGGATCAATAAAGTAAATCTATCTATCTATCTATCTATCTATCTATCTATCTATCTATCTATCTATTGATTTTCCTATAACAGTGTGGCCCAAAGTGCTTTTATACCACAGCAGTTTGCCAAGAATTGACGATTTTATATTTATTAGTTGATGATACTTAAGAACTTCATACTTGCAGACTTCACAACATTAAATGTTGTGAAATGTCCAAGAGACAAGTTAGTTCCTGTTAGCAGCTATAAACGGTCATTCCTTCACCAGAGTCTCTTTTTTTCTCTCTCTTAAAGCTCATTTCATTATCTGCTTTATCCTGTTCTACAGGGTCACAGGCAAGCTGGAGCCTATCCCAGCTGACTACGGGCGAAAGGCGGGGTACACCCTGGACAAGTCGCCAGGTCATCACAGGGCTGACACATAGACACAGACAACCATTCACACTCATATTCACACCTACGGTCAATTTAGAGTCACCAGTTAACCTAACCTGCATGCCTTTGGACTGTGGGGGAAACCGGAGCACCCGGAGGAAACCCACACGGGGAGAACATGCAAACTCCGCACAGAAAGGCCCTCGCCGGCCACGGGGCTCGAATCCGGACCTTCTTGCTGTGAGGCGACAGCACTAACCACTACACCACCGTGCCGCCCCCTATCTTAAAGCTAATTAGACAAAAAAAAGTGCGGCTTGTCATGTTACAGAGAAACTGCAAACTCTGTTAAACCCATGAGCCAACATTTTAGTGAAAGATATTTAAATTTAAAAAATCCAAATTAGAATTTCATTATAAACAAATCCTGGATGCTATTGAAGGTCAAATGTTAATGATATAAAATCAGTATACATGTCATTCAGAGTAAATCTTTCCCTTAATGTAGGCATATTGTGTAATGTTTATTCAGAGTGTTTAAAATTTTGATCTATGTTTCAGGATGCGGAACACTGTTGGTGCTGGAGCAGAGAGAATCGGATATTTTGCTGATGAGAAGGTATTGTTTGGACATTTCCATTGCTTTTCCATTTCTGTTTATATATTTGGCACAGACTTCCGGACCCCTTGCTGCATTTTCTTCCTCATGTATAGCTTTGACTGGAACGATGGGCTCTTTGACGTGACATGGAGTGAGAACAACGAGCATGTGCTGGTGACCGGAGCTGGTGATGGTTCACTACAGATTTGGGACACTGCCAACCTACAAGGGCCTATCCGAGTGCTGAAAGAGCACACTCAAGAGGTGAAAGGCATGACTTAGTTATTCTTTAGGATTCTACACAAGATGTAGCACTTTTGCATATTGTTTGTCAGAATGATCCAAGTGATTTTTTTAATTTAAAAAAAAAATGACTGGGGGGCAGAATTAATCTTAGGGTTGGAAAAATGTACAGAAGAAACCAGCCAGATTTCTCTTGGAGCATTATTGTGACAATCTTCCTTGCCATTATTGGTTGAGGAACACTATTAAACATAACAAATTGCACTGTTAAAATGATATTTAAGTGATAGAGATGATGATCAGGCAGTTTTGACCTGAGATTAGGTGAAATAAAAAGAAATGGCAGCTTTTATTGTTATGTGCATCCCAGAGCATTGGAAGACCTTTTCATTGTCTGATTCCATGCATATTGTTAAGATTGCTAATAATAGGTGGACAAATCAAACATTTTTTATATTCTTCTATTATTTCTTTCTGTGTATTGAAAATTTAAAGACCCTCCCTGAGTCAGTGAGAAATTTGTAAATAGCAGAACAGCAGTGTTGAAGTGTTACTCTGTGTTCAGGTGTATGCAGTGGATTGGAGCCAGACACGGACTGAGAATCTGGTGGTGTCAGGATCCTGGGATCACACAGCCAAAGTGGTGAGAAAGAGCACAAATCCTGGCTTAAAAGTAACCCATTTTTGTGGCTACTGCCTCATATAGAGGCTGTAGCCACTATGTCATCGTGATGTAAGAATGAGACCCCTTTTACACGTAGCGGGTATCTATAAAAACGGATATTTATTTATGCGGTTGCACCCATCATTTACACGTAAACGGAGGTTTCAGTCACTGAAAACGGCTGCTTTTGAAAACTCCGGGCAAAGTGGAGATTTGTGAAAACTCCGTTTTCATGCCTGCGTGTAAATAGTGGAAAACAGAGTTTTCTCCGTGTTATGGGGAAAACGGAGTTTTAGCATTGTGATCTGACGGTCCCTCCTCCTTGGCTTTCAGATCTCTGGTTGGCTTTCTATTTGTTTGACATGTTTTTGACAGCCTTCCCTGGCTGTTTTTGAGCATTATGTTAACGGAATTATTTTCTAGTACGGGAAGGAGAAGATACCCGTTTTCATAAATACCCAGCTACGTGTAAAGGAAGTATGAGTGTAACAATAGTGCACTGCGCATGCACATACAGGTGTGCCTATTAAAATGACTGGCGAGTGTATACAATTCGGTTCACTATTGGAAATCAATGGAATAGACTAAAGAAATCGCTTTCAGACATGTTTATGCTTATTACCAGGGGAAAGTACATTCCTATTTTAAAATATACTCCAGGTTGTCCCCCTTTCCTCACCATCTTCAGCCAGTGGTCCTATGTGTGATGTAGATGTAATGCACTTCTGAGTTGTTATGGGAAGTTGTCGAAAAGAATATTGAGACCACTGAGCTCTAGTGCCAGGCCTTTTCTGGGAAATAAGAGTTTTGGTCATGGCGACAGTGTGTGTATGTCAGCCTTGGTTAGGAGGTTTCAGTTTTGAAAACTGTAAGAGGTAAAAGTAGAATAATATAAAGTACAGACACTCGGTGTATTTTACTTCTGTGATTTTTAAATTGCTCATTTTTGGATTACACTTCATTTTTGTGGCTACTGCCTCATAGAGTAAATATATATGTTATATTTACTGTATGGGCATGGTATCAGAAAGCAATTTTATTTAGGTTTGGTTGTCTGTTTGCTTGTAAGTAGGATTGTGCAAAGCCTACTAATCCAATTTCCATGAAACTTGGTGGAAGGATGTAGCATAGGCCAAGGAAGAACCCAGTAAATTTTGGTGCAGATATGAGTCACGGGGCGGAGCCACAAATTTAGTTTCTCTTTTATTAACATCGTGAGATACGGCATTTAGCCTTGTGCTCAACAATGCCAGACATGGCAGTAAAATTCACTAGTGAAAAAAACATAGCCAATGTAGGAATATGATGACTCCATCACAACCCAAATCTATATTCGGGGGGACCAGTAATCCTCTGGGATTTAGATATAGGCTAGTTGCTCAAATGTAATGCACAAAGTAGACGACAGCGGTTTTAAAATATGTCTTAATGAGGAACAAACAGGTTGCGGAATCACTGCCAGTAAGTTGACTAAGTTGTTGTTCTACTTTTTCTTTTGACTGTTCCTGTTTGGAGTCACCACAGCGCATATCTCTCCATCTCTTCCTGTCCTCCATATCTTTTTCTGTAACACCAACCGTCCTCATGTCCTCCTTCATCACATCCGTAAATCTCATCTTTGGTCTTTCTCTCTTCCTTCTACCTGGCAACTCCATCTCCAGCATTCTTTTCCCAGTATACTCTGCATCTCTCCTCTGCACGTGTCCAAACCATCTCAATCTAGTCTTTCTTGCTTTGTATCCAAGACGTCCTACATGTGCTGTCCCTCTAATCTTCTCGTTTCTAATCCTGTCCAACTTTGTCAGTCCCCAATGAGAATCTCAGCATCTTCTGCTCTGCTACCTCCAGTTCAGCCTCCTGTCTTTTTGTCAGTGCTGCTAATTCCAAACCATACAACATCACTGCTCTTACTACTGTCTTGTACACTCTCCCTTTCACGCTTGCTGGCAACCTTCTGTCACAAATCACTCCTGATACACTTTTCCATCCATTCTAACCTGCCTGCAATCTCTTTTTCACTTCTCTTCTGCACTCACCATTACTTTGTACAGTTCACCCCAGATATTTGAACTCATCTGCTTTGACCACCTCTGTTCCTTGTAACTGAACCATTCCACTGTTCTCACTCTCATTCACACACATGTACTCTGTCTTGCTGTCTCCATACTATCTTGTAGTACTATCTCCATGTCTCTAAGTTTTCTTCTACTTGCTCCCTGTTCTCACTACAGATCACAATATCATCTGCAAATATCATTGTCCATAGGGCCTCTTTCCTGATGTCATCTGTCAACCTGTCCATTACCATTACAAACAAGAAAGGGATTAGGGCCAAGCCCTGGTGCAATCCAGCGTCCACCTTAAATACTTATTTGGGCTCAAAGAGTAGAAAAAAATCATTCAAATCTAATTCAGCTCCACCTACTTAGACCTGGGCTGTTTCACAGTCAGGGTATCAGAGTGGATTATATGGGCTGGATTAAGTATTACTGAAGTATAATAAGTACTTGTGAAGTGAGGATTAGCTCTGCATGAACAACTAACACCATCCCACCTGCAAATTAGCCATTTGTTTGTATACATGCATATGCCAGTCTGACATACTATTAAGTAACCCTGTTTTGACCATTTTTTATGTTTCAACCTTATTTGGTCTAGTTTAAAGAGGTTGCCAATCCTAATATTAAGCCATTTTACAGCCTCTGAATAGTTTAGTTGGAGCCTTATTTCATACTTGAAGAATTATTGCCAACAAAGTTGGCCATAAATGGCCAAGACAAGTTACCTTATTAAATATATCCTTGTGATAGGGTCACAAGGGTATATTTAATAAGGTAACTTGTCTGTCAAAAATGTCCTCTCTGGTAATGTGGTCCTTATTAAAGTTGAAAAAAAATGCAGTTCTTAGACAAGTAGCTAATGAGTCTGAACGTCCAGGTCCATATAAGTACTGTCACGTAAGGTGATATACTTAGCTTCTTAAAATGAACTACAGTGGTTACTAACAAAAATACATGATGTTTGTCTCTCAAAAATGGTCCTCTCTGGAAAAAGAATTATGCTCTCACCATTAGCCAGGTAACAACACAGTGCTGTTTGTATTCCAGCTACAAATTCTTGCCACCAACAGCATTCGGCAGAAAATAAATTTCCATCAAGAGCCTTATTTAGTTCACAAATTGTGCCAAAAAACTGGACTTGATTTTTTTTATGTTAGTGACACAAACTTGTGTACCTTGACCGTGAAACACCCCACCTAATCTTGACACATTTTAGGAAATCTTGCCTCATGCACCTTTTTAATTTAAAAATTAAATTACCACTTTATCCCGTTTAAAATGATATGGACTGTGAGCTGTGAACTACAGTATATGGAGCATGTTTGCTATTAAAAAAAGTGTTTTTCCACAGTGGGACCCAGAGCACCCTCAGTCTGTGTGCACACTTCAGGGTCACGAGGGAGTCGTGTACAGCACCATCTGGTCTCCACACATCCCAGCCTGCTTCGCCTCAACCTCGGGTAAGTGCAGGAGCAGGAAAATTTTCTAACATTTTGGCATTGTTGAAATTTTTTCCTGTCTCCAAGCAGTGTGTTTCTGGACTTACTGATTTTGATTGATGCATGAAAAAACATAACATTATTATTATTATTTATTTATTTATTTATTTATTTTAAGATTTTTTGGGGGGGCTTTTTTCACCTTTATTGGATAGGACAGTGTAGAGACAGGACAGGAAATGAGTGGGAGAGAGAGATGGGGAGGGATCGGGAAATGACCTCGGGTCGGAATCGAACCCGGGTCCCCGGATATATGGTATGGCACCTGAGCCACGACGCCCCCGTAACATTATTTTTTTTTAAAAAGAGCCACACTCTAAAAACAGGAACCATAAATGCACCCATACACACACAGTTCTTGAGGTTGCCATGTTTTTGAGGGCACAATAACAAACCCGTGCTAAGATCTAACAAACACCACTGTGTTAATTTATCACATAAAGAGACAAACTATCATAACTACTGGAGCAGCACATCTACCATAAGTGCTGTAAGTAAGGGGAAAACTGTTGAAGAACATGCCTGCTCTAAAACGCGAAGAAATACACACAGTTAAAGTTAGAGCATAAATAAAGACTCATCAAGAGAGAGACAGAATTGTGCATCACAATTTATTTTTATATCCAATCTAGGAGTTTTATTTCAAAGGCAATAGAAGTCAGTGGTTTGTACAATGATAGCAATATACAAGTAATGAAAATTGAATCTGTATAATTTTATCTATAGGCGTCATTTCCATCCATCCATTATACATAACCGCTTATCCTGTGTAGGGTCGTGGGCAAACTGAAGCCTATCCCAGCTGACAAGTTGCCAGGTCATTGCAGGGCTGGCATATAGAGACAAACAACCATTCACATTCACACCTAGTGTCAATTTAGAGCCACCAGTTAGCCTAACCTGCATGTCTTTGGACTGTGGGGGAAACCGGAGCACCCGGAGGAAACCCACACAGACACGGGGAGAACATGCAAACTCCACACAGAAAGGCCTCCCATCGGCCACTGGGCTCGACCCCAGAACCTTCTTACTGTGAGGCGATAGTGCTAACCATCACACCACCGTGCCACCAGGCATCATTTCACTTAAGCAAATTGGTCATAACAGTAAGTGAAGCAGGAGCTTGTAGGCACCTGGATGGTATTAGTATGATTAGGACAGATGTCAGGGCTTGTAGGCCTCAGAGAGGAGAGGTCATAGAGGAGGACCTTGTGATGTTTTTAGGATGGGTACCCTGGGATTGGAAAGAAAAACAGATAAAACTGTCCAGTATAGTGAATCAATAGTCTTAATCTTTAGGATGGTCTGAGTGACACGAAAAGAAAATACCCAATAAACTGCACAGGAATGAAGGACTCTTGAGACGAGGCCATCATAAAAAAAACTCCAATGTGAACAGATCAGAGAGTACACGCCTCTCTCTCTCTCTCTCTCTCTCTCTCTCTCATATATAGTTCCCTCTGAAAGTATTGGTACGGAAAGGCCAAATTCATTTTGTGTGCGCTTTATACACTGAAGACATGTTGGTTTGAGATCAAAAGATGAATATGAGACAACAGATCAGAATTTCCCCTTTCATTTCCTCATGTTAACATCTAGATGTGTTAGACAACCCAAAGCCACTCAATTTTCAGCAAAAGTATTGGTACAGATAGCCTTGAAGAATATATAAAATACGCCACTCATATTTTTGATAGAAACTACATCTTGGACATGGAGAACCAAAACTGTGACATAAACCTCTATATGTCACTCATAAGGAAATTGATGAATTGTTTTGATAAATTTGGGTTAATTTTTATTTGTAAATGTGTCTATACAGTGGTGCTTGAAAGTTTGTGAACCCTTTAGAATTTTCTATATTTCTGCATAAATATGACCTAAAACATCATCAGATTTTCACACAAGTCCTAAAAGTAGATAAAGAGAACCCAGTTAAACAAATGAGACAAAAATATTATACTTGGTCATTTATTTATTGAGGAAAATGATCCAATATTACATATCTGTGAGTGGCAAAAGTATGTGAACCTCTAGGATTAGCAGTTAATTTGAAGGTGAAATTAGAGTCAGGTGTTTTCAATCAATGGGATAACTATCAGGTGTGAGTGGGCACCCTGTTTTATTTAAAGAACAGGGATCTATCAAAGTCTGATCTTCACAACACATGTTTGTGGAAGTGTATCATGGCACGAACAAAGGAGATTTCTGAGAACCTCAGAAAAAGCGTTGTTGATGCTCATCAGGCTGGAAAAGGTTACAAATCCATCTCTAAAGAGTTTGGACTCCACCAATCCACAATCAGACAGATTGATGGACTACAAAAAAACCCATTATTATTATACATACACACTTTCTTCATATCAGCATTCTCGAATGCCAACAATGGCTTACCCGCGACTCAGCGCTGTTAGTGCAGCAGTGCAGTCACCTTCCAGCCGGTGTAGCGTTCATTAGTAATGTTAGTGAATGCTAATAAAGCAGTACTATCGAGAGCAAGGAGCACAGGCTAACGACCGAGAAACTAAGATTTCTGTCTACAGACTCTTCTTCCACTCAGGCTCGCCAGAGTATTTTTCACTCAGACTTAATTTACTTAGTTACTTTTAAAATCAACATCGACAACTACGCACAACGGAGCAAGCTGGCAGCCAAAATTCTCTCAAAATCTTCTGTATTTAAGGAAGCAAACCTGGTGGCCATGTTTGCTTACAAATTGTCACAGTCACTCGCTAGTGTGGAAGTTTTACAGTGGGGCAAAAAAGTATTTAGTCAGTCACCAATTGTGCAAGTTCTCCCACTTAAAAAGATGAGAGAGGCCTGTAATTTTCATCATAGGTATACCTCAACTACGAGAGACAAAATGAGAAAAAAAAATCCAGAAAATCACATTGTCTGATTTTTAAAGAATTTATTTGCAAATTATGGTGGAAAATAAGTATTTGGTCAATAACAAAAGTTCATCTCAATACTTTGTTATATACTCTTTGTTGGCAATGACAGAGGTCAAACGTTTTCTGTAAGTCTTCACAAGGTTTTCACACACTGTTGCTGGTATTTTGGCCCATTCCTCCATGCAGACCTCCTCTAGAGCAGTGATGTTTTGGGGCTGTCGCTGGGCAACACAGACTTTCAACTCCCTCCAAAGATTTTCTATGGGGTTGAGATCTGGAGACTGGCTAGGCCACTTCAGGACCTTGAAATGCTTCTTACAAAGCCACTCCTTCGTTGCCCGGGCAGTGTGTTTGGGATCATTGTCATGCTGAAAGACCCAGCCACGTTTCATCTTCAATGCCCTTGCTGATGGAAGGAGGTTTTCACTCAAAATCTCATGATACATGGCCCCATTCATTCTTTCCTTTACACGGATCGGTCGTCCTGGTCCCTTTGCAGAAAAACAGCCTCAAAGCATGATGTTTCCACCCCCATGCTTCACAGTAGGTATGGTGTTCTTTGGATGCAACTCAGCATTCTTTCTCCTCCAAACACAACAAGTTGAGTTTTCACCAAAAAGTTCTATTTTGGTTTCATCTGACCATATGACATTCTCCCAATCCTCTTCTGGATCATCCAAATGCTCTCTAGCAAACTTCAGACGGGCCTGGACATGTATTGGCTTAAGCAGGGGGACACGTCTGGTACTGCAGGATTTGAGTCCCTGGCGGCGTAGTGTGTTACTGATGGTAGCTAGGGCTGGGCGATTTTACGATTACGATGTTATTCACGATATAAAATCTCTACGATTAGAAATTAGACACGTACGATATGCCTACGATAAGCCTACGCCTTCAATAAAATTACTTCATCCGAAGTTTTGACAGACACGCGAATAGCCAATCATAACTAAACAGTACCGCACGTAACCAATCAGTTGGAAGAGAGCCACGTCAAGTTAGGTTGTGTGCACACACAAACACACACACTTGTAGCAGCAACGCACAGCATGGCTGTGGTGAAGTTTGCAGGAGCGCGGCATTTCTCCAACAAAGCGTGAAACAAAGCGATTATAAAAATGAGCGAGAAGCCGACTGACCAGAGATCTGAACAGGAAAGTCAGAGCACTGCCCTGGAGGACATCGTTGAAAAGAAGGGCCAGAGAGCTTCGGTTGTGTGGAAGTATTTTGGATATTTAAAATCGGACATACAACAAAGTGTTACACAAAACCTTAAACACACTGACGTACAGGATTGCACTTTTTTTCTCCTTGCAGCATAAGGTTCACACGTCAATATGTCTTTTATGTTTATTTGAAAGCTGCTAGAATTTGCACAAATGATTAACAATGGTATATAGTTTTTATTTTTCAGTTTCAGTTTATTCATTTGAACAAAAAGAACAAAAGAATGTGCATCCAGTTTGTTTTGGTTCTGTGAAACTTGAAGGCTTGTTAAGCTATTTTTGTTAATTAGGAAGGAACTACTAATTTGTAATGTTCATATTTTGAGCAGAAAATTAAAGAAAATACAAAAATGGTGATTTGATTTATATCGTGATATATATCGTTATCGAAAATTTTGAAAAAATATATCGTGATATAATTTTTTCTCATATCGCCCAGCCCTAATGGTAGCCTTTGTTACTTTGGTCCCAGCTCTCTGCAGGTCATTCACTAGGTCCCCCTGTGTGGTTCTGGGATTTTTGCTCACCGTTCTTGTGATCATTTTGACCCCACGGGGTGAGATTTTGCGTGGAGCCCCAGATCGAAGGAGATTATCAGTGGTCTTGTATGTCTTCCATTTTCTAATAATTGCTCCCACAGTTGATTTCTTCACACCAAGCTGCTTACCTATTGCAGATTCAGTCTTCCCAGCCTGGTGCAGGTCTACAATTTTGTTTCTGATGTCCTTTGACAGCTCTTTGGTCTTGGCCATAGTGGAGTTTGGAGTGTGACTGTTTGAGGTTGTGGACAGGTGTCTTTTATACTGATAACGAGTTCAGACAGGTGCCATTAATACAGGTAACAAGTGGAGGACAGAGGAGCCTCTTAAAGAAGTTGTTGCAGGTCTGTGAGAGCCAGAAATCTTGCTTGTTTGTAGGTGACTGTGGCAGCGGGGGCGTGGTCAAGCGCCGGTCTGTGACAGGAGGGCGGAGACAGGGAAGGTGAGTGGCAGAATCGCTACACCTGACGGTAGTTAACCTGTGTTTTGTGTGTGTTTTCCCAGTAACCGCTCCCTATTTAAGGAGGCAGAGAGAGAGCAGCGGGAGCGCGACCCGGGACCGGAAGCAGAGTGTGTGTGTGTGTGCGCGTGTGTATGTGGGCTTACGCTGCATCTCGACTGAAAAGTTGATTAATAAATATCCTTCTCTGCATCTAAACGTTGTCCTGCCATCCTCTGTGCTCCACCCACACTTTATTCGCGCTACAGTGGTGCCGAAACCCGGGAAAAGGTGGAGCACCAGCTTTGCAGCCCCATGGAATCCTCCCCGTTCGCGGACTTGGTCCACGCCCTCGCCACGGCTCAGCAGAGCCAGCACTTGGCACTCGTCACGCTCCGAAAGGAGCAGGAGCGATGCTTTGAAGCCCTGGTGCTGGCCCAGCAGGAAGATCGAGAGGCGTTCCGGCATCTCCTCGCGTCGGCGGGATCCACCAGCGCCCCGGCCGCGGGCCCGTCTCCCCTCACCATGACCAAGATGGGCCCGCAGGATGACCCCGAGGCATTTATCACCTTGTTCGAGCAAGTCGCCGAAGCCTCGGGGTGGCCGATGGAGCAGCGCGCGGCGCGCCTCCTCCCCCTCCTCATGGGAGAGGCGCAGCTGGCCGCACTACAGCTCCCCGCCGACCGCCGGCTGGCCTACGCCGACCTTCGCCGGGCCATCCTCCAGCGCGTGGGGCGCACGCCCGAACAACAGCGCCAGCGCTTCCGCGTGCTGCGGATGGAGGATGTCGGCCGGCCATTCGCGTTCGGCCAGCAACTCCGGGACGCCTGCTGGCGGTGGCTGAGGGCAGACGATCGCGACACCGAGGGAATCATCGATCAGGTGGTGCTGGAGCAATTCATCGCCCGCTTACCAGCTGGAACCGCAGAGTGGGTCCAGTGCCACCGCTCGGCGTCGCTGGATCAGGCCGTAGGACTGGCGGAGGATCATTTGGCGGCTGTTCCGGCGGCAGGACGGCCAACGACACTGCCTCTTCTCCCCTCTTCTCTCTCTCTTTCTCCCCCCCCCCCCATGTCCCGTCCTCACCCCATTTCCCCACCACGGAGGCGGGGGCCGGCTCCACCCCAGCCAGCCCGCCGCACCCGTGGTGCCCTCCCGTTTCTCCCTTCTGTGTCTGTCTCTTTCCCCCCCCTCAGGTGAGTGAGCCCCAGAACACAGCTGCAGAGGGAAGGCCCGGGCCGGTTTGCTGGCGCTGCGGGGAACTGGGCCACCTGCAGCAACAGTGTGCAGCTATGGAGGTGGGGGTGGTGGTGCAGATCCCCAACGCGCCAGAAGCTGCCCTCAATCGGGCCGGAGCGTATCGCATACGGGTAAGTGTACAAGGGGTTACATATCAGGCGTTGGTGGATTCGGGTTGCAATCAGACCTCGATCCGCCAAAGCCTGGTGCAAGACGAGGCATTGGGGGGAGCACAGGGGGTGAAGGTGTTGTGTGTGCACGGGGATGTTCACAGATACCCGTTGGTGTCGGTCCACATATATTTCAGAGGGGAAAAATCCATAGTGAAGGCGGCGGTTAATCCTCGCCTTACCCACTCTTTAATTTTGGGGACTGATTGGCCGGGATTTCAGGATTTAATGGCACGCCTAGTAAAGAGTGGGTCCTGCCGGTTGACAGGGGAGGGTCCCGGTGTCGCTTTGGCTGGAGCTGCGGTCGCAGAGCCGTCTACGTCATCTCCGCGACAGAGTGAGGAGCTGCCGGCTCCTCCTCTTTCTATTGGGGAATCCCTCGCGGATTTCCCACTGGAACAATCGCGAGACGAGACTCTGCGACACGCGTTTGACGAAGTGAGAGTAATCGATGGTCAAACGCTCCAGCCGAACGCCACCCCGTCCTTCCCCTATTTTTCCATTTTGAAGGATAGATTATACCGAGTGACGCAGGACACTCAGACGAAAGAGCGAGTCACCCAGTTATTAATTCCAAAGAGCCGCCGGGAATTGGTATTCCAGGTGGCTCACTTTAATCCCATGGCTGGACACCTAGGGCAGGATAAGACACTAGCCCGGATAATGGCCCGATTCTATTGGCCGGGGATTCGCGGCGACGTCCGTAAGTGGTGTACGGCGTGCCGCGAATGCCAGTTAGTAAACCCAGCGGCCATTCCAAAAGCGCCCTTGTGCCCCCTACCATTAATCGAGACCCCGTTCGAAAGAATTGGGATGGATCTCGTCGGGTCATTAGATCGGTCAACACGAGGGTACCGCTTTATATTGGTTCTGGTGGACTATGCAACGCGATACCCGGAAGCGATGCCTCTTCGCAATATCTCAGCACGCAGTATTGCAGAGGCCCTCTTCCACGTCATCTCCCGGGTTGGAATCCCGAAAGAGATTCTGACTGACCAAGGCACCTCATTTATGTCACGAACACTGAGCGAACTGTATGGGCTACTGGGTATTAAGCCGATCCGCACCAGCGTTTATCACCCACAGACGGACGGTTTAGTTGAACGGTTCAAGCGCACCCTCAAAAATATTATCAAAAAATTCGTAAGTGAGGACGCATGTAACTGGGATAAGTGGCTCGAACCCTTGTTATTTGCAGTGCGAGAGGTCCCCCAAGCCTCCACGGGGTTCTCCCCGTTTGAATTATTATACGGGCGTAAGCCGCGCGGCATCTTAGATGTACTGCGGGAAAATTGGGAGGAGGGACCTTCACAGAGCAAAAATTAAATTCAGTACGTTATGGACCTGCATGCAAAACTCCACACGCTCACCCATCTAACTCAGGAGAATTTGCGGCAGACCCAGGAACGGCAGGTCCGCCTGTACAACAAGGGCACGCTCCTTAGAGAGTTCACTCCGGGAGAAAAGGTACTCGTCCTGTTGCCCACGTCGAGCTCCAAATTAATCGCCAAGTGGCAAGGACCCTTTGAGGTCACACGGCGAGTCGGGGACGTCGACTATGAGGTTAGGCGAACGGACAGGGAGGGGGCACTACAGATCTACTGCTGAAACTCTGGAACGAGGAGGTCCCCGTGGCGTTGGTGTCGGTAGTTCCGGAGAAGGCGGAGCTGGGGCCGGAGGTTCAAAAAGGGACATTGGCAGCACGTACCTCTCCGGTCCCCTGTGGAGACCACCTCTCCCCGACCCAACTCGCGGAGGTCGCCCAGTTGCAGGCCGAATTTTCGGATGTCTTCTCGCCCCTGCCCGGTCGCACTAACCTCATAGAACACCACATAGAGACGCCCCCGGGGGTGGTAGTGCGTAGCCGCCCTTACAGGCTACCCGAACACAAAAAAAAGGTGGTTCGGGAAGAACTTCAGGCCATGCTCGAAATGGGCATCGTCGAGGAGTCCCACAGTGACTGGAGCAGCCCTGTGGTCTTGTTTCCCAAGGCCGACGGCTCGGTCCGGTTCTGTGTGGACTATAGAAAAGTCAACGCGGTGTCTAAATTCGACGCGTACCCAATGCCTCGTATTGATGAGCTGCTCGATCGACTAGGCACGGCTCGCTTTTACTCGACACTGGATTTGACGAAGGGATATTGGCAGATCCCCTTGACTCCATTATCCCGGGAGAAAACGGCCTTTTCCACACCGTTCGGCTTACACCAGTTCGTCACACTTCCGTTTGGGCTGTTTGGGGCGCCCGCTACGTTTCAGCGGCTGATGGACAGGGTCCTCCGGCCCCACGCCACCTATGCGGCCGCTTATTTAGACGACATTATCATTTATAATAATGACTGGCAGCGGCACCTGCAACACCTGAGGGCCGTCCTTAGGTCGCTGAGGCGGGTGGGACTCACTGCCAACCCAAAGAAGTGTGCGATTGGGCGGGTGGAAGTACGGTATCTGGGCTTCCACTTGGGCAACGGGCAGGTGCGTCCCCAAATTAATAAGACAGCAGCGATTGCGGTCTGCCCGAGGCCCAAGACCAAAAAGGGGGTGAGACAGTTCCTGGGGCTGGCTGGCTACTATCGTAGGTTTATACCTAATTATTCGGACGTCACCAGCCCGCTGACTGACCTCACTAAAAAAGGGGCGCCAGATCCGGTCCAGTGGACGGAGCAGTGCCAGCGGGCTTTCTCTGAGGTAAAGGCTGCACTGTGTGGGGGGCCACTTTTACACTCCCCTGACTTCTCTCTCCCTTTTATGTTACAGACGGATGCGTCGGACAGAGGGCTGGGGGCCGTTTTGTCCCAGCAGGTGGAGGGGGAGGATCGCCCGGTCCTTTACATCAGCCGGAAGCTGTCAGTGCGTGAGGGGCGCTACAGCATGATTGAGAAAGAGTGCCTGGCGATCAAGTGGGCGGTCCTCGCCCTCCGTTACTACCTGCTGGGGCGCCCTTTCACCCTCTGTTCGGACCAAGGATGCCAATGCGCGGATCACCCGTTGGTATCTGGCACTCCAACCCTTCAACTTCAAGGTGGTCCACAGGCCGGGGGCGCAGATGGTCGTGGCGGACTTCCTCTCCCGTCGGGGGGGGAGTCGGCTGCAGGCCGGACAGGCGCCCGGCCTGAGTCGGGCGGTGGGGGTATGTGGCAGCGGGGGCGTGGTCAAGCGCCGGTCTGTGACAGGAGGGCGGAGCCATGGAAGGTGAGTGGCAGAATCGCTACACCTGACGGTAGTTAACCTGTGTTTTGTGTGTGTTTTCCCAGTAACCGCTCCCTATTTAAGGAGGCAAAGAGAGAGCAGAGGGAGCGTGACCCGGGACCGGAAGCAGAGTGTGTGTGCGCGCGTGTGTATGTGGGCTTATGCTGCATCTCGACTGAAAAGTTGATTAATAAATATCCTTCTCTGCATCTAAACGTTGTCCTGCCGTCCTCTGTGCTTCACCCACACTTTATTCGCACTACAGTGACCAAATAGTTATTTTACTGAGGAATTTACCAATTAATTCATTAAAAATCCTACAATGTGATTTCCTGGATTATTTCCCCCCATTCTGTCTCTCATAGCTGAAGTGTACCTATGATGAAAATTACAACCCCGATTCCAAAAAAGTTGGGACAAAGTACAACTTGTAAATAAAAACGGAATGCAATGGTGTGGAAGTTTCAAAATTCCATATTTTATTCAGAATAGAACATAGTAGATGATATATCAAATGTTTTAACTGAGAAAATGTATCATTTAAAGAGAAAAATTAGGTGATTTTAAATTTCATGACAACAACACATCTCAAAAAAGTTGGGACAAGGCCATGTTTACCACTGTGAAACATCCCCTTTTCTCTTTACAACAGTCTGTAAACGTCTGGGGACTGAGGAGACAAGTTGCTCAAGTTTAGGGATAGGAATGTTAACCCATTCTTGTCTAATGTAGGATTCTAGTTGCTCAACTGTCTTTGGTCTTTTTTGTCATATCTTCCGTTTTATGATGCGCCAAATGTTTTCTATGGGTGAAAGATCTGGACTGCAGGCTGGCCAGTTCAGTACCTGGACCCTTCTTCTACGCAGCCATGATGCTGTAATTGATGCAGTATGTGGTTTGGCATTGTCGTGTTGGAAAATGCAAGGTCTTCCCTGAAAGAGCCGTCGTCTGGATGGGAGCATATGTTGCTCTAGAACCTGGATATACCTTTCAGCATTGATGGTGTCTTTCCAGATGTGTAAGCTGCCTATGCCACATGCACTAATGCAACCCCATACCATCAGAGATGCAGGCTTCTGAACTGAGCACTGATAACAACTTGGGTCGTCCTTCTCCTCTTTAGTCCGAATGACACGGCGTTCCTGATTTCCATAAAGAACTTCTTCAAATTTTGATTCATCTGACCACAGAACAGTTT
This sequence comes from Neoarius graeffei, assembly GCF_027579695.1. Classification (NCBI taxonomy): domain Eukaryota; kingdom Metazoa; phylum Chordata; class Actinopteri; order Siluriformes; family Ariidae; genus Neoarius; species Neoarius graeffei. The sequence goes on from NC_083571.1 coordinate 18,211,596, forward strand.
TCCACTTTGCCACAGTCCATTTTAAATGAGCCTTGGCCCAGAGAAGACGTCTGCGCTTCTGGATCATGTTTAGATACGGCTTCTTCTTTGAACTATCGAGTTTTAGCTGGCAATGGCGGATGGCATGGTGAATTGTGTTCACAGATAATGTTCTCTGGAAATATTCCTGAGCCCATTTTGTGATTTCCAATACAGAAGCATGCCTGTATGTGATGCAGTGCCGTCTAAGGGCCCGAAGATCACGGGCACCCAGTATGGTTTTCCGGCCTTGACCTTTACGCACAGAGATTCTTCCAAATTCTCTGAATCTTTTGATGATGATATGCACTGTAGATGATGATATGTTCAAACTCTTTGCAATTTTACACTGTCAAACTCCTTTCTGATATTGCTCCACTATTTGTCGGCGCAGAATTAGGGGGATTGGTGATCCTCTTCCCATCTTTACTTCTGAGAGCCAATGCCACTCCAAGATGCTCTTTTTATACCCAGTCATGTTAATGACCTATTGCCAATTGACCTAATGAGTTGCAATTTGGTCCTCCAGCTGTTCCTTTTTTGTACCTTTAACTTTTCCAGCCTTTTATTGCCCCTGTCCCAACTTTTTTGAGATGTGTTGCTGTCATGAAATTTCAAATGAGCCAATATTTGGCATGAAATTTCAAAATGTCTCACTTTCGACATTTGATATGTTGTCTATGTTCTATTGTGAATACAATATCAGTTTTTGAGATTTGTAAATTATTGCATTCCGTTTTTATTTACAATTTGTACTTTGTCCCAACTTTTTTGGAATCGGGGTTGTACAGGCCTCTCTCATCTTTTTAAGTAGGAGAACTTGCACAATCGGTGGCTGACTAAATACTTTTTTGCCCCGCTGTATGTCTCCAATGTGTCTCTTTTCCAGTTTTTTGATGTCTGTTGGTATGTTTTTCTCTTGTAAATATCTGTGATGAATATCTAATGAAGTTTTGGTAGTCTTTCGGGTGTTTAGCGCATCTTTTTCTTTCCCAGTGAACACAGAAATGGTTGTGCGTATGCGCAGCAGTGAAGTTTCTCATAAAATATTTGAGCTCCAACGTGCAATATCGTGTGGTCTTGACAATGTGCAGTATCATAACAATATTGCATGTGCATTCTCCGTTGGGTAGAGTGATGTAATACTCGTAGGATCAGCGATATGCTAACAATATTACATGCTATCAAACCAAATGAATGAAACCCACTAGAAGGGAACAGAATACATGTTTTTATTCCATTGAAAAAGTGTCTTGTATGTATAACAATTCCTGATATTTCACTCCAATGACATCACTCCCAGTGTTTTCCTGCTGACTAGACGTGCATTGTCAAATTGGCAAACTGGTTCAAAATTAAAATTCTTTTGATTAACTTGTTTTTTTTTTTGTGGATGTGTCCATATAATATAAAGAACATTACACGGTAGAGTGAAGATATGAAGTTTATCTTCTCGTGTTGAAAATATTCAGTACTCATTTGCTTCACTCACTCACTTCACCATTCGAAGATAAACTTCATATCTTCATGCAACTGTGAATTATCTCATGTGTGTGTGTGTGTGTGTGTGTGTGTGTGTGTGTGTGTGTGTGTGTGTATAATAAATATATATATGGGAACTAAAGTCATCTAAGTAGGATGGGACTAATGTGCTTAAACATTCTAGCTCTTATTAGGACCTGGGCTGCTGTATTTTAGACGAACTGGAATTTCTTAATGTATACATTGGCATTCATACAGAAGTGCATTACAGTAATCTAATTCAGAGTAAGGCTGCAACAACTAATCAACAAAATCAATCCTATTCAGTAATAAAAATCATTGCCAATTAATTTCATTATCGATTAGTTGGACTGTGTTTCGAAGCATGCTGTAGTGCCACTTCACTCAGACACATTTGATGTCAAAGGCTGGGCATGTTAACACAAACTCAGTTCACTTCTGTTCTTATTTCATTATTATTTCATGCTACTTTGGTCAAAACGTCAGTAGTGTGGGTGACAAGTCACATGGGTTAAAAATTGACAGAACATGGTCTTGCAAATAAATGGTTAGTCTATGTGTTTAACGTTTTCTGATTTCACAGCTGAACTCGTGTAGCATATGCATCCTGCAGTGTTTGAAGCTATTTGACTCAGTTAGCTTGTAGTTAAACTAACTGCGGTGTCAAAGCATCAAGTTTCCATCCTGCTTTCAGTTCACATTGATCCCAAAAGCAATCCCAAAAAAAGTGATTCACCTCATGCGTGCATACACGGCAAGCAAAATGCATTTATCCTTAGAAGGTGCAATGCAAAAAATTGAAAACTGAATTTGAGGAGAAAATTACTTAATACGAGTGAAATTATCTTGCTGCATGGACAGATATTTTTACTTGGTAAGACATCTTGGGATAAGTTGGTTGCAATCTAGAACCATCCATCCATCCATCCATCCATCCATCCATCCATCTTCTACCGCTTATCCGGATCCGGGTCGCGGGGATAGCAGCCAAAGCAGAGCAGCCCAGACTTCCCTCTCCCTGGCTACCTCCACCAGCTCTTCCGGGGGAATACCGAGGCGTTCCCAGGCCAGCCGAGAGATGTAATCTCTCCAGCGTGTCCTGGGTCTGCCACGGAATCTCCTCCCGGTGGGGCATGCCCAGAAAACCTCCCTTGGGAGGCGTCCAGGGGGCAGCCTAACGAGGTGCCCAAACCACCTCAACCGACTCCTTTCGATGTGGAGGAGCAGCGGTTCTACTCAGAGTCTCTCCTGAATGACCAAGCTTCTCACCCTATCTCTAAGGGAGATCCCAGCCACCCTGCGGAGAAAACTCATTTCTACCACTTGTATCCACAATCTCATTCTTTCGGTCACTACCCATAGCTCGTGACCATAGGTGAGAGTGGAAACGTAGATGGGCCAGTAAATTGAGAGCTTTGCCTTTTGGCTCAGCTCTCTCTTTACCACAACAGACCGGTTTAGCGTCCGCATCGCTGCTGATGCTGCCCCGATTCTTCTGTCCAACTCCTGCTCCCCCTTACCCTAACTTGTAAACAAAACCCTGAGATATTTAAACTCCTCCACTTTAGGTAGCAACTCCTCCCTGACCTGGAGTAGGCACTTCACCCATTTCCAGCTGAGCGCCATGGCCACGGACTTAGAGGTGCTGATCCTCATCCCAGCCACTTCACACTTGGCTGCAAACCGTCCCAGCACATGCTGTAAGTCACAGATTGATGAAGCCAACAGGACCACATCATCCGCAAAAAGCAGAGACGTGATCCTGATGTCACCAAACCAGACACCCTCTGCCCCTTGGCTGTGCTTAGAAATTCTGTCCATAAAAGTTATGAACAGAACCGGTGACAAAGGACAGCCCTGGCGGAGTCCAACATCCACCGGGAACGAGTCCACCTTACTGCCGGCAATGCAAACCAAACTCCTGCTCCGATCATACAGGGACGGAATGGCCTGCAGTAGTGGGCCCTGAACTCCATACTCCCGAAGCACCCCCCACGAGGGACACGGTACTAAGCCTTCTCCAGGTCCACAAAACACATGTAGACCGATTGGGCAAACTCCCATGCACCCTCTTTACCCTTACAAGGGTAAAGAGCTGGTTCAGTGTTCCACAACCAGGACGAAAACTGCATTGTTCCTCCTGAATCTGAGGTTCAACTATCGATCGGACTCTCCTCTCCAACATAGGCTTTCCCAGGGAGGCTGAGAAGTGTGATCCCCCTATAGTTGGAACAGGAACACACTCTCCGGTCCCCCTTTTTAAAAAGGGGGAGCACCACCCCACCATCCAGAGGCACTGTCCCCGACCTCCACGCAATGTTGAAGAGGCGTGTCAGCCAAGACAGCCCAACAACATCCAGTGCCTTCAGGAACTCAGGACGAGTCTCATCCACCCCCAGAGCCCAGCCACCGAGGAGGTTTTTAACCACCTCGGCAACTTCAGCCCCTGTGATGGGCAAGTCCTCCCAAGCACCCTCAGACTCTGCGTCCTCCTCGGACAACATGAAGGTGGGATTGAGGAGATCCTTAGAGTATTCCTTCCACCATTGGATGATGTCCCCAGTTGAGGTCAACAGCACTCCATCCTCGCTGTAAACAGTGGGGACAGAGCACTGTTTTCCTTTCCTGAGCCTCCGGACGGTTTGCCAGAATCTCTTTGAGGTCGACCAAAAGTCACTTTCCATGGCCTCACCGAACTCCTCCCACACCAGAGTTTTTGCTTCAGTGACTGCCAGAGCCACATTCCGCTGGGCCCATCGGTATCTGTCAGCTGCCTCTGGAGACCCACAGGCTAACCAAGCCCGATAGGACTCCTTCAGCTTGACGGTTCCCCTCACCACAGGTGTCCACCAGCGGGTTCGGGGATTGCAGTCAGAGAGACAGGTGGAGAACTAGAACTAGGTTTAATGATCTGAGAATTGGTGTCTTGTTTTCTTCTAATAGGAAATGCTAGATCATTTCAACTATATTCAAGATATTTTCACTCGCTAAGACATCATTTTTTGCAGTGTGTCAGTCAAAGAGACAGGTGGAGATATTTATTTTGCCTATATTTTGAATTTATTTGACTAGAATGAAACAAATTAGGGATTAAAATGCAGGTAAGACATACAGTGGTGCCTGAAAGTTTGTGAAACCTTTAGAATTTTCTAGATTTCTGCATAAATATGACATAAAACAACAACAGATTTTCACACAAGTCCTAAAAGTAAATAAAGAGAACCCAGGAAAACAAATGAGACAAAAATATTATGCTTTGGTCATTTATTTATTGAGGAAAATGATCCAATATTACATATCTGTGAGCGGCAAAAGTATGTGAACCTCTAGGATTAGCAGTTAATTTGAAGGTGAAATTAGAGTCAGGTGTTTAAAATCAATGGGATGACAATCAGGTGTGAGTGGGCACCCTGTTTTCTTTCAAGAACAGGGATCTATCAAAGTCTGATCTTGACAACACATTTGTGGAAGTGTATCATGGCACAAACAAAGGAGATTTCTGAGGACCTCAGAAAAAGCATTGTTAATGCTCATCAGGCTGGAAAAGGTTACAAAACCATCTCTAAAGAGTTTGGACTCCACCAATCCACAGTCAGACAGATTGTGTACAAATGGAGGAAATTCAAGACCATTGACCCAGGAGTGGTCGACCAACAAAGTTCCAAGAGCAAGGCTTGTAATAGTCGTGAGGTCACAAAGGGCCCCAGGGTAACTTCTAAGCAACTGAAGGCCTCTCTCACATTGGCTAATGTTAATGTTCATGAGTCCACCATCAGGAGAACACTGAACAATATTGTGCATGGCAGACTCAGTAAGGAGAAAGCCACTGCTCTCCAAAAAGAACATTGCTGCTCGTCTGCAGGTTGCTAAAGATCACGTGGACAAGCCAGAAGGCTATTGGAAAAATGTTTTGTGGACGGATGAGACCAAAATAGAACTTTTTGGTTTAAATGAGAAGCGTTATGTTTGGAGAAAGGAAAACCCTGCATTCCAGCATAAGATACGTTATCCCATCTGTGAAACATGGTGGTGGTAGTATCATGGTTTGGGCCTGTTTTGCTGCATCTGGGCCAGGACGGCTTACCATCATTGATGGAACAATGAATTTTGAATTATACCAGTGAATTCTAAAGGAAAATGTCAGGACATCTGTCCCTGAACTGAATCTTAAGAGAAGGTGGGTCATGCAGCAAGACAACGAGCCTAAGCACACAAGTTGTTCTACCAAAGAATGGTTAAAGAGGAATGAAGTTAATGTTTTGGAATGGCCAAGTCAATGTCCTGACCTTAATCCAATCGAAATGTTGTGGATGGACCTGAAGCGAGCAGTTCATGTGAGGAAACCCACCGACATCCCAGAGTTAAAGCTGTTCTGTACGGAGGAATGGGCTAAAATTCCTCCAAGCTGGTGTGCAGGACTGATCAACAGTTACCGGAAACATTTAGTTGCAGTTATTGCTGCACATGGGGGTCACACCAGATACTGAAAGCAAAGGTTCACATACTTTTGCCACTCACAGATATGTAATATTGGATCATTTTCCTCCGTAAATAAATCTCATCTCATTATCTCTAGCCGCTTTATCCTTCTACAGGGTCGCAGGCAAGCTGGAGCCTATCCCAGCTGACTATGGGCGAAAGGCGGGGTACACCCTGGACAAGTCGCCAGGTCATCACAGGGCTGACACATAGACACAGACAACCATTCACACTCACATTCACACCTACGGTCAATTTAGAGTCACCAGTTAACCTAACCTGCATGTCTTTGGACTGTGGGGGAAACCGGAGCACCCGGAGGAAACCCACGCGGACACGGGGAGAACATGCAAACTCCACACAGAAAGGCCCTCGCCGGCCCCGAGGCTCGAACCCAGGACCTTCTTGCTGTGAGGCGACAGCGCTAACCACTACACCACCGTGCCGCCTCCATAAATAAATGACCAAGTATTATGTTTTTGTCTCATTTGTTTAACTGGTTTCTTTTTATCTACTTTAAGGATTTGTGTGAAATCTGATGTTGTTATAGGTCATATTTATGCAGAAATATAGAAAATTCTAAAGGGTTCACAAACTTTTAAGCCCCACTGTATAGAGTACCAGTCAAAAGTTTGGACACGCCTTCTAATTCAATGTTTTTTTTTCTTGATTTTTATTAACTAAAAGTCACTTCATGTCTTAAAGTAATGATGGATGTCGTTTCTCTTTACTTCGTTGAGCGGTTCATGGCACAATATGGATTACTACAGTTGTGGTGTGGAATAGGGCTATTTACTGTATTCTTATTATTTACTATTTACTGTGTGATCTCAGACACCTTAAGAAAGCAAGAAACTCATCCACTAATTAACTTTTGATGAGGCGCACCTGTTAATTGAAAAACGTTCCAGGTGACTACCTCATCAACCTGGTTACGATAATGCCAATAGCGTGTAAACGTCATCAAGGTAAATGCTGGCGACTTTGAAGAATTGAAAATATGAAACGTATTTTGTTTAACACTCTTTTTTTTTTTTTGTTTAATACATAATTTCATTTAGTTTTTTCGTGGTCCGGTTTCCATCAAATCGTGCGCTCTGATTGGCTCGAGAGCAGTCTGAAATCCTACGTTACGGACCTTTGGCAACTCGCTTATTCACAACAACAACAAACAATGTAGCAATTTTTTGTCAACATTTATTTTCACATTTTTCAGTATAATAGGATTAATTTTACAGCATGGATAGCGATAACGACAGTGTTCACAGCGAAAGCAAGTTTTATTTTTGGAAAATTCCGAGCTGATGTAGCTTGTCAAACCAGGTTTTTGATGCGATTGTAGCAGGTTTGTTCTAAATATGGTTTCCCTTTCGGGCGCTCTCATTTTCTGTTAGAATTTGGTAAAGAAATAAATATATGTATATATTATTTACCAGCTTAAGGTCGGTCCGTATTGTGAAATACCTTGACCTCGGCCTTGAAAATACTGACCTCGGCCCAGAGGCCTTGGTCAGTATTTTCAAGACCTTGGTCACAGTATTTCACGATACGGACCTCCCAGCTGGTAATTTATTTTTATATATATATATATATATATATATATATATATATATATATATATATATATATAATAATACACACACACACATATATATATATATATATATATATATATATATATATATATATACATACAGTGGTGCTTGAAAGTTTGTGAACCCTTTAGAATTTTCTATATTTCTGCATAAATATGACCTAAAACATCATCAGATTTTCACACAAGTCCTAAAAGTTGATAAAGAGAACCCAGTTACACAAATGAGACAAAAATATTATACTTGGTCATTTATTTATTGAGGAAAATGATCCAATATTACACATCTGTGAGTGGCAAAAGTATGTGAACCTTTCCTTTCAGTATCTGGTGTGACCCCCTTGTGCAGCAATAACTGCAACTAAACGTTTGCGGTAACTGTTGATCAGTCCTACACACTGGCTTGGAGGAAGTTTAGCCCATTCCTCCGTACAGAACAGCTTCAACTCTGGGATGTTGGTGGGTTTCCTCACATGAACTGCTCGCTTCAGGTCCTTCCACAACATTTCCATTGGATTAAGGTCAGGACTTTGACTTGGCCATTCCAAAACATTAACTTTATCCCTCTTTAACCATTCTTTGGTAGAACGACTTGTGTGCTTAGGGTTGCTGTCTTGCTGCATGATCCACCTTCTCTTGAGATTCCCTTCATGGACAGATGTCATGACATTTTCATGACATTGCAGTAAAATAGGCCCAAACCATGATACTGCCACCACCATGTTTCACAGATGGGATAAGGTTCTGATGCTGGAATGCAGTGCTTTCCTTTCTCCAAACATAACGCTTCTCATTTAAACCAAAAAGTTCTATTTTGGTCTCATCCGTCCACAAAACATTTTTCCAATAACCTTCTGGCTTGTCCACGTGATCTTTTGCAAACTGCAGATGAGCAGCAATGTTCTTTTTGGAGAGCAGTGGCTTTCCCCTTGCAACCCTGCCATGCACACCATTGTTGTTCAGTGTTCTCCTGATGGTGGACTCATGAACCTTAACATTAGCCAATGTGAGAGAGGCCTTCAGTTGCTTAGAAGTTACCCTGGGGTCTTTTGTGACCTCGATGACTATTACACACCTTGCTCTTGGAGTGATCTTTGCTGGTCGACCACTCCTGAGGAGGTTAACAATGGTCTTGTATTTCCTCCATTTGTACACAATCTGTCTGACTGTGGATTGGTGGAGTCCAAACTCTTTAGAGATGGTTCTGTAACCTTTTCCAGCCTGATGTGCATCAACAACGCTTTTTCTGAGGTCCTCAGAAATCTCGTTTGTTCGTGCCATGATACACTTCCACAAACATGTGTTGTGAAGATCAGACTTTGATAGATCCCTGTTCTTTAAATAAAACAGGGTGCCCACTCACACCTGATTGTCATCCCATTGATTGAAAACACCTGACTCTAATTTCACCTTTAAATTTACTGCTAATCCTAGAGGTTCACATACTTTTGCCACTCACAGATATGTAATATTGGATCATTTTCCTCAATAAATAAATGACCAAGTATAATATTTTTGTCTCATTTGTGTAACTGGGTTCTCTTTATCTACTTTTAGGACTTGTGTGAAAATCTGATGATGTTTTAGGTCATATTTATGCAGAAATATAGAAAATTCTAATGGGTTCACAAACTTTCAAGCACCACTGTATATGTGTGTCTGAGGTATTCAGAGACACATTGTGTGCTCAAATCCAGCCAAATGCAGCCAAACTGATTGGTCGGCGTTTCATAATACAGATGGACAATGACCCAAAACATAAAGCCAAAGCAACCCAGGAGTTTATAAAAGCAAAGAAGTGGAATCATGTCTGTGAATATTCTCAATCATCCAGGTCATAGTAAACTGTGGGTGGTAGAAATGGGCAACTGGACTTGCTTGAAGATTCTTGAAAACGTTTCACCTCTCGTCCAAAAGGCTTCCTCAGTTCTGTCTGACTAATAGGGAGTATCAGATATTTATCCTCTCCTGGATCAGAATCAGAATTCTGATGACCAGCTCATCTAAGGTGTCATTGAGGCATCATGTTGGTGTGGGTCACTGGAGGCTGGGTGTGAACGGCGAGTCATTAGGGTGATCAATGGCAATCTGACTCTCTCTGTCCTCCTGTGAGTCACTGAAAACAGCTGGGTCCTGGCGTACACCCAGCCGTCAGGGAAGAGTGTCCAAGACCGCCTTGTAGATGGTTGACAAACGATGTCTTAGACCCCCAGCTCTGTTCAGTGATGGCCGTTCCAGGTTGACAAAAATGGCTTCTTTAACTCCTCGCTCATACCAACGATCCTCTCTGGCTAAAATGCGTACGTTACAATCCTGAAATGAGTGTCCTTTGTTGTTAAGATGAATGTAGACAGCCGAGTCCTGGCCTGAGGAGCTGGCTCTCCTGTGTTCAGCCAAGCACCTGTATAGCGATTGTTTCGTCTCCCCAATATACGAATCCGTGCAATCCTCACTGCACTGAATTGCATACACTACGTTGTCCTGTTTATGTCTGGGTATTCATGTTTGTTTACATGATGTCTGATGTCTGAACTGTGTGAATGAGGCAACTGGAACTGTGTAGGTGTGTGTGAGTGTGTGGTCTGTGTGTCTTGGGCTTAGGCCACTGTTTATTGCTTTTTACCCTATTATTTTACCCTATTTATTGACTCTTTGCACTGACTGGATAGCACTTTCAATTTCGTTGTACTTGTGGCAATGACAATAAAGACATATATTCATATTCATATTCGTATTCTGTCCTTAGGGTGGACCAGTTTCTGCTTCAGGGTGTTATTGGGTCTGAAATGTACCGGAATGTTGTGTTTGTAGAAGATCCTCCAGAGTTTCTCCGATAGACCAGAAATGTAGGGAATGACAATGTTCTTGCGTTTGTTCCTGTTATCATCCTTGTCAGTTATGTTCCTTTTTATGCTCTTTAGGAAAGCCCAGTTGGGATAACCGCAATTCTGAAGTGCTTTCTTGATATGATTCTGCTCCTTCTCTTTTCCCTCTAATGTTGTAGGAATGTTCTGAGCCCTGTGTTGCAAGGTCCTAATGACCCCCAATTTATGTTCCAGTGGGTGGTGAGAGTCGAAAAGTAGGTACTGGTCT